>NC_041388.1:585383210-585387732 GCF_002162155.2 Triticum dicoccoides
TCTTGGTTCAAGTATTTATTTATTTATTCCAAAATAATTCCCCAAAAAGTTTCGTCCAATTCCGAGAACTTTTATTTCTGCACAAAACAACACCATGGTAGTTCTGCTGAAAACAATGCCAGTCCCGGTTAGTTTCACTCAAATCATGCAAATTAGAGTCCAAAACAAGAGCAAAAGCGTTTGGAAAAGTAGATACGATGGAGGCGTATCAGTCATCACCAACCCATGGGAATTTTTACACTGTACATCTTCTCATGGGCCTTGGAACACTAGCCCACGAGCTATTTCCTTCGACCTGGCCTACCCCAACCATTGGCTTCAAGCGCCACCAGGGCACATGTTAAAACTAACTTGGATTTTGTACCAAGAACACAATAACAACCATATATAGTTTTTCCCTAAAAACAAGAACATATAATTTTCCCTGAAAAACAAGTATATATTGTTAAAATAGAGAACACTTTACTCAAGACTCACCCTACAAGTTTCACACACACATGATAATTTTTTCTATGATAACAGATCTAGTCCAAATGACAACATGTTGCTGAGAATGTTACTACTGAAGAACTGGATTATTCACTAGCCACTAATTAGTGATGCCTTTAATAGGCCATTGGGTCGTTATACTACTATAAATGACAATATATCTAACATCTTTACTTTTGTCAATGAAAAAATCATGTTGTGATACAAGCGAAGATTCAAAATAAACCGCACTTCAATCTGAATTGTGAAACAAACTAAGAACTCATTAACACATGTGTATCTCTTTCCAAGTCATGATCATCGTGCATTCACTCACCACTTAGTAACACCTTTGGAAGTTTGTCTGATGTTATAGATGACTAGTTATCTACCATTGCTACATTTGTATTCATTTGATACCTTCTCAGATACATCAACATAATTTTTTATATGATTCACATGAAGATCATGTCATATAATGCACCACCATCTATACAGTGAGACACACAAGAGCTCACTAAAGTATATATTTCTCTTGCGGCTCATGCTCATCATTAACTACAATGAGCTAGAATATTCATTATTGGTTAATCTTTAGCGGTTTGTTGGGACATTAAAAATAACTATTTTTAAAATAGTTTGGATTGCTTACCACATTTGTAAAGTAGCTATCTCAATGCCATCAATGTCAACACAATATTCTGATATATGTAAAGATTATGAACTGATGACACACAATACAATACCATCTGTATCGAAGAAATAACTCGCTAATCTGCATATATCTCTTCCCAGCTCTTGCTTGGGTTCACATTCTTGCAATGAATTAGAGTATTCACTCACCACCTAGTAACACCTTTAGCTATACATCGACATGATACAAAATAACCAGTTATCTAGTGTGTTATGGTCCAGCTAATGTGAACTCACCTTGATGGCATCAACAAACGAAACACTAGCAAAGATTATGGTGTGTATCGCACTACCATCAGTATCACTATAACAACAATAACACTCATTAAAACCCGTAATCTTACTTCTCATGCCCATGATTAATTGCGTAAAATTGGGAGGTGGTTCGTCCACCCAACTCACACAAAAGGAGCCATACGGTGTAGCCAACCACACCAGGACGACCCATGGATAGGTAGAGCTAGATAAATGCTCAAACATCGGGAAGGCGTGGGGGAGTATGCTGGAGGGGCCTTTAGTGTTTTGTTGAAATGTAATAAATAATACTTTCTAATGCCATCTGACGAATCCATGTAGTGATACAATGTTAAAGATTATGTCAGGTATTGCACTATGATCTATATTGTGATACATACAAAGAACTCATTAGCCACAAATATATCTTCCTGGCACATAATCACCGTTAATTGCAATCAATTAAAGTATTCACTCACCAAACAGTAAGATATATAACACTTTGTTGATATGCTATAAATGACTAGTTTTCTCCTGCTACTATGAACACATATGCAATACATCAATGGCGAATCGACATTGTGATACAAGTAAAGATTGCCCTATATTTCACTACCATTTATATTATGATACCAACAAAGAGCTCATTAAACCATTGATATCTCTTCCAGTTCATGGTCATCTCTAACTGCAATGAGCGGGAGTATTCACTCATCACTATCCTTTAGCGCTTTGTTGGGATGCTATAGCTAAAGATCTATCTAGTGGTTCTACTTTTTGTTAATCAGAACCTATCTAGAAGACATCAGTGAAAATCCTTATTACGATACAAGTGAAGATTATGAATTTATGACATATACCGCAGTACCATGTATATCGAAAAACATCTCACTAAACCACATATATCTCTTTCTAGCTCATGATCGGCGTCACTCACAAATAAATTGGAGCGTTCACTCACCACTTAGTAATGCCTTTAGATGTCTATCGACATGCTAAGAAATAATTGGTGATCTAGTGCCACTACGGTTTTCGCTAATGTGAACTCCTCTCAAAGATGTCACAAATTATGATGCAGCTTGTTAGCACCACCGCACACAGAAGGCGCCACATCGTGCATCTAACCACATCTTGACAATCTACAAAAGGTGTCACACCATGCAGCCACATACACCAGGACAACCTACAGAAGGCGTCACATCGTGCAACCACTCATACCGGGATAACCTACAGAAGGCGTCACACCATGCGGCCACCCACACCGGGATGGCCTAGAGATAGAGATAGATAGATAAGCACTAACAAAAAGATACATCAAATGGAAAATCGGTAATGTGATATAAATGAAGACTATGAATTTAGATATATATTGCGGTTACATCTATATTGAACAAAGAGCTCATTGAGCCATATCTCTTTTCAACTCATGCTCGGTGTCACTTGCAGTGAACGGTAACGTTCATTCACCTCTTCATAACACACTAGCTGCCCGCTGGCATGCTAAGAAATAACCATTCGGCATACAAAAGGTGCCACACCGTGCAGCCAGCCATAACGGGACAACCTCCAAAAAGCGTCACATTGTGCAACCACCCACACCGGGACAACCTATAGAAGGCGCCACACCATGCAGCCATCCACACGGGAATGGCATGGAGATAGGGATAGAAAGAAAAACGCTCGTAGGTGGACACATCAAGGGCGAATATGTATTGTGGTATATATGTGGAGATCATGAATTTACGATATACATTGTGGTTCCATCTATATTGAACAAACAACTTATTAAGCCACACATATCTCTTTCCAGCTCATGCTCATTGTAATTGCGGTGAACGGTAACTTTCACCCACCGCTTAATTACGCATTTACCCCATCTGTTGGCATGCTAGGAAATAACCAACTGTCCAATACCGCTACAGTTGCACTAACCAGTTGTCCAATGCCAATACAGATGGCACCACACTGTGCAGCCACCCACATCGGGACAACCTGCGGAAGGTGTCACACCGTGCATCTACCTGCGCTGGGACAACGTATAAAAGGCACCATAAGGTGCAACCACCCACACCAAGACAACCTACAGAAGGCGCTACACCATGCAGCCACCCGCATCGGGATAGCCTAGAGATAGAAATCTGTATTGTGATATTAATGGAGATTATGAATTTATGGCGGATATTACGATTCCATCCATATTAAACAAACAACCCACTGAGCGACGTATATCTCTTTCAGCACATGCTCGATGTACTTGCAGTAAAAGGTAACATTCACCCACCGCTTAGTAACACCTTTAGCCATCCGTTGGCATGGTAGGAGATAACCAGTTGTCCAGTGCCGCTACACCTGCACTAACGTGAACTTCACTCAAAGATGTTACAAATTTACATTACCAAAAGTTATGCCATATATTACATTGGTATCAATACCATCATCACAATTGAAAATAATAATAATGCATGAACATATATCTTCTTCCACTGCGTCTCTGATTAATCGCGTAGAATCAGAAGATGATTCGTCAACACTGGCTCACCAGCATAGAAGGCGCCGCACCGTGCAACCAGACACACTCGGATGCCCTGCAGATAGAGATGGAGGGAGAAACGCCATGCAACCACCCGGATGACATACCATGCAGCTACCCACATTGGAACAATCTACTGAAGGTGTTACACCATGCAACCACCCCCACTGGGATAACCTACAGAAGGCGCCACACCGTGCAGCCACCTATACTGGGACAACCTACAGAAGGTCCCACATCGTGCAGCCATCCTCACTAGGACAACCTACCAAAGGCGTCACACTGTGCAGGCACCCACACTGGAATAACATACAGAAGACGCCACACCATGCAGCCACACTCATCGGGACAACCTACAAAAGGCGGCACACCATGCAGCCACCCAAACTGGGATAATCCATAGAAGGCGCTACACCGTGCAGCCACCCTCACCGGGATAACCTGCAGAAGGCGTCACACCATGCGACCACCCACACTAGGATAATCTGCAGAAGGCGCCACACCGTGCAGACACCCTCACCGAGATAACCTACAGAAGGCGCCAAACTGTGCAGCCACCCACACTGGGATAACCTACAGAGGACGCCACATCGTGCA
>NC_041388.1:585389529-585394199 GCF_002162155.2 Triticum dicoccoides
CACCCTCACCAGGACAACCTACAAAAGGCGCCACACCATGCAGCCACCCACACTGGGATAACCTACAGAAGGCACCACACCGTGCAGCCACCCACACGGGGATAACCTACAAAAGACGCCACACCGTGCACCCACCCACACTGGGATAACCTACGGAATGCGCCACACCGTGCAGCCACCTACACTGGGAAAACCTGCAGAAGGCGTCGCACCGTGCATCCACCCATGCTGGGATGGCCAAAGATAGAGATAGACAGATAAACGTTCACACACTGATCCATCAATGCATGGCATTTCTATATTATGGTATAAGTTAAGATTATGAATTTACGGCGAATATTGCGGTTCCACCTATATTAAACAAACAACTCAACGAGCCACATATATCTCTTTCCAGCTCATGCTCGGCGTCACTTGCGGCGAACGAAAACGTTCACCCACCGCTTAGTAACACCTTTAGCCATCCGTTGGCACGTCGGGAAATAGCCAGTTGTCCAATGCTGTTACACCTGCACTAACGTGACCTCCTTCAAAGGCATTACAAATTCACATTACCGAAAGTTATGCCATATATTACGCCGTTATTGATACCATCATCACAATTGAAAAAAATTGATGCATGAACGTATATCTTCCTCCACCGCGTCTCTGATTAATCGCGTAAAACTGGAAGACGGTTCATCGATACCAGCTCATCCGCACAGAAGGCGCCACACCGTGCAGCCGGGCATACTCGGATGGCCTGCGGACAGAGAGGGGGAGAAACAAACGCTCACGAGAGGGGGGATAGAGAACGTTGGCGGGCGGGGCCCAGGCGGGGGGCACAGTGGCGTCTGACACAGCTCACGCCTTTGACGAAACGGCAGCCCCGGGAAGCCAACCCCACACCCAGAAACGGATTAAAATAAAAGAATCAGCAGGGAGGGAAGGGAGAAAAAGCCGGGACAGGGCAAAAGTCCATAGGCAGGACAGGGACGGGCGCGATGGACGGCCCGGATCCGCCCTCGGTGGCCCCGCCCCCGCAGCGTCCCGGCCCCCGAGGAGGAATACGAGAGAAGAAAAACGAAAGAGGGGCGCAAAAGCGATAGAGCACTGCGCCTGCGCTGGCCCCCACCCCCGCCCCCGTTCCGCTTGTTTATTTATTTTCCTCACTCCCTGCCTCGGACTAGCACTCGGCTGCTGCTCCCCCTCCTGCTCCGCTCGTCGCCTCTCCGTCCTCTCTGCCGGCTGTCCCGGCCCCCTCTCCCCTCCGCTCCAGCGGTCGTGGCCAGTGGCGACGCCTGCGACATCCCGCGAGGTTTGCGCCCCCCTGCTCTGTGCCCTGCTCCTCCTCTTGCTGCTGGGATCGTGTTGTTATCTGCGTCCCTTTCCCGGCGATTCGGGCGCGGCGTTTCCGCTTCGTGGGTGGATCGACGGGGGTGCTCGGGCGGGCGGGCGGCGCTTCCTGCTTCTTGTCACCCGCGGTGGCGGATTCCGCGCCGGATTTTTCGAGGTTTTTTCTCGGGGGAACGGAGCGGGGGTGGTGGCGCGGTCACGGGCGGGTCGGTAGACTTTTTTCTGTTCTTGTATTGTAGGCTCAGGTGCTTCCTTCCCTGGATTGTCCGGCGGCCTAGTTTTGGTAGCGATTAAGGCCGCCAGAAATGCCGAGTCCCGCGCTCGCGTGCCCAATTCTGGCCTGGCGGGTCGGGGAGTGATGGCGGAGAATCTCCTGCATCCGGCGGCTACTTCTTCCCAGGCCTCGGATGAAATCCATGGAGGTGGCAGTGCTCTTTATGGGGGCGGAATGATTAGAGCCATCGGCGTACATATCCACTCATGTCTCTCCTGCGTTCTTTTTGCTGTGCCAAGCATATCCTCGTGCCGTGATGCCTGTTTTAGATATTTATTTCCTGAAGAATCTTCTACTCGAGTCCAATTATTGCAGGTGTTGAATCCTTTTGATTCGAGATGCGTATGTTCGAGCGGAGAGCTCAAGAAGTTCTTGATTTGTGTGTGTGTGCAGGTAGGGGGAGGGAGTGAGCGATGGATGGCATGGTGGAATCCAACAGGGAGGCGGTGCAGAGCTGCCACAAGGTGCTGGACCTCCTCTCCAACCCCCATGGCCAGCTCGTTCCCCACAAGGACCTCGTGGAGGCCACGGGCGCCGCTGTCGCCAAGTTCGGCTCCCTAGCTTCCAAGATCAGCAGCGGCAATGGCCGACAGGGCCATGCTAGGTTCAGACAAAGGATCAAGAAGCCCATGCCTCTCTTCGACAGCAACCTCTTCCGGGACAGCCCTGCATCGGCTGCGGCTGCCGATGCTACTGCAGCACCACCCAAAACATCCAGTCCTGGCCCGAGCACCAGTCTCCAGCTGTTTCCGAGGTACCAGCAGATGGAGGCCTCCCCCTCCAAGGACCCTGTCAGGATCCCAGCAGCCCAATTCCCCCAGAGAATGGTTGTGGAGAACCCGTCGGTCGGTTCGAATGGACCGGCTCGCGGGCCGCAGCTCCAGCTCGTCCAGCCGGTGTCTGTCGCGCCACCGGCGGGGACGCCGGCACCGGCATTGCCGGCGGCGCATCTCCATTTCATCCAGCAGCAGCAGAGCTACCAGAGGTTTCAGCTCATGCATCAGATGAAGTTGCAGAGCGAGATGATGAAGAGGGGCGGCCATGGTGATCAGGGTGGCAGCGCTGGTGCTGGCAAGGGTGTCAACCTCAAATTTGATGGTTCTAACTGTACGGGGTCATCCTCCCGTTCGTTCCTGACATCTCTGAGCATGGAGGGGAGCATGGCGAGCTTGGACGGTAGCCGCTCCAGCCGTCCCTTCCAGCTAGTTAGTGGCTCGCAGACGTCGAGCACCCCGGAGTTGGGCCTCATGCAGCAGAGGAGGAGGTGTGCCGGCAAGGAGGATGGGAGTGGACGCTGTGCAACTGGGAGCAGGTGTCACTGTGCAAAGAAAAGGTTGGAATTCATTGTGATAAATTGATATCTGACTACTGTTATTATGGTAATTTTATGTTTTTTTATAAACCATCCTTTGTATGCAATTACAGGAAACTAAGGATAAGGAGGTCTATCAAAGTCCCTGCAATCAGCAATAAGGTGGCCGACATCCCGGCCGATGAATTCTCGTGGCGGAAGTATGGCCAGAAGCCAATAAAGGGATCCCCGCATCCTAGGTATATCGAAATACTTAAATCCTTTTTATCCCTTTATATACATTTGCCCGCGTATATAATTGTATTGCACATGATGTTTGCACTTGCTCTTTGCTGGCTTTGTCATTTTGTTATATTAGTAGACAAGTAGTAATAGTTGGTTTAATTTTGTTTTGTTCAGAGTTATAGCTTCTCTTTTCTTTTTTTGGCAAAACTAAGTATATATAACCATATCACTGGATGCATGATCTTCCAAAAAGTTTTCATCCACATGACTTACAGTAATTTTAAAAGTTGATAGCCCTGAATTAATGGGCTGACAATTCTAACTTCTAAGGCTAGATGTTATGGCCCAGTTGATTAGGTAATACCGTAATACTAGATACCGCTTATAGCAAAGTTTGGTTCAGATATCCTTTCCAAAAGTGTTTCCTTTGTTTTCAATCAAGTCAGTGTAGTTTCATTCTCAAGTTTGCTATAAGCATACATGCAGTTGAAAGGAAACCTGTTCTAATTCTGGTAGTATGCCTATTGCAATCAAAGAAAGGTTACAGCTGACATCCTCTAATTCCCAGCCCACTTCACCTGCTTTGTTCTTTCTTCAAACAGGCCACTTAAGAATGTACGTGTGTGCACCATTGTCTTGCAGGGGTTACTACAAGTGTAGCAGCGTGAGGGGCTGCCCGGCCAGGAAGCATGTCGAGAGGTGCGTCGACGACCCCGCGATGTTGATCGTTACCTACGAGGGCGATCACAACCACAACCACAACCAAGCTGCGGCAGCCCAGCCAGCCTGACCTTTCGGGTCTCCATCATCGTCGCAGACCGCTTTCAATAGCCTCCGTTTTCTAGAGAAAGACATGAAAAAAGAAGATGAAAGAAGAAGAAGAAGAAGAAGAGACTAGCCTGTACATACTCTTCTGTTCCTAACTGCTGGGGAGGGGGTGGGGAGGATGATTCAGCTCTTTCAGGAGAATCCATGGCGAAAGGGATTTAATTTATCGCGTAGATTGTCAATTTAGTGGTGTTTCTCATCGATCAGACTCATAAATTTTGTAGACTTTTCCTTCTTTTTTTTTTTGCCCCTGTTGTCTCTGTGTCTGTTGGTCCTTAGGACTGTCCTGTGCTGTGTAAGATTGAGCTGCAGTTATATGTCGGGGGTTGGTGTTACTGTAACCGTGCAAGGGGGTTGGAGAAGGCAGGTAGCTGGCAGTGCCTGTTAAAGTTGCGACACCTAGGAACAAAATGTACCCCTCATCTTTCGGTCAATTGGATTGGTGGATCGCCTGATACCTTTGACATGGGTTCCTGTTTCGCACAAGTGCTGTTTCCGTGGTGTCACTGCAGGTCTTTTTTGTTCTCAAGCATTTGATGTGTACCCCTTTGTTGTTTTCTTGAACATGTTTCATCAAAGATCATTAGATCTTCATTCAACGGCTGAAAATAGATCGGGCACTATACATCTTCAACGTTCAACTTCTTTTTCCTCGTGCAGCCGCCGGCCAACCCAGACCTAACCGCCCGCCTCTGC
>NC_041388.1:585394340-585399419 GCF_002162155.2 Triticum dicoccoides
GCTGGGAAATTTCACCAGAAAAATCGTCAGCATAATGCGTGGGAAAGAATCGCAACATGCACAACGTCAGTCTTGATTAACATTTTAAAATGCATGTTCAACATTTTTTCAAATGGTTGATTAACATTTTTATATACTTGATCAATAAAATTTATCATTTCTTAATACATGGTCAACATTTTTCATATACACATTTAACATTTTTTAAATGCTTGATTAACATTTTTCAAATACTTGTTCAATATTTTTTCAAATGCTTGATTAATATTTTTATATACATAATCATCATTTTTTTCAAATACTTGTACATCATTTTTCAAATACTTGTCCCACATTTTTCAAATAGTTGTTCAACATTTTTATTTCAATTGCTTGATTAAAAATTTTATATACATGATCAACATTTTTTCAAATATTTGTTCAACATTTTTCAAAAAAATTCAAATACTTATTTAACATGTTTCAAATGTTTTTTGTTATATATATATATATATATAATATTTTAAAATATAATAAACAAAATTACAAAAATAAAGCAAAAAAACGAAATCAGAAAACGAGGCTGTGGCCTCTCGCGCGCCTGGGCCGGCCCAATGCGCCCTCCCCTTCAGCGATCATTCCCTTCAGCAATACTCTACTCCTGGTTTTGTGGTTCTTCTGTATATTTCTCTCTTTCCTATAAATGTTGCCAACTTATCCTTTTATACTTCAAGGGCCTAGTTGACTTCCCTTCTGTCTGTACGTGACATTATGAACACGAATAATAGATATATGACGACCGCAAGCCTTTTAAATTGTACACACGTAGCCAACAATCATCGGTCAGGGTATGGTACGACGCGATTGTACCCCATATATGGACATCGTACCCACGCCTAGGGAGGGACCACCACTCTCTTCCATGTGAGAACCCGGAATTAACTTCCAGACCCTCCTGTGTATATTTATCAACCACAGGATTATTATTGACAACACAACGAAATGGTATTATTGCACAATACATAAAAATATTACAAGTTTAGTAAATCTTGCCACAAGGCATACATAGAGAAATGTCTCATGACATTTATTACAATAAAAGAACAATGAAAAATAAAATGCGTAGCGACTCTATCTTAGCCACAGGCAGTCGATGTAGTCCACGTGACCTCACTCCTACGGATCGCCATAGTAGTCATGGTCATCACCTCCGTCTTGATGAAACTCTGTTATCAACAAAAGTATTGCCATGAGTACATTACGTACTCATGTCACATGCCTCCATCGGAGAAGGTCCTAATAGCTACATGTGGCTTCAAAGCAAGGTTGTATGGCTCATTTGCATAAAAGCTAATTTTGTTTGGAAACAATATAGCAGTTGAATAAAAGCAATTTTAATGAAAACATGTTTTATCTCTAGAATAACTTTCATCAAAGTAAGGATCCTTGATCAACTCACATCCTTTATAGGTTCCAAGAATAGGGGCAAAGAGGGAAAAAGCAAGACATGCCCTGTATGTCAATAAAGATTCATGTGTCGTCCATGACCGTGGACACAACTATTCGAATAGTTTTACACTATGTAGAGGTTGTACACTTTACCCACACGTCACAATCCCGACTTGTTGCTACTAGCTGTCGCTAGAGTAGTACACCATTTGGTATACCGGCAGGGAGATTGTGACGAGGTCTTTCATTATACCACGATTACTGTGCCAAGCCCACTAGGTTTCAACACGGAAGTAACCGTAGTTCACAGTCCGGGCCCCCTTTTGTGCCAAGGATACTCCTCGCAAGGCAGCTATCCCAAGGAGACGACGGGAATCTACGGCGGAGCTCCGTCGACTACGCCTAGATGGACAAACTCGAGGAGGATCGGAGCCCGGAAGACAAACTCGAAGAAGAAGCGTCGCAATCCGCCCGAGTGCCGTACCTGCGAGGACTAATGAACCCTAAGCTAAACTACTAGCCAATGCGGGGACACCGGGATGCCCCTCCTCGCCACCGGTCGCCGGAGCGGCATGCAGAGGGTAGGCGTATCCACAGGCTCACCGGCGAAGTCTGGAGGGAAGAGTTTACCCTAGCCTTCAGGGGATAGGGGAGGGGAAAATAAGATGAATCTAGAAGACATGTCCCTTTTTACATTGCAATATTTGGCATTGACCCAAATATTGGCTACTAATTGACTGGTTGCAAAACTGAGTACCCAACTTTGTATAGGATTATTATTATTTTTGCAAATCTTGCCATTGCGAAACTTTTGAAGGAAAACCAAACATACCACATACGCTTACTTGATGAAGTGGAAGCAGCTCGCCAAACATGCATAGCTAGAATTTACCAATTTCTAAATTTAAATTTTCTGGATTGGCAGGGCCGCACAAACGCATACCCCCCATCTACCAAAAATCATGACATCCATTCTCTCAATTGGGGAGATGGTAGAACAACACGCTCACCAAATGCAATTTGAGCCGTGGATCTAGGCCACGACCCTTCTTTATAAGTCATCAGCCCCGTCCAGGTAGGGGTAATGCTGCATCGGTGACCTATGTGCTCGTTATATAGACTTGATTTATCACCGCCGCCTCCTCTCACCAGCGAGGTGGTACTAAACCAAGCCAGAGCATAGTGGAGCAGAAAAACATATCTTTTGTATTTTTAGAAAACACAAATATTTTGAATTGTTAAAAACACTTTAATAAAAAATTAAAAATGTATCACATATATCTTCTAGTTTTGAATTTTTTTCATACAATTTTAATTTTTTTTTTCATGTATACCCATTGTCATCCCGATGTGGGAGGGAAGCTCCCACCACCTGAGGGGCAATAGACATGGGCGAAGAAAATTTTACCTTTTGTATTTTAAGGATATGCATGTATTTTAAATAGTTGAAAATATTGTAATAAAATACTAAATTTAAAATATTATACTCCCATATTAATTGTCATTGATTTAGTACAATACTTTTTTGCAAAAAAGTTCAGCTTGTACTAAATGGGAGTAGATTTATTTCTTAGTTTTAAAATTTATTCATACAATTTGGAACATTTTGTCATGTATAGTATATCAAATAGTATGCACAGTACAACAGAAAAATATGATGTAAACCACCAAAAAAATGTGTAATAGGGTACCAATTTGAAAATATCTATGTATGTCAAAATAAACACCTATAACTATTTAAAAAACATCCACGATAGAAATTTCGGAAAAAAGGAAACACAAATAGAAAAGGTGAACAAAAAGACCTGTTAAACGCGGCATTCAGGACTGAGTATTTAGCACCAACGCACGACACATTATTTATCAATTTTAAGAAGTGAATATTGGGTTTGCCGTTTTGGCTCTGGGGAACATTTGCTCCTGGATAATAGCAAATTGAAAAAAAAACAGTAAATAAAATTTAAACTTTCTGATTTCTTTGTAGATATTATTGTTAGTGTAATAAGCATGATTGACAAATATCATGATGTCAGGACCCCGACTCAATGTCACATCGATCTAGCCGGTAACACCTCATATCACTTTGCGGCCTCACGCACGGTATCCCCACGGGTGTCGCCTTACCTTTGCCCGGGACCGTTTGCGCCTTTTGGCTCACGTATATGATAGTGTCGCTAGCATCCATATGATAAGGAGCCCGGGCTGACATGGCTAGTCGTAAACCCAAAGTGGCACAAACTTACAGGGACAGGCATCCATGACCCAGCATCGAACGTGTCGGTCATCAGCGAGTGAATCCAGGCTGTAGCACTGGGCTAGCAGGACTCCGGTGAACCGGGCTGTAGCGGGCTAACAGGACTCCGGTATTCATCGCGTGACATTTCCCCGAAGGGACAGACACAGGAACGAAGAAGGACACATGCCGGCCAGCCTAAGTGTTCCGGAGCAGTAGCAAGCTACCATGGCTCGGTGGAAACACTAGGAGGCATTTCCCGGTAAGAGAGGCTACTAAAGATAAACAACTAGATAGTCAGATCCCACACATACCAAGCATTTCAATAACATACACACAATATGCCCGATATGTGCAATACAACATGGCATCACAAAATGACTCTACGACTCAAGTAGTCTATTCAATAGGCTCCGAGGAGCGAGGCATTACAAACATGGGTCTCATGACCCAACAATCAGAGCATACAAGTCAAAGCACAAGCGGAAGCTATCATGTCTGAGTACAGACATCTGTAAATCAAAAAGGCTGAGAAGCCTGACTATCGATCAGATCCTACCGAGGGCACAAGATCGTAGCTGAGGTATCAAGCTAAACGTCGAAGTCCAAGCGGAACTACTAGTGAGACTAAAGTCTCTCTGCAAAACATAAAATAGGCAAACGTGAGTACAAATGTACCCAGCAAGACTTACATCAGATCTATCTACACATGCATCATTATCAATAAAGGGGATGGTGGAGTTTGACTGCAGCAAGCCAGCTTTGACTCGGTGGCTAACCTGAACTACGACTGCAAGTAACTCTTTTGAGGTGGCGCACACGAGTCCACATATTCACCATATCAATACACCACTATGGATCCGCTCCCGTCTCCCTACGAGAACGCCGTCCATAGCACTCACGCTTATCTTGCGCATTTTAAAGTATCCACTTTCACTTGTCTATGAACTGATATAAGCAACCCAGAAGTCCTTTTCCGCGGACACGGCTATTCGAATAGATGATGTTAACCCTGCAGGGGTGTACTCCTTCACACACGCTCTCACCACTTACCGCCGTTTACACGACATGTACTCGGCAACCTTCAAGCGGAAGCCCAACGTGGGTGTCGGCCACGGCCTGCCTAAACACTCAAGTCTCTAGTCCAGGTTTATCACCTATTCGGGTTCCATCCATGAGGAGATCCGGCCGGAGTTTCGCTCACAGCCCCAAACGATGTGAACAGGGTTCCGTGACACCAAACGGGCGCCCGGTTTACCCGGCCACGTGCCTACCGCATCACAGCCCACCCCTACGGTCAGCGCTGCGCACGGCCTCCAGCATACTACAAACACCAGAAACTACTTGCAACTCCTGGACAGAGGACAAGGGTGATCAAGAAGCCGAGAGGGTCCATTGGTTTCGGGCCCAATGCGTGG
>NC_041388.1:585401518-585409178 GCF_002162155.2 Triticum dicoccoides
AGGTAAGTCCTTCTCTCTCTCTTTTATTTACTGTTTTCTATTTTTGTTCTGTTTTATTTAATTGGCACTGAATTTTAATTCAAACAGAATTTGAAAACAGTGCCAAAACTTCCCTGGATATTTTTAAGTCACCTAATGGACTTCTCCACACATAACAAAAATATCTCAGGTCATTTGAAAATATATTCATTATATATTATGAATATAACTCCAAATTCAAATAAAATATTGATTTAAAATCAGAGCCCAATAATTCCTTAGAAATGTCCCAAAATTTTGGTTTGATTTATAACTCTTGCCAAAATTGTCAGAGCTATTTCTAAGGCATTTTGGATTTACTGATTGCAATTTTAGGGTTTCTTGCCCCTCTTTTATTTAAGGTTTTGAGGCTTCCAAAATTCCTCAATTCAAGTTTCAAAAATATAGACATGATGCACACATGAAGCTAGCCTAGAGCATTACCAGAAGCTAGGGATGTGACAACTCACCCCCACTAAACAAAAATCTCGTCCCGAGATTCAAGCGTAGGGTAGGGCGAAGGGGAAACGCAAACTAGTATAATCTTCATGATCCATGGGAATGGAGTGAAGCAGATGACGAAGGTTCACTAGGTAGACAATAATTCCACACTTAAGAAGGTGGTAAACGATTGCCAATGTAGCAAGGAGTTGAGTTGCCATGACACCATAACGATACACCTTAGGGAGGGTGACTCGTAGAGATATCCCCTTAAGTGGCAAAAAGAATTACTTTTGATTCAGAGATCATTGAAACTCTTTAAACCAGCCTAAGGCAATTCTCGAGCGATCATTTGGAGGGGGTCGGTAGAATGGCATACTCGGACTTGGATGATGTGGATTACCTTGTCGAAGACAACGTAATGGATGAATTTCCCTACCACCGGAAATGGAAGAGACCCATGGTAGAATGGCACAATGGCGGTGCAAGCTGGGAACAGAATGCAAATGATGGGAATGATTCTGGTAACTGGGGAAGAACCCAACAATAGAGAGTGAATTCACTGTTTGAATAGATCATAGCATTGCCGAGGGAACTGAGAGCAAACCCAGCTAGTGCCGATGATAACACGTAGCGCTTGTGCATGCTCTCAAGAACTTGAGCAATTCCATAATCATCAGGATTCTACCAATATCCGTGTCAAGGATCCTGGCAACACAACTTGCTACCATGATGAATGATGATGGATGATGCAGATGCAAAGGAAGATAACACCTTCTCAGATTACACCTTAGCGAAGCCAAGGAACAAAATCTGGACGATCGACCGAGAGACATTTAGCACTCCGCTTCTAATGTTCTCCTTGATGTGCTAGTGTAACCCATTCATAGAGATGGTCTGGTATCTAGGACATCAAGTAAAAGGTCGGACTTCGGGATCTCAAAATCCATAGGGGCAACTAGGGGGTAAACCCTACGAAATCCCTATGGGGAGGTGGCCAACTTCATCAATCAAGATATAATAATAACAGGTCTTTCGGCTGGGTGTGTTGGCCACGACATTCACTTTACCGGTTTTCACGCGACCAATATTATAATTCTTGGGAAATATTCCAACCATCATATCTGCCTGAGATTCAGATCTGGTTGGTGTCAGGATATTCCAGACTCGTCGAGTCTAGGAAGAAAAATAAAAGTTTGCAACACAAATCGACGAGATGACGTTGCGGGATTCTCGGGAGATGAACTACGATAGCAAGCTCCAAAACATGAGTTGGTTCTGCTACAAACATGTGAACACGCTGTCCCAGACAAACATGACCAGTGGTAGTCTTATAATAAAACACTACCGAGTTCAGGTGGGGAACCACCATCAAGGATATCGAAGTCCTTGCCTAAGGCATGCTCTTAAGAAGAAACTTCTTCTCCTTGAACAAATCAATCAGTGGCTTGGTGTGCTCGGAACACATATGGAATGAAGGTTGCAAGTCTCCAAACCATAGAATACTTCGCACATATGCAGGACTGACTTGGGATGATTCCAGAGGAAGCAAAACTAACTTTCTCAAATTCACGGCGGCAACTTTCACCAAATGCACGTGTATAAGAGGAAGTCACTCCTTTCATCAAACAAATAGTTCATGAGCTAGCATGAAGAAAATGCTTCAAAAGTTTCCAACACTAACTTGTTGTCCAACAAGACCATGGAGGAGATAAGGATGTTGTCAATGGGCTCAACAACAATTCATCTGGGTTTCCTTTTAAAAGGAATTCCATAGTTAAGTGAACACGGTGATAGCATTGGTCAGACCCAAAAGATATAATGGTGTATGCTCGAGGGATCAACCACGAATAAGACAACATTACGAGCATCGTTGGTACTGATTTGATTTGACGATAGCCCACACTCAAATCAAAGGGTTGATAAGACAATAGGTCCAGCAACTGATCACAGGGACCAATCGATGAAGATATCATCTTTCTTCAACACACACTACACAAGAATATCCCTTTGGAACGAACTAAGTCAGACAAGCTTTTATCTTCCAACTCTCCAAGTTGTTGTCTAGCTTAACCAACTAGCTCAGGGATATCTAACACCGATCTTGGAGAGAGGGTGGTTCACAAGAAACCAACTTGATCACGAGCTCAACATAACAGTCAGGGAACAATCTGGTAATACTTCCGAGAAGATATTCGGAAAATCATGAACCACCGGTATGTTACTAAGCTCGAGAACAATCTCGCTTTTGAGGGCAAGACGATATGATCAAATGAGTGAGGACTTGACAAGATCCTAACTCATCAATCGAAGGGTGCACCAAAATAAGGACTAGGTAGCACGATCAATCTTAGAATGGTGATTCAATAACCAACATACTAAGAATAAAATTATTATCCTTTAACTACCAAGCAACGAGGTTGCTAGGAGTATTGATTTCACACATCACAATTCATTTGTCGGTATTCCGGTTGCATTAACACGGAACCGAGGAATGAAAAAGGATGGCGAGAAGTATCACTATGTCAAGAATTCACAAAAGGTGGTGCAATTCTCATGAAATTCCTGTCATAAAGAAGGTAATACTTCAGGGTAGAGCAGACCAGAAGCTGGATTGTAACTTGATCTGCGGAACACAACTACTTTGACCCAATCCTAAATATGGATGAGGTACTGGAGTTTGTTTCTCCTAGTCATTCAGGACGGAATGGCTTGACGGGCCACAAGAGTAATCGGCATCGACAGACGAATGCACGCATACTCTTGACTATCAATTGATAGGCGAGGGTCGGAAACAACTAAGATGGGACAACTCAAAAGAACATATGATTTTCTGAGTTGTGGATGCATGGATTAGCATGTCGAACGAATTCAACATATTTCTTCCGGGCAATCCATGCGGAAGGGTAGAACTGGCAGAGTCACAATATATAATGGAGAACTCATCAAAAGCACTCTGGTTGTGATCGTTCAGTTCAACGAGGAACTTCTGCCGTAAGTAGTTCATGGTATTTGGAAGAAGAAGATACCACGGACTTCAAGGACTATCGCAAAGGTTACTAATAACCTAAGGAACTAGCAACACTATCAACATGAGGCAAGTAGGGTGAATCTCGGGTTCAAGAACCCAGAAACAGAATACCTATTACTAAGTAGCATCACGGAATGCCTTCGAGAATAAAGGCCAGAATCTCACACTGGGAACACAAAACATTGCTAAATTACTAGATGATCCCCTAAGACACCTAGGGTCATAATAATACCTCCAACATATATGTCAAGGTAACGGAGTACCTCAACCCACTGATTAGTGTGGTTAATCTGGCCCATGGGAACATTGAAACGGAAAGAAAGGATTTGCAAATGCATCAGACTACTTAGAAACCTGGGATGACTCGGACAGCATAACGGCTGTAAATGCTCAGAAAAGATTTGAGACATTCACAAAAAATGGTGGCATAACCACTCGGAAACACAATATCAAGGTTTCGAGATCAACAATTAACATACGGAAGTAGTAGGAACTGAACTGAGACTTAAATCCAACAATCTTATAAGTCCACTGATTAGTAAGACGTGATCCTGATAGAAAGAAGAGAAAGCCTAGTTTCTTAACCCCATAGGAAAGAAGATGATGACTCAGATCAGAAAGCCATGAGGTATAAGGAGTAAAAAGAGCCTTACGTTCCATCCCACAATCAATTCCCTTATATAACTAAAGAATTTCTAGACTCAACTTCGACCAGTTTGGCTCGGTAATCCTACAGGCAGTCAAGCTCTGATACCAACGCTGTTAGGACCCCGACTCAATGTCACATCGATCTAGCCGGTAACACCTCATATCACTTTGCGGCCTCACGCACGGTATCCCCACGGGTGTCGCCTTACCTTTGCCCGGGACCGTTTGCGCCTTTTGGCTCACGTATATGATAGTGTCGCTAGCATCCATATGATAAGGAGCCCGGGCTGACATGGCTAGTCGTAAACCCAAAGTGGCACAAACTTACAGGGACAGGCATCCATGACCCAGCATCGAACGTGTCGGTCATCAGCGAGTGAATCCAGGCTGTAGCACTGGGCTAGCAGGACTCCGGTGAACCGGGCTGTAGCGGGCTAACAGGACTCCGGTATTCATCGCGTGACATTTCCCCGAAGGGACAGACACAGGAACGAAGAAGGACACATGCCGGCCAGCCTAAGTGTTCCGGAGCAGTAGCAGCTACCATGGCTCGGTGGAAACACTAGGAGGCATTTCCCGGTAAGAGAGGCTACTAAAGATAAACAACTAGATAGTCAGATCCCACACATACCAAGCATTTCAATAACATACACACAATATGCCCGATATGTGCAATACAACATGGCATCACAAAATGACTCTACGACTCAAGTAGTCTATTCAATAGGCTCCGAGGAGCGAGGCATTACAAACATGGGTCTCATGACCCAACAATCAGAGCATACAAGTCAAAGCACAAGCGGAAGCTATCATGTCTGAGTACAGACATCTGTAAATGAAAAAAGGCTGAGAAGCCTGACTATCGATCAGATCCTGCCGAGGGCACAAGATCGTAGCTGAGGTATCAAGCTAAATGTCGAAGTCCAAGCGGAACTACTAGTGAGACTGAAGTCTCTCTGCAAAACATAAAATAGGCAAACGTGAGTACAAATGTACCCAGCAAGACTTACATCAGATCTATCTACACATGCATCATTATCAATAAAGGGGATGGTGGAGTTTGACTGCAGCAAGCCAGCTTTGACTCGGTGGCTAACCTGAACTACGACTGCAAGTAACTCTTTTGAGGTGGCGCACACGAGTCCACATATTCACCATATCAATACACCACTATGGATCCGCTCCCGTCTCCCTACGAGAACGCCATCCATAGCACTCACGCTTATCTTGCGCATTTTAAAGTATCCACTTTCACTTGTCTATGAACTGATATAAGCAACCCAGAAGTCCTTTTCCGCGGACACGGCTATTCGAATAGATGATGTTAACCCTGCAGGGGTGTACTCCTTCACACACGCTCTCACCACTTACCGCCGTTTACACGACATGTACTCGGCAACCTTCAAGCGGAAGCCCAACGTGGGTGTCGGCCACGGCCTGCCTAAACACTCAAGTCTCTAGTCCAGGTTTATCACCTATTCGGGTTCCATCCATGAGGAGATCCGGCCGGAGTTTCGCTCACAGCCCCAAACGATGTGAACAGGGTTCCGTGACACCAAACGGGCGCCCGGTTTACCCGGCCACGTGCCTACCGCATCACAGCCCACCCCTACGGTCAGCGCTGCGCACGGCCTCCAGCATACTACAAACACCAGAAACTACTTGCAACTCCTGGACAGAGGACAAGGGTGATCAAGAAGCCGAGAGGGTCCATTGGTTTCGGGCCCAATGCGTGGCAGTAGCTGAATCATGGATCACAAACACAGAACTAAGTTCCTGAGGACGGCTGCAATGAGACAACCCACCATGTACTCCTACATGGCCTCTCACCGCTACCTTTACCAAATCGTGTTCACACACTTAGCTCACACACATTAGGACATGTTCACACGCCTCTGATTCATCCCCGATGAATCAGACCTGACTCAACTCTAAGCAGTAGCAGGCATGACAAACAAGCATGAATGAGTAGGCACATCAGGGCTCAAACAACTCATACTCATGCTAGTGGGTTTCATCTATTTACTGTGGCAATGACAGGTCATGCAAAGGATAAAGGGGTTCAGCTACCGCAGCAAGTAACAGATGAATCGGTGTTGTCCTAATGCAGTAAAAGAGAGCAGGAGCGAGAGAGTAGGATTGTATCGGAATGAACAAGGGGGTTTTGCTTGCCTGGCACTTCTGAAGATAACATTGAGTCTTCATCAGTGTCAACGATCACATCATCGGTATCACGTCTATCGAGAGGGGACAAATACCGGCAACACAGAAGGGAACACAATCAATGCAATGCACAATATGATGCATGATCATGACATGGCAAAATGAATGTGTTTTGGGCTAATGTAACTAGCAACAGATTAAATGAAGTTGGTTTGAATACAAGATTCAAATTCAAACTCCATATGTGATTATTCAAATGCCATTTAATTGATTTGTGCTAAACAGCAGCTATAAGTTGTTCTAACATGCATGAAAATGGTACAGATGGATTCCTTGAATTTTTCTGATAATTTTTCATATATAAATTATTTAATTTGGAGTTACGGTTAATTTTCTATGAATTTTGGAAGTTTTAGGCATTTTTTTGGAATTTCAGAATTAAATTAAATCCAGAAAGCATTACTGCGTCAGCATGACGTTGGCATGACGTCAGCAAGTCAACAGGGGCCGGCTCGGGTCAAACCTGACGTGTGGGGTCCACACGTCAGTGACACAGGGGCTAATCCCGCGTTGACCCGGGCTTTGACCCACTACGGGGCCCACTGTCAGTGGCTGTGGGGGGGTGTTTAGGCGTCATTAGTGCTAATTAGGCGTGCCACGTCGGCAGTCGCCGGAGTTCGGCCGGCGACGACCAAAACTGCGGCGGGAGCTCGCCGGAGTGGCGCTGCGAGCGGTTTTGGGCCAAGCCAAGGGCACCAGAGGGTTGCCCTTGCTTGCGCGCATCCAAAGGAGGCATGCGGAAGGCGCGGGGTGGCCGGAGCTCGCCGGAGTGGGGGCCGCGGCGGCTGCCGGAGCTCGGGTTTGGGCGGAGCGAGGTTACGGAGCGCTAGGGGGCTGGCTGAGGGGCTATGCGGACTCCTGGGGCAGCTAGGAGCACGCTAGGCTCGTCGGACTGGCCGCGACAGCACGTCAGTGCCATGCCCGGCGTCCATGGCGGACGGCGGCGCTCGGTACGGTGGCTAGCATGGCTACTGCACGGGAGATCAACGGGGAGAGAGGGGAAACGTAGGAGAGCTCACGGAGGGGCTAGCGGAGGAGACGACGAAGTCGGGGAAGCTCTAGATGCGCCGAATCGGTGGAGTCGATCTCCGGGCACCGGAGGTGAAGGCGACGATGCTCCGGTCGACTGCGGCCTCCTCTGGTCGCGTGCGTCGCGTGTGTAGCTTCACGGGGTCAGGGCGGAACTCAGGGATGCAAAGTGGGAGCGAGGGGGTGGCTGTGGCCCCGGTAACGGCGTCGGCGGCGATGGGCTCCGCTCGGGCGCGTGCAGGGAGGGAAGCAGAGGAGGGAACGGGGTCC
>NC_041388.1:585409196-585425002 GCF_002162155.2 Triticum dicoccoides
GGCGTCAGCGGCGATGGGCTCCGCTCGGGCGCGTGCAGGGAGGGAAGCAGAGGAGGGAACGGGGTCCAGGGGAAGAGAGGGGAGGTGCAGGGGGCGAGGGGAAGTGCGTGGCGTGAGGGGGAGGCTCGGGAACGCCTCGGTGGAAGCAGGAGGTGGCCGAGGCGGCATCGGCGCTCGCCACCGAGCTGCTTCGGTGCGAGGGGAGGAAGAAGACAAGGGGGAGGAGGTGGGCTGGGCCGGCCAGGTGGGGGAGCTGGGCCGGTTCTGGTGGGCTGCACGGGTGAGGCTAGGTAAGTCCTTCTCTCTCTCTTTTATTTACTGTTTTCTATTTTTGTT
Organism: Triticum dicoccoides; assembly: GCF_002162155.2. Classification (NCBI taxonomy): domain Eukaryota; kingdom Viridiplantae; phylum Streptophyta; class Magnoliopsida; order Poales; family Poaceae; genus Triticum; species Triticum dicoccoides. The sequence goes on from NC_041388.1 coordinate 585,409,533, forward strand.
CTGTTTTATTTAATTGGCACTGAATTTTAATTCAAACAGAATTTGAAAACAGTGCCAAAACTTCCCTGGATATTTTTAAGTCACCTAATGGACTTCTCCACACATAACAAAAATATCTCAGGTCATTTGAAAATATATTCATTATATATTATGAATATAACTCCAAATTCAAATAAAATATTGATTTAAAATCAGAGCCCAATAATTCCTTAGAAATGTCCCAAAATTTTGGTTTGATTTATAACTCTTGCCAAAATTGTCAGAGCTATTTCTAAGGCATTTTGGATTTACTGATTGCAATTTTAGGGTTTCTTGCCCCTCTTTTATTTAAGGTTTTTAGGCTTCCAAAATTCCTCAATTGAAGTTTCAAAAATATAGACATGATGCACACATGAAGCTAGCCTAGAGCATTACCAGAAGCTAGGGATGTGACACATGAGAAATAGGATAGCATTGCTTTGTTGGTGGAAATTTTTTGTAATAATTGTAGGTAGCATTTGGTGTTCGTCTTGCGTTATTCTTTTGCACATGTCAAAATATTTAAGCCCCCTCCCAAAAAAATTTATAGGTAGCATCTGTCGGAGTAAATAACCATGGGTAGCCTAGCCGGCTCCCCCTGGCCCTTCTGAAAAAATTACGAGCCGATTCGGCCCTCAAGAATCCAAGACACAGGGCCGCCTGCCCCTTGCCGGCTGTCTCCAGGCCGGCTATCGGAAGGCGGCCCAACTTCAGCCCTCATGAAGAGAAGCCGCGGGAGGGCCGGCTCCGAGAAGCCGATCGCGAGAAGGCCGACTCCAAGAAGCCGGCTCCCATAAAGCGGTCAAGATCGTACCCTCGAAGTCTGCATCCACATAACGATGATGTGACGGGGCGTGGCTACAATGAAGCCTGCAACCCCCGAATCCTGGAGCACGCCTGGCACAGTGCGCCGTACGGGTGGCCATGACCCGTCCGGCGCAGCACTGTTGCCACGTTGATCCTGATGTCATCCACGACGGGCTACCAGTACGGCCCACGGGCGGTGGGCCCCTTCGGGCAGAGAGACACCCGAAGGCGGCCAGACCTCCCCCAGTCGGCCCAAGATAGAGTCGGCTCCCCACAGCCGGCTTGCCACCTTCCTCGAAGAAGACGCCCCATTAAGGAGACAAGACGCGGTGGGGCTACAGTGATCGCCCACCGGGCGGCGGCACTGTAGCCACGCCCACTTCGGCGAAGCCCTCGTCACCAAGATTGAGCAACAGTAACCAGCTGCCGACAAGGCCCTGACAATGGGGCCTGCCTGTCGACCAAGGAGCCGGCAGCCGGCGGGACCCACCAGCCGGCGGGCCCCAGCAGCCGGCGCAGAAGCCGGAGAGCGTAGACACAGACGGCTGGGCCCCGCGCCCAGCCGGATTACCATTGCACCCCCGGGGGGTAGGCCAATATAAACCCCCCGGAGGATCCATGCAAATAGAGATCAATCCCTGCTAGTCTCAGACACCACATAGGGAGGAGAAGAGAGCAAGCCGTGCCCTTCTTCCTCCTCTCACCAAACAGCTCAAGGAGCACCGTGTAGCTACTTGTTCATCTAGTGACCATGCGGAGACCCCGCAGAGCAGCAGTAGGGGTGTTATCTCCACGGAGAGCCCCGAAGCTGGGTAAGATTCGCCGGCATGCATGTCTTCGCCTCATCCCGTTTCCAGGCACCGGCGACGTCTTACTGGCTCCCACAATGATAAGCCACCCGTTGGTATATGTCGCACCTACCACCCGACATTTGGCGCCCACCGTGGGGCCAGGTGCACCGCCGTCCGGAGACCTGTTCTGGACGGGAACCCTCTTCCTCCCCCGCGAGCATAGCCAGCCCGACACGCCCGATGGCGCTTGCCACGACGTGCTACAAGGCGTCACCAACATCTGTGCGGCGAGCAGCCTCGCCGATCCCCTTGACAAGACTCTCATCTCTGACGAGCTCGCCTCCGACGCGGGCACCGACCACCTCGTCAACCTCCTCGGCCAGCTCCATGTCTCCGGCGAGCCTGCCGTGGACTTGGAGTCGGTTGGCTCCACCGATCCGATGTCTGTCGACTCCGACACGGCCTCACTCGACACGTTCCCCACCAACGTCGCGATCTACAACGACCCGCTTCCCCGGGCCGATGGCTGCGACGCTGTCACCACCGAGGTGATGGTCATCAGCCATGGTGGCGCTTCTGACGAGAGCGCCCACGACGCCCCGCACGCGGCGGTCCACGACTTGTCCATCCCCCTCCCGGCCGATGCCGACGCTGAAGCACTGGAAGCTCGCCGCCTTGCCCTCCTCGTGGAGGGCCAGAAGTTGGTTTCCATGAGACGCCTTGCTGAGGCCCACCGACGCGAGGCCGACCGCGCCGCCTTTGGCACGCCGCCCCCGGGCGGGCCTAGCCGGGCCGGCGTTGTCAGACAGCGCGGCGTTGTTGTCGCCGATACGCTAGGAGTCGACCGCCCAATCTACGCTACTCCACTCGAGAACCTGCGCGCCGCCCAGGCGGCCGTAGACGAGCTAGATGGACTGGGGGCCGAAGAACTCCCCCACATGACCCGACGCATCCAACAGCTGATCGATGCAGCCGCAGCGGCATGAAGCCGACGCCCGCGCGGAAAGCCCTCCCCCGCGCCGAGATCACGGCGCGACGCCCCGGACGCCGACTACGGGTAAAACCCGCGCGCGGCGCGAGAAAGAACCGCCAGCCAGCCAAAGCCGAACCCGAATCTCCATCGAGCGAGACGCAGAAGGCCATCCCCGGGCCGTGGAGTGGTGGGGCAACCTGCCTCCGCCCCGGCCCCGTGGAGAAAGATATCCCACCCCGCTGCCTGTTGCGCATCCGACTCTCAGCGGCCGGCTAGGTCGCCGCGAAGGAGTCGGCGAGAACGACGCCCGCCATCGGATCGACCGCCTGGCGCGATCCCTGGCGCTAGAAGAAGAAGACGATGTCAGCCCGCCTTGCTTCGGCCCCGCATCCGCGACGAGCCTTTCCCCAAAAGGTTCTCGCTCCCAAGAGACACGCCCAAGTACAACGGCTCCGTGAAGCTGGAAGATTGGTTGATCGACTACTCCATGGCGGTTAGCATAGCCAACGGCAACAGGCGCGTTGCCGTGAAGTACGTGCCCCTCATGCTGCAGGGCACGGCGCGGACCTGGCTCAACAGCCTCAAGCCATACAGCATCAACAGCTGGCTAGACTTCACAGAAGCCTTCGTCCGCAACTTCACCAACACCTACAAGCGGGCTCCCAAGCCCAGACAACTCTCCTTGTGCGTACAAGGCCCCACCGAGTCCACTCGCGACTACCTCATGCGTTGGGCTGAGCTCCACAACTCTTGCGAAGGGGTGCACGAGGTGCAAGCCATAGAATACTTCACTGCCGGGTGCCGAGAAGGCACCCTCCTCAAGCACAAGCTCCTCTGCGACGAGCCGACTACCCTCGATGAGCTTCTGATAATAACGGACAAGTACGCCACCGCCGACTCCTCGATGAAGACCGAACTCTGGGTAGATGCGTCCGGAAAGGTACTCAACTCGGCGCCCAAGACGCCGGCTGGGGACTCCGGCCGGCGCCCACACCAGAACGACCACAAGCGCAAGGGCCCGGTGCCTCCCTCCACCAGTCGGCAGGTGGCCACAGTCGAAGACGAGCAGCCCGAAGCACGGCCCGCACCCAAGAAGCAGAGGGAAGGCAAGCCGGCTTGGCAGCCGGCCTTCTCCTACGAGCAGACTCTCGACGCCCCGTGCAAGTTCCACAGCGGCGCGAAGCCATCCAACCACACGACCCGAAAGTGCCACTAGCTCACCCGAATCTCTAAAGGCGAAGGGCTCGTACCGCCTCCACCTGCCGGTCCGCCGCCTCCGGCTCCGCAGCCGCCGGCCGCTCGGCCCACAGTCGAAGCCGTGCGCGATGAGTTCCCCGATGAGCATGCCGCCTATATCATCTTTACAAGTCAGCCCGAAGACCGGCGCAGCAAACGCCGAGAGCACCAAGAAGTCAGCATGGTTGCTGCCAACCCCGCTGAGCACATGCACTGGTCAGAAAAACCTATCAGCTGGAGCCGGACCGACCACCCAGAGGTGATGCCGTCTCCCGGCTCTTATGCGTTGGTTTTGGATGCCACCCTTGCAACGGATAGACGCGCTGCCCGATTCTCCCACGTGCTGATAGACGGCGGGAGCAGCATCAACATCCTGTACCGTGACACCATGGAGAAGCTGAATGTCAAGACGAAGCAACTCATGCCTACTCGGACTGTGTTCCATGGCATCGTACCCGGCCTGTCCTGCGCCCCCATTGGCAAGATCAAGATTGATGTACTTTTTGGGGACAAAGAGCATTTCTGCCGGGAAACGATCTGGTTTGAAGTGGTGGACCTGGAGAGCCCTTACCATGCATTGCTTGGCCGACCTGCCTTGGCCAAGTTCATGGCAGTTCCCCACTATGCATACCTCAAGATGAAGATACCGAGCACCAAAGGCGTCATCACCATAGCCGGCGATTACAAGAAGTCCTCTGAGTGCGCAGCAGCCAGCAGTCGGCTGGCCGAGTCCCTTGTGATTGCCGAAGAAAAGAAGATGTTGGACCGAGTCGTGGCCATGACCGGCAAGCAGTCGGCCTTGTCCCCTGATCCCAAGGAGCATGATGCTCAAGGATCTTTCCAGTCGGGCAAGGAGACGAAGAAGATACCTCTTGACCCCAAGCACCCAGAGAGGTTTGCCGTCATCGGGGCAAACCTAAACAGCAAATAGGAAGGCGAGCTCGCCGATTTCCTCCATGAGAATCGGGACATCTTTGCATGGTCCCCCAAGGACATGCCGGGCGTTCCAAAGGAATTCGCCGAGCACAAACTACATGTCCGAGAAGACGCAAAGCCAGTCAAACAACCCCTCCGCCGACTATCGGAGGAGAAACGCAGGATTGTGGGAGAGGAGATAGCCCGGCTTCTGGCAGCCGGCTTCATTATGGAAGTTTTCTTTCCAGAGTGGCTCGCCAACCCGGTCCTCGTGCTAAAGAAGAACAACAAGTGGCGCATGTGTATAGACTACACGAGCCTCAACAAGGCCTGCCCCAAAGATCCCTTTGCCCTGCCAAGGATTGACCAAGTGATAGATTCCACGGCCGGATGCGAGCTGTTGAGTTTCTTGGATGCTTACTCAGGGTATCACCAGATAAAGTTAGATCTGGCAGACCGCCTGAAGACCACCTTCATCACGCCATTCGGAGCCTTCTGCTACCTGACTATGACATTCGGCTTGAGAAATGCCGGTGCCACTTTTCAGCGTTGCATGCAGAAGTGCCTCCTCAAGCAACTCGGCAGAAATGCCCACGTCTACGTAGACGACATTGTGGTGAAGACGGAGAAGTGCGGCACCTTGCTGAAAGACCTCAAGGAAACATTTGAGAACCTATGCCGGTTCCAAATCAAGCTTAACCCCGAGAAATGCGTGTTCGGAGTGCCAGCCGGCCAGCTCCTAGGCTTCCTGGTCTCCGAACGCAGCATCGAATGCAACCCAGTAAAGATCAAGGCCATTGAGAGAATGGCGATTCCCACCAAGCTTCGAGACGTCCAGAAGTTTACCGGATGCTTGGCCTCCTTGAACCGCTTCATCAGCCGGCTCGGAGAGAAAGCTCTTCCCCTCTACCGCCTCATGAAGAAGACCAACCACTTCGAGTGGAATGACCAAGCCGATCAAGCTTTTCACGAGCTGAAGAAGATGCTGGCCACGCCGCCTGTCCTGGCGGTGCCGACTGAGAAAGAGCCCATACTCCTCTACATTGTCGCAACCAGTCGGGTGGTCAGCATCGTCATCGTAGTCCAATGCCCAGAAGAAGGCCGAGCCCAGCCGGTCCAGAGGCCGGTGTACTATTTGAGCGAGGTGCTGTCTACCTCGAAGCAGAACTACCCGCACTACCAGAAGATGTGCTACGGCGTGTACTTCGCCGCCAAGAAGCTGAAGCCCTACTTCCAAGAGCATCCCATCATGGTTGTATGCACCGCCCCGCTGGCCGAGATCATAGGCATCCGGGATGCATCCGGCCGGGTGGCGAAATGGGCCATCGAGCTGGCCCCCTATACGATCTTCTATCAGCCTCGCACCGCCATCAAGTCCCAAGCATTGGCCGACTTCCTCGTCGACTGGGCCGAGACCCAGTACCTACCGCCGGCTCCCGACTCCACTCATTGGCGCATGCACTTCGATGGGTCCAAGATGCGCACCGGCTTGGGAGCCGACGTCATCCTCACCTCTCCCAAAGGCGACAAGCTCAGATACACGCTGCAAATTCACTTTGCCGCCTCCAACAACGTGGCCGAGTACGAGGCGCTCATACACGGGCGCCGGCTTGCCAAAGAACTTGGCATTCGCCGGATCCTATGTTATGGCGACTCGGACTTGGTGGTCCAGCAATCATCCGGCGACTGGGATGCCAAGGACGCAAATATGGAAAGCTACCGCTTCCTCGTTCAGCAGATCAGTGGGTATTTTGAAGGATGCGAGTTCCTCCACGTACCACGAGCCGACAACGAGCCAGCTGATGCCCTGGCTCGAATAGGCTCCACTCGGCAAGCAATACCAACCGATGTCGCTCTACAACGCCTCCTCAAGCCGTCTATCAAGCCGTCTCCAGAGTCCGATTCCATCTTCGTGCCGCCTGACCCCGACGCAGCCGGCTCGAAGAACCAAGCAGGTGACCCGGGGACTTCGATAGTCGGCCAGGGGGTATCAGCAGGCGGCTCGGGGACTTTCGTAGTTACGCCCGACCCGGGGACTGCCTCACCCGGCTCGGGGACTGCGGTAGTCGGCCCGGAGACTACACCAACACAACAGGCAGCGGCCGACTCCAGCATTTCACCGCCCAGCCCGCCCGCCCTGGTCACAGTAGCCGTTTTGGCAATAGAAGAAGTCGCAGCTCCGTCATGGGCTCAATCCATCCTCAGCTTCCTAATAAACCAAGATCTGCCGGCTGACGAAGTAGAGGCAAGACAAGTCCAACGCCAAGCCGGAGCATACACAATCGTCAACAGAGAACTCGTCAAGCGCAGTGTCACTGGAGTCCTCCAGCGATGCGTTGAGCAAGAGAAGGGCATTGCAATCCTCAGAGACATCCACCAAGGAGAATGCGGCCACCATGCGGCCTCAAGATCACTCGTCGCCAAAGCCTTCTGCCATGGTTTCTTTTGGCCGACTGCTTTGGATGATGCCAAGGAGTTAGTTAAACATTGCAAAGGGTGCCAACTCTTCAGCTCCAAGCAACACATGCCGGCTTCAGCACTTAAGACCATTCCCCTCACTTGGCCCTTCGCCGTTTGGGGACTGGACATGGTGGGCCCATTCAAGACGGCGCGCGGCGGCATGACACATCTGCTTGTCGCCGTGGACAAATTCACCAAATGGATTGAGGCAAAGCCGATCAAGAAGCTGAATGGGCCGACTGCCGTGACATTTATCGCAGATATAACAACTCGGTACGGCGTGCCACACAGCATCATCACCGACAATGGCACGAATTTCGCCAAGGGAGCCTTGGCACGTTTCTGCGCGACGCAAGGCATCCGGTTGGACCTAGTGTCCGTCGCCCACCCGCAGTCAAACGGCCAGGTTGAGCGAGCCAACGGCCTCATCCTTTCCGGCATCAAGCCCCGACTAATCGTACCACTGGAGCGTTCAGCCGGCTGTTGGCTCGATGAGCTGCCGGCTGTCCTCTGGAGTCTGCGCACTACACCAAACAAGTCAACCGGCTTCACTCATTTCTTCCTCGTATATGGTGCCGAGGCGGTCATCCCAACTGACACCGAGTTCGACTCGCCTCGGGTAACCATGTACATGGAAGCCGAGGCCAAGGAAGCACGAGAAGACGGCGTCGACCTGCTGGAAGAAGGCCGGCTGTTAGCCCTCAGCCGGTCCGCCATCTATCAGCAGGGCCTGCGCCGCTACCACAGCCGGAAGGTCAAGCCAAGATCCTTCCAAGAGGGCAATCTTGTGCTCCGGCTGATCCAGCGAACAGCCGGCCATCACAAGCTCTCGGCCCCTTGGGAGGGCCCCTTCGTCATCAGCAGAGCCTTAGGCAACGACTCCTACTACCTGATCGACGCGCAGAAGCCGAAGGCACGAAAGAGAGACGACTCCGGCAAGGAGTCGGAACGACCATGGAACGCCAACCTCCTCCGAAGGTTTTACAGTTGAAATGTAGTATGTATCACGCTAACTTTTGTACTAAATACGAGACAATAGGCCCCCCGAGGAGAGCTAGGGGACTGCCATCTCTTTGTCTATGAATGAGAAGTATCATGCTTATGGCCTTGTCATTGCATTCACTTTTTTCCGTCCGGCACCGAGTTCGACTAGTCAGCCCGGGGACTGGCCGCCTGGAGTTATATTGGAAGTCCTACCCACAGTCAGACAAGTAGTGTGCCGGCTCCCAAGCCTTCTCTTGCCAAAAGTCACAGTTCGAAGAACCGGCTGTCCGGCTGGCAAGAGTTAAGGGCAGGAATGGGTGCCCACACGAAAAACGGCTAGGGACTAACGGACTAATATAACAAAAGCCGGTTTTTCTCCCACCGCCGACCGGCTACCAGAGTAGCCGGCCGGCCGGCTTCCATTCACCTCGCTCCAATCTAAGAAAGCTTGAGTACTTGCCTTCCCAGAAGGGGAAGGCGGCAAAGAAAACAGCCTAAGGATAAAAAGCATACATGAATGGAAACCAAACACGCAATAATATTTACATAAAAGACCTTCAAAAGGCTAGCATTCAACATAGTTTGAATACACCCCTAGTGGGTGGAACTGCGCAAGTTTGATAAAATTGTTCAAAAGGCAACAAGCAGGAAAAAACAAGGACGACAGACTAAGCCAAGGGAGCGACTAGCGAGTCGGGCAGGTTGGTGGAGACGGCAGTGCCGGCTGGAGGAGTGGCCGACTGGCGAACCTCGGCATGATCACCGCCTCCCGCAAAGGGCGCGCTAGCACGCGCCTCGTTGCTGGAGGCACGATCAGGCTGAGGCTGGCTGGCCGCTTCACCGGCCGGCTCAACGTCTTCGCCCTCCTCTCCTTCGTCGTCTTCGCCTTCATCGCTGGAGGCGATCTCCTCTGCCAAGTCTTCACCCGCTGCTAGGTCCAGCCCGAACCACTCCTCCGGCTGGGCAACGCCATCGTCATTGATCTCAGGAGCGAAGACGCTGATGTCAGTACACTCGGCGATCGTCGAAGCGTGCTGAGCGATAGCCGGCCGCACCTCCTCCAGCTCTTCGTCGGCCTCCAGTCGCCAGGTGCGCAGCTGGTCCAGGTTCAGCCCCGGATACCAAGCTCGGACGAACTCCAACGCCCGCCCAGCTCCAAGCCGGGCCGCTGATGCTTTCCAAGCCTCGAAGCAGCCAATCGCAACTTCCAGCCAGTCGGCAGTCCGACTCGGGGTACGGGGAATCGTCTTGCTTGGCCAGAGGGCGGCCAACACCTGCGCCCCGGCGCGCTGGAGGCGGCGGAGCATACGATGAGCCAGCTGCAGCCGCGCTTGGACCGCCAAGAGTTGCTCCTCAAGCGTCCGACTCGCGTCCGGCGTGATGTCGGCCCGCGCCTGACGGCGCGCTTCGCGATGGGCCTCGATGGTTTGGGTAGCGAAGACGGAGTAGCCGGAAAAGTAGTCTGCACAGAGAATAAAAAGCAGCACAAGTCAGAACACAAATCAGGCGGCAAGGGGCATGCAAGGAGCAAGGAAGGCAGCTTACCGTCGATCAAATCCTCAATATGGCCGAAGCCTTCATTCAGCGCTTGCCTGGTCTCAGCCCAGCCCGCCGCTTCGGTCTCGAACTCGGCCTTCAGGGCGGCTTCGTTATCATGCGCCTTCTTCAGGGCCGCCTTGTGGCTCTCTTCCTGGTCAGCCAGCTTCTTGGCCAGGCGGTCACGCTCCAGGACCAAGGCGTCGTACTCAGTTTCCTTGGCACGAAGGGCGGCCTGCGCCTCGCTGAGCTGCCCCCTCAAGTCGGCATTGGCTCCTGCAAGCATGAAGACAAAGGAAAAATTAATAAGGGGAAGTCGTCAAGGAAGATCCGACCCGGCTGCTCAGCAGTCGGTCCGAATCTCGGGGACTACACCCAGTGGGTGCGCTGACGCGCCCCCACAGGAGATGAACGAGACAAACACGCACTCCGGCTGCTGGTCAGGTCCTCAGTTCTCCGGCCCAACTCCTGAGCCTGGGAGTTGAAGGCGGCTGCGCGAAGGTTATGATACTCCTGGAAGATTATACAGGAGGCAAGGATAAGTTAAGTTGTCAGAACCTAGTAAGTTCCAAGCCGCCTGCGCAGCAGCCGGCTTGGAACTCGGGGACTACACCCAGTGGGTGCGCTGACGCACCCCCACGGAAGAAATCGAAAGAGCAAAATAACCAAGGACAGAAGACTCACCTGGATGACGGCCCGCGTTGAGAGAAACTCTTGAGTGTATCGCTGCAGTGAGGCGGCCTGAGCTTGAAGCCGGTTCCGGACCTCCTGGGCCGCCGTGTTCAGCTCGCCCGTCCCCCCGCTGGGAGTCCACTCGGACGCGCTGACGCTGGCCGCCTCCAAGGCCTCCGCCGTCTGGCTGGCGCCCGCTGCTCGGTGCGGTTCCGGTGCGGAGGCGCCACCCCCTGCGCGCTGGTGCAATGCCGGCTGCACCTCGAGGCTGGCCCCTGCCGCCGGCTCGCCCCTGGACGGCTGCTCTGGCGCCGCAGCTGATTGGCCGCTTTGGTCCGCTCCAGTCGGCGCCGTCTGCGACGCCCCCTCCATGAAGATCACGGGGTCCTCCTGCCTCTCCATCACCGGCGGGCCTTGGTCGACCTCCTCTGACGGGGGCACGGGAACGTCGGGGGCCACGGCACGGAGGGGAACAACGAGCAGCGGAGGCCGGTTGTGCGAGGCCTCCTCCTCCATCTCCGCGGCTGCCGCCTTCGCCCGGGCCTTGGCCGCCGCGTCGGCCTGCTCCTTCGTCGCCTGGGCGGTCCTTCGCTCCGCCGCCTCCCGCTCCTCCCGCGCCTCCCGCGCATTCCGCTCTCTGGCCTCCTTAAGGTCGGCGGGGGGATCCACGCAGCGGGAGCTTGAGGACCCTCCAGTCGGCCCGACTACGCAGCCGCCAGGACCTCGCTCGAGAGAAAGCGGCGCCCTGTCCGGCAAGAAAAGAAAGGTTTAGAAGAGTTTCGGACGAAGAAGACAAAAAATATATACGCAAGACATTCAACGATTTACGCAGAGACCGCCTGCGGCTGCTTCACCACCTTGCGGAAGCGGGTCGCCTTCGCGGCCGCCTCATCCCGTTTGGTCGCCGCCATGGAAGCCTTGGATTTCTTCGGCCGGCTGCCGAAGAAGGTCGATGCGGCCCGGCGCTTCTGCGCGCCGCCACGGGCAGCCGGCACGGCGGACGAGCCCGCGCCTTGATGATCAGGCGCCGGCTGGCGGTGCGGGGCGACTTCGACCTCGTTGTCGTCCGGCCAGTCTTTGAAGCTGGCCTCGAGTCCCGCGCCTCCGGCCTCGTTGCCTTCCCCCATGATGGCGTCTTCCATGGCGGTCGCTCCCAGGTCCGGATCGTCGGTGTCGTCCACCGTGCGGTCGGGGAGGAGCTGGCGCTCTACCCCCGCGGCCCCGGCTGTCGGCGGAAGAAAAGGGTTCTGCTAAAAGCAAACCAATTGATCAGGAGTCGGCTACCATGAGGCCGGCTACAAAAAAGGAAGAAAAGAAGAAAGAACTTACAGCAGGCGGAGGGTTGGCGCGGGAATACGGCTCCTTGCCGTATCGCCAATCCTCGGCGGGCTTGCAGTTGAAGATATAATTCACCATGTAGGACACCTCTGTGTGAGGCATCTCCCTGGTGCTCAGCCGACACGGGTCGAAGCGGCCGCTCATTTGGCAGATCATGTGAGGCCGGCCTTGGAGCGGAAGAACCCGCGCTCCACGAAGGCGGCCACCAAGTCGGCTCCGGTCAGGCCCTCCGACTGGATCATCACCCGAAGTCGGGAGACGGCTGCGTTCCCAGCCTGAGACAGCGACCTGGCCCGGTAGCTCCACGAAGGCTGCCTCCCAGCCGGCGGGCTGGCTACGTAATTCGGCAGGTTGACGTAGTCGCCTTGCTGGGCGACGTTCTTCATGTAGAAATAAGACTTCTGCCAAAGCTTCACCGACTGGATTAGCGGAATGGACGGGAACGGATTGTTCTCGCTCGCCCGCCTCATGGCAATGAAGGCTCCGCAGGGGGCGGGCACGCCCGCGACGATGGTGCCGAGCTTGCTTTGGAAGAACTCCCCCCAGAGCTCGAGCGTGGGGAGAACTCCAAGAAAGCCCTCTCACAGGGTGACGAAGGCCGATAGCAGCATCACCGTGTTGGGCATGAGGTGATGCGACTGGAGGTGGTAGAACTCGAGGAAGGCTCGAAGGAATCCGCCGCCGGGAGGCCGAAGCCGCGCAGGCAGTGCGAGCGGAAGATCACTCGCTCGCCCTCCTCCGGTGCCGGCGAAATCTCCCTCGCCGGCGCTTGACGAACCCGCACAAGGTTCTCACCGCGCAGACGCCGCGTCCGGCGGAGGAACTCGACGTGGTCCTCGTGCACGTTGGAGCCATCCCACGAGCTCGACAGCGCCATGGGAGCGATGCGGCGGGGAGCAAGACGAAGCGACGGCGTAACGGCGCGGCAAAGGATTGCTGTGGCGGGGAGCAAGACGAAGTGACGGCGGAACAGCGCGGCAAAGAGTTGCTGCGGCGAAGAGAAGAAGAAGGAGGGCGCGAAGGGGCGGAGTGAGGGAGAGCGCGCGAGCCTCTGCCGCTCCCCCTTCTCCTCCTACTTATAGATCGTGCGGCGGAGCCGAGGAGGCGTGGCGTGGGGGAACGTGGGGATCAACTGCGCCCACTCCCCCATGTCCCGCGATTATTGTTCCTTGATGGCAGAATAAAACCGCCACGAGAAGGCGAGCGGTCCATGTGGGCCGCAGAAGATCCGCGCTCGGACCGAGGCCTGCGAGTGGCGGGCCCGGGCCTGCAGCGGTGTCCCGTCGCGCGCGTGCGTTGGCAGGATTTCCTCGCCACGTGGCCCGCGTTCCCGCCTACGAGAAACGGAGGTTTTCCGAAGACGGCGCGCACGAGCAAAGCCAGCCCCTCGGGATAGGAAGCTGACCTAGCTTCTCGTCCCTTTGTCAGCCTCGAAGCTCGATCAGCTTCGGGGACTACTGTGGAGTAAATAACCATGGGTAGCCTAGCCGGCTCCCCCTGGCCCTTCTGAAAAATTACGAGCGATTCGGCCCTCAAGAATCCAAGACACAGGGCCGCCTTCCCCTTGCCGGCTGTCTCCAGGCTGGCTATCGGAAGGCGGCCCAACTTCAGCCCTCATGAAGAGAAGCCGCGGGAGGGCCCGCTCCGAGAAGCCGGCCGCGAGAAGGCCGACTCCAAGAAGCCGACTCCCATAAAGCGGTCAAGATCGTACCCTCGAAGTCTGCATCCACATAACGGCGATGTGATGGGGCGTGGCTACAGTGAAGCCTGCCACTCCCGAATCCCGGAGCACGCCTGGCACAGTGCGCCGTACGGGTGGCCATGACCCGTCCGGCGCAGCACTGTTGCCACGTTGACCCTGATGTCATCCACGACGGGCTACCAGTACGGCCCACGGGCGGTGGGCCCCTTCGGGCAGAGAGACACCCGAAGGCGGCCAGACCTCCCCGCGTCGGCCCAAGATAGAGCCAGCTCCCCACAGCCGGCTTGCCACCTCCCTCGAAGAAGACGCCCCATTAAGGAGACAAGACGCGGTGGGGCTACAGTGATCGCCCACCGGGCGACGGCACTGTAGCCACGCCCACTTCGGCGAAGCCCTCGTCACCAAGATTGAGCAACAGTAACCAGCCGCCGACAAGGCCCTGACAGTGGGGCCTGCCTGTCGACCAAGGAGCTGACAGCCGGCGGGACCCACCAGCCGGCGGGCCCCAGCAGCCGGCGCAGAAGCCGGAGAGCGTAGACACAGACGGCTGGGCCCCGCGCCCAGCTGGATTACCATTGTACCCCCGGGGGGTAGGCCTATATAAACCCCCCGGAGGATCCATGCAAAGAGAGATCAATCCCTGCTAGTCTCAGACACCACATAGGGAGGAGAAGAGAGCAAGCCGTGCCCTTCTTCCTCCTCTCGCCAAACAGCTCAAGGAGCACCGTGTAGCTACTTGTTCATATAGTGACCATGCGGAGACCCCGCAGAGCAGCAGTAGGGGTGTTATCTCCATGGAGAGCCCCGAAGCTGGGTAAGATTCGCGGCGTGCATGTCTTCGCCTCATCCCGTTTCCAGGCACCGGCGACATCTTACTGGCTCCCACAATGATAAGCCACCCGTTGGCATATGTCGCACCTACCACCTACCACTCGACAGCATCTGACCATGATACAACACATCTATTTTTTTCAGATTTTTTTAACATTTCTAAAATGCATTTTTCATGCGAAGCAGCATATGCTCCGAGGAGCTGAATTGAATTTCCAGTTAATCTTTGTCTTTAAATGTAAGAAATACAGGATGGGTATTGCTATTTTCCAGTCCTTATTAAATGAGTTGTATCTCTACTTCTAATGGAGTAGTTGGTAGTCTCCGCCGGTCAATTTTCATCCCACCTATTATGGTATTTTTTCGTCCCACCTTCGTTGGTTTTTTTCATAGATTTGTTTTTCGTCCCCTCCCCCCACTTCATCGGTTTATTTTCATGTCACCCTCTCACATAACGAAAGAAATCTGAACATATCAGAACCTTCCATATCAGCGCAAGTTATTTAGTAATGTAGAATTAATCACAAACAATCTCTAAAGATCAAATCTAAATTAATTAACCTTACCTTAAATCACTCAATCACATTAATTAGAAAACAAATACTTGATTTTCAGAAAAATCGCTCAATCACATTAACCTTACCTTAACTTACGGATGGTAATCAATCTCCAAAAAAGGAAACAATACATCGAGGGAGCAGTAAATAAACTTCCTTTCTGATGACATGTATATGATCTTTCCTTCTCTCTCCGTTGTCGAGCGTTCTTGATTCTCGAGGCCGATGCTTGGGCTGCGTCACTGGGTCGCGACGGTGCCGAAGGACGAGGACGATGAGGCCGGGTGCCGCGGCACCGCGTTGGCCGCGACCGGTGAAGGGGGCGAAGAAGGGCGGCTTCCCTAGCCCTGGCCGTGGCCCTGGGAATTGGTGCGCTGGAAGCGGCACTTGAAGGACATGACGTGGGTGGCCGGCGTGCAGACGCACTTGGAAGCGGACCCGTGGGCCGCGCCGGACGGTGCCGACGCCGACCCGGGCCACCTCCTCCATGTATTCTTGGAGCTGTAGCTGGCCGATTTACATGAAATTAATTTCCTCAGTTGTGGTGGCAAATATAATACACATAATTCATATTATTATGCACTAGCGTGTGTGTGTGAAATAGATGGATTATGGTCCTGTACCCAATAAGATGGATATGTGTATGTTAG
>NC_041388.1:585425301-585429861 GCF_002162155.2 Triticum dicoccoides
GGGGGGGGGAGAGGGGGGGAGAGAGAGAGTGAGGAAGAGGGAGGGAGAGTGTGTCTGTGAGGATTTGATGATAAAAAAGATCGCCAATGTCACTTGATATGTATGAATATTAATATTGAACTCTTAAAGTTAATGTGGCACCGTTGTAACGCACGTGTGTTCTTCTAGTTAACAGTAAAGATAGGGCTTTGATCTCTCACATTGCCACCAAATATTATATCAGTTTTGCTAAAGCACATCTAGATGTGTCATAAGTATTGCACATCTAAGTTCTATGTCGATTTTATGTCAAGATTCGTGTAGATTTTTTCTTTTTTTTTTCTTTTTTATGCTTGATTCACTCATTTAGATGTGCAATAATTAGGACACATTTAGATGTGTACATACCCATATTATATATATACACCTATAAAGGCTATATATACGTATGCTGTCCTCACGCATAACACACAAAAAAAAAAGCATCAAGCACCAGCAATACATACACAGTATCGCCCCGCACACATAACCACTAGCTTCGGAAGCTGAGATCGATGAGGGCCTTAATGGGCAAGCTCCTCGCTGTCGCCACTGCCCTTGGCGCCGTCTTGATCATCTCAACCAGAGCCTACGCGAACCTGGAGGCGACGTGCATGGCGGCGTCCGCCATGGCCACGCGCTTCAACTACAGCTTCTGCGTGAAGGCATTGTCGGCAGTGGCACAAACCGGGGATGGCGCGCGGGAGCTCGCCAAGGCCACGGTGAACATCGGCGCCAAGTTGGGCGCCGCCACGGAGGCCAAGGGCCCAAGGCCAGGGCGAGGCTGGAGGATCCGTGCACGCAGCCCAAGGTGTACGATGAGATAATTGCATCTATAGTTCTTGTAGTCGCTGGTGACGTTCAATTTGGTCCCGGAACTTGTGTATTGCTTCAATACGGTACCGGTATAAGAAAATATGTATTCAATACGGTTCCTGAGGTTGAAACAGCAGTCTTAACTCTACACGTTGCATACGTATCTCGTATTTTCATAGCTGACAGGCCCATTTGTCTGTCTATGGGCTGAGAAATAAAAAGAAAAAACATGCAGGGCCCATTTGTCTTTAGGGCAATAGGAAAAAAAAACACGCCGAGAAATAAAAAGAGAAGAGCAAGCCGTGGGGGTTCGAACATGGCAAGCTCGGCACCAGCGCTGGGCGAGGCAACCACTAGGCCAGGTCCACGCTATTTTCTATTATGGGGATCCATCCTCTATTATCTGGATATATAGTTGTCTTTTAAAAAATCATAAATTTATAAAATGTTCATGAGATTTTAAAATAAAAATTCGCCGATTCAAAAAATGTTGATCATTCAAAAATAAAAGTTCGTGTATACGAAATATGTCGATGAATTTTTTAAAATATTCATAACAATGTTTGGGAATTTTTAATAAATGTTGACTGCTTCAAAAAAATATTCATGAATTCATAAAATGTTCGTCACAAACAAAGAATGTTTCTGAATTTCAAAAGTTGTTCTCCAATAACAAGTCATTATGGGGAATTTTATCAAACTATGCAAACTTTTCTTTTACACTGTATAAACATTTGAAATTTTCACATACATTATTTATAGGGTCGCGCTAACTGCCACACGTGTGGCAGGAAGGGAGACGCACCACACGTCTTTAATGTAAACAGATTGCCACGTCATCGCATGCATGCACGTAGGAATTTTTTTGGATTTTTAGTTTTTAAAATGTTTTATCTCTTAAACGAAAAATCCGATTGAAAATCCGTTTTCACCATTAAATCCCTCGCGATGAGATCTTCGAAACTAGATCCCATGTTGGTATGTTTTGATGAAATTTTTTTTGGATTAAAAGTTGCCATGTCTATTGCATATGAATTGCCATGATGTTTACACTGAAGTTGCCATGATATGTTTCAGCTATTTTCTTCTACATTTAAAAGTAAATTTTGACATTTATAAAACGGGGAATTAAGAAACTAGACTTGCCATGAACCATAAACTAAAATTGCCATGATACATGCACGTAAAAGTGCCATGATTCATACAAAAAATAATTTTCATGGTCAAAGTACTGGAGTTGCCATCATCAAAATACTAAAATTGCCATGATCTACAAACTAAAATTGCCACATGGCAACTTTAGTTAAGCCCTATGGCAACTGTAGTGTAAACATCGTGGCAACTTCTGGCAAAAAAAAATTTCGTTGAAACATATCAACATGGGGTCTAGTTTTGAAGATCTCGTCGAGACAGATTTAATGGTGAAAACGGATTTTTAGTTCGCTTTTTTATTTAGGAGATACAACATTTTTAAGCCGAAACCAAAAAAATTCTGCTGATGTCATCTATTCATACATGGCAAAATGAGTGGTGATGGAGGCGTGTGGGCGATGTGCAAATGCCCACACGTGTGGGCATTAACATTTCCGTATTTATAAACTATGCAAACTTCTTTTTTTTTGCATTGTATAAACATTTTGGAAAATTTCACATACATTATTTGGAAATATGTGAGTATTTTCTTTAAATGTCACGTTTATTTTTAGAATGGGAATACGCATTTTCTGAACCTTGTTGGAACTTAAGGAAACTATGCAAAC
Organism: Triticum dicoccoides; assembly: GCF_002162155.2. Lineage (NCBI taxonomy): Eukaryota > Viridiplantae > Streptophyta > Magnoliopsida > Poales > Poaceae > Triticum > Triticum dicoccoides. The sequence continues at coordinate 585,427,896 of NC_041388.1, forward strand.
TATGTACAGTGTATTCTGCTGGTAAAGCGCGTGCTAACCACCAGACCAAGCGTGTGTGTTATATGTGTGGAGATGCACTTTCTTATATATGATACTCTTTTCTATAAGAAATCTATTTAGTTTTTTTAGTGAAAATAAATCTACTTACTTTTTTAGAAAAGAAATCTATTTAGGTACACAAAGTCTTTTCTTTTGGGCTGCACGGGCCTGTATTTTTTGTTTTAAAGCTACGGCCCAGCTGTCTCTGCGTGTTCTGGATTTTTGTCCGTGTATATTTTTTTTAGCGGTCTCCTATTTGGCGCGAGCGACCTGGTGCGTACCACCCTAAACTAACTATGTACAATTTTTTTGAAATTGCGAATAATTTTTTATTCATGAACAGTTTTTCAAATCAGTAAACATTTTTATAAATTGGGGTCAACAGTTTTCGAATTTAAAATTTGTTCATTGAATTGAAAAAATGTTCACCAAAATTTTGAAGATGCAAACATTTTCTAAATTCCTGATTTTTTTAAAAATTCATGAATCTTTTCTGAATTCAAGAACATTTTATGAAATTGCGTACATATTTTTAGAACTCATCATCATTTTTTTTGCATAGCCGAACATTTCTTGAAATTCTGAAACATTTTTTGTTTGTGACAACATTTTTTGAATTCATGAATATGTTTTGAATCTGTGAACATTTAAAAAAAATTCAAATCTTTTTTTTAATTCCAAACATTGTTTTGAATATTTCATAATAATTTAGGAACATTTTTTCTGGACACGAACTGTTAATTTTTAACCATGAACATTCTTTGAATCGATGAACATTTTTTAAATAAACTATTGAACATTTTATAGATTTATGATTTTTTTAAAGAACGTATTAATATAAGAGAGGATGCATCCCTATATTTCGGCCGCACATACTTTGCTTGGTGGCTAGCTAGCGCAACGACGGTGCCGAGCATGCGGGTTCGAATCTCCACGCCGCTCATTTCCCCTTTTATTTCTCGGCCCACAGAGAAATGGGCCTATCAACTATAGAAATACGAGATACGTATGCAACCTGTAGAGTCAGGACTGCTGTTTCAACCTTAGGGACCGTATTGAGCACTTATTCTCATGTATCGGGACCGTATTGAAGCAATACGCGAGTTTCAGGGCCAAGTTGGACGTCGCCAGCGACTACGAGGACTATAGATGCAATTATCTCGCGCGCGATCCCTTCCAGACGTGCTACTTCATCTACCAGCGTGCGAGCAACTTGTTCTTGTTCGCTGAGCACTTGGTCGACAAGCACGCCTATGCCGACACCAAGAGTAGAGCTCGGAACGTACCCTCGGCCGTGCGCGATTGCGACCGCTACTTCCACGAAGCCAGGCTGGGGACGCCGTTCTTGGAGCAGAGCGCATAGTGTGAGCAGTTGGGGATCATCTGTGGGGCCATCACCGGCCTTTTGTGATTTTCGATGTGGATGAAGGGCGTAGAAAAACCAATCTATTGAGTAATAAAGGGTAATAATCTAGTAATTTGATGTTTGGAGGTTATTTAATTTTGATCTCCTACCTTTAGGCCGTGAAATTAAACACATTAACGTACGCTCACTATTAGGAAAAGTCCTGCTAGTGGCGCATCTGTTTTGGCTATTAATGGCGCACTACATGTGTGCCACTAGCATCACGCCATTATTTTTTTTTACTAATGGCGTATCAAAGGTGCGCTATTAGTATATCCCACGGTGCGCCATTACTATCTGGCTTAGTAATGGCGCACCACATAGAAGTGCGTCATTACTAATATTTTTTTTCAATTTTTTTGTTTTTTTCTTAATCTCAAGTCACTATGGCTTAATATCGGATCAATATGCTTAATCTCAAGTCAAATCGCACTCTGTGGTCAAACTTCTCGAAAGGTCACCCATCCTCACACTACTCCAGTCCGAGCATGCTTAACTTTGCAGTTCTATCCAACCCAGCAC
>NC_041388.1:585430439-585472588 GCF_002162155.2 Triticum dicoccoides
TGATGTCTAGGACTTTGTTTATGTTCATGAGTGTGATGAAATTTTGAAAAAAATATTTCAAACTTACCGGTCATATTACATATCATATTATGAAAAAAAATCTATTTTTTTAAACCAATTTTTTTTCTGTTATTAGTGGTGCACCTAGCAAATGGTGCGCCACCAGTAAGTTTGATTTTTTCATTCCCCCCCTCTATCTCTTAAAAGCCCCGTATCTTTCGTTCTGTTAGGTTTTTGGGGATTTTGAAGATGTTGAACAAAGTTGCCCCAATTTAATTCCTATGTAACTTTTTGAGTAGATGATTTTTCATATAAAAAACTTTTTAATCCGAGTTCGTATGCAAAAGTTATGCCCATTTTACTAATTTTCAGAGAGATTTTGCAAATAAAGTCGAAATTCATATTTGTAAATTTTCCCAACAACTAGACCACATATCACTTGGGAAACTTATTTTTTTTATTTTTTTGACATTTCCAACATTTTCTTTTATTTTTTTAAACTGAAAAGGCGGTCCACAAGGGGGTGCATTTAGCACCAGGGTTACTAATGGCGCACCTGATATGTGGTGCGCCATTAGTAGTTTTGAAAAAAAAATAAAAAAATTTGTTAGTAATGGGACAGTGCGCCGTTACTAACAATTTTTTTTAAAACTACTAATAGCGCATGATGGGTGTGGTGCGCCATTACTATGTTAACTAGTAATGGCGCACTATCCCATGGTGCGCCATTACTATGTTAACTAGTAATGGCGCACTATCCCATGGTGCACCATTACTAACAAATTTTTTTATTTTTTTTCAAAACTACTAATGGCGCACCACACACTAGGTGCGCCATTAGTAATATGTCAATAATGGCGCATCTGTATCTGGTGTGCCACTGCTATATAGCAGTGGCGCACCACATACATGGTGCGTCATTAATGTCCATATCATCTATAGCCCTTTTCCTAGTAGTGGCTAGTGGGCTTTTGGCCCAAAGCCCAACTAAAATTCCGAAATTCTCTTGGCGCATTCACACACACATGTGTGTGGAGTGAGTGAGGCTAAACTTTAGTCCCACCTCATAAGTTGAGAGAGAGTTGCACCTCTTTATAAGGTGAGCTCTTCTACCACTTGTATGAGCATGAGAAGAGGAGACCTACACACGCGCTCCTCCTCCTCGCTCGCCGCGCCACGCCACGCCTCGTCACGACGCGCCGCGCCGCGAGTTGCGGGCTTGAGCCGAGCCTCCGGAACCCCGCCTCTCGTGATCCTGTATGGGAGAGGGGCGATCAGGTTTTTGGGGAGCGCACTCGCGCGACTGCTGGCAGCGACGACTTCGCGAACGACAACTTCTTCACCCACCTCGGCAACCTCATCCTCGACGACATGGGCGACAACGTCAACGCCGGCGGTGCTGCTCCTACTGCATCGTATGTGATTATATCCTTCCTGTCCGAGATCGTGGTAGAATTCATGTTCTTAGTATGTGCCTTAGATGTGATCTGTTCATCTACTATACTAGTTCGCATGATTAGTTCAATCTGTGCTACTGCAGTCATGATTTATCTTTTGTTTATTCGGATTAAATCTCGTAGTAATTTGCTCATATGTCCAACAATTCAAAAACCTGATTATAGGAAATTTACTCCGAGTGGTTTTGCTGCGCATCTGAAGCCACCTGCCTTTATGGGGGCGCAATATAAGAGGTGGCGTATGAGAGCAGTCTACTCATTTTAGACCATGGGCTACTATGACGCCACCAAGGGCAAGCCTGAGGGCGATCTTAATCCAGCACAACTGGAAGCTTTTGAGAAGATCGATACTCTCTTTAAAGGCGCTCTTTTGAGTGTTCTGGATGATTCCATTGTGGATTCATATATGTCGTTTGAAAACGGCAAGGACATGTGGGCTGCGCTCAAGGCCAAGTTTGGTGCCTCGGATGCCGGCAACGAGTTGTACGTCATGGAGCAATTCTATGACTACAAGATGACTGATGAGCACTCTGTTGTACAGAAGGCTCGTGAGATACAGTCGCTCGCAAAAGAACTTGAGTACTTCAAGTGTGTGTTGCCGGACAAATTTGTTGCCGGAGCCATCATTGCCAAGCTTCCACCTTCGTGGAACAATTTTGCTACTTCCCTGAAACACAAGAGACATGAGTTTTCCATTGCGGATCTCATTGGTACTCTTGATGCTGAAGAGAAGGTGAGATCAAAGGACACACGTGCTCGAGTTGCTGAGGGAGCTTCTAGTGCCCACATGGTACAGAAGAAGAACTTCCAGCCCAACAAGTTCAAAAACAACAAGAACAAAACTCAGGGAAAAGGCAAGTTTGATACAAAGAACAAGCCATCACATTCTACCAACTTCAAGAAGAATTCTCATAAAAAGGAGAAGGGACTTTGCCATGTCTGCGGTGATCCTAATCACTGGGCTCCGAAGTGTCCTAACCGCTTTGAGGAGCGCGAACATGAGAAGAGCGGCAAGTCCGCTAATGTTGTCATCGGTGATACTGATATGAACGAATCAGGGTACAGTATTTTTCCTACCACCCTTTCAGTATTTCAATCCCCTGATTGGTTAATTGACACCGGTGCCAATGTACATGTTTGTGCTGACGCCTCCATGTTTTCTTCTTACCAGGCCACAGGGACTTCTCCCATGCTGATGGGGAACGGGTGACATGCCATCGTTCGAGGTGTTGGTACGGTCGATCTGAAGTTTACTTCGGGGAAGACAGTGCCTCTGAAGAACGTTCATCATGTGCCGTCCATCAATAAAAATCTCGTTAGCGGTTCCCGTTTATGTCGAGATGGTTTTAAGTTGGTTTTCAAATCCAATAAAGTTGTAATTTCTAAGTATGAACAATTTGTTGGAAAAGGCTATGAGAGCAGAGGCTTGTTCCGCCTATCTTTGTCAGATATTTGCACTAAAGTTATTAATAATGTTCACCACAATAATGAGTCTGATATTTGGCATTCACGACTTTGTCACATTAACTTTGGGTGCATGAAGCGGCTAGCCAATATGAATTTAATTCCGAAAATCTCTACCGTCAAAGGCTCTAAGTGCCAAGTATGTGTACAAGCCAAGAAACCTCGCAAGTCCCATAAGACTGCAGAGGCAAGAGAATTGGCGCCACTAGAGCTTATACATTCTGATCTTTGTGAGATGAATGGCGTGTTGACAAAAGGTGGAAAGAGATACTTCATGACGTTGATTGATGACTCCACTAGATATTGTTATGTGTATCTTCTAAAATCAAAAGATGAGGCTTTTACTTTCTTCAAAAACTATAAAGCTGAGGCAGAGAACCAACTTGATCGGAAAATTAAACGACTTAGGTCCGATCGTGGTGGAGAGTATTTTTCCAATGAATTTGATATGTTTTGTGCGGAACATGGTATAATCCATGAGAGGACGCCTCCCTACTCACCTCAGTCAAATGGGGTAACCGAAAGAAAGAACCGAACTCTAACTGATATGGTTAACACCATTTTAGACACATCGGGTCTTTCCAAGGAATGGTGGGGGGAGGCGCTAATGACTGCGTGTCGTGTCCTAAACCGAGTTACCACAAAGCATAAGACCATTACTCCATTTGAGGAATGGGAAAGGAAAAGATTGAAACTCTCTTACCTACGTACTTGGGGTTGTTTGGCGAAAGTCAATATACCAATTCCCAAGAAGCGCAAGCTTGGACCAAAAACCGTGGATTGTGTTCTTCTGGGCTATGCTTTTCATAGCGTTGGCTATAGATTTTTGATAATAAAATCTGAGGTATTCGACATGCATGTTGGTACGATTATGGAGTCGAATGATGCGACTTTCTTTGAGGACATATTTCCTATGAAGGATATGTCGAGTTCATCAAACCAGGAGATACCTACTCCATCTAGTGAGGAATTCTCTGTAATTCTTGAACCCACCATTGCGATGGAGCACGTTGATAATCCTATTGAGGGTGACAATGGAACTCCTATGAGGAGTAAGAGACAGAGGACTGCAAAGTCCTTTGGTGATGACTTCATTGTGTACGTTGTGGATGACACACCCATGACTATTTCAGAAGCCTATGCGTCTGCTGATGCTGACTACTGGAAGGAAGCCGTTCGTAGCGAGATGGATTCCATCTTATCTAACGGAACCTAGGAGATCACTCACTGTCCTTATGGGTGTAAACCTGTAGGATGTAAGTGGGTGTTCAAGAAGAAGCTTAGACCTGATGGTACGATTGAAAAGTACAAGTCACGGCTTGTGGCTAAGGGTTATACCTAGAAAGAAGGTGAAGATTTCTTTGATACTTACTCACCCGTGGCTAGACTGACCACAATTCGGGTGCTACTATCACTGGCTGCCTCACATTGTCTTCTCGTTCATCAAATGGACGTTAAGACGGATTTCCTCAACGGAGAGTTCAAGGAGGAACTTTAAATGGATCCGCCAGATGGTTTTGTAGTACATGGTCTGGAAGAAAAGGTGTGCAAGTTATTAAAGTATTTATATGGCCTTAAACAAGATGCTAAGGAGTGGCATGAGAAGTTCGAAAGAACATTAACTGCTGCCAGCTTTGTAGTAAATGATGGTGACAAGTGTGTGTACTATCGCCATGGTGGGGGCGAAGGAGTTATTCTTTGTCTGTATGTTGACGGCATATTGATATTTGGAACCAAACTTGATTTAATCAAGGAGGTTAAGGATTTCTTATGTCACTGTTTTGAGATGAAGGATCTAGGAGTAGCTGATGTTATCTTAAACATCAAGCTATTGAGAGATGAGAATGGTGGGACCACACTGCTTCAGTCTCACTATATGGAAAAAGTCTTGAGTCGTTTTGGGTATAGCGACTGCACGCCTTCTCCAACTCCATATGATGCTAGTGTGTTGCCTCGAAAGAATCGACGGATTGCTAGGGATCAACTGAGGTATTCTCAGATTATTGGCTCGCTTATGTATTTGGCGAGTGCCACAAGGCCTGGCATCTCATTTGCTGTGAGAAAGCTGAGCCGATTTGTGTCAAAACCGGGAGATGATCATTGGCATGCGCTTGAGAGAGTTATGCGCTATTTGAAAGGCACCGCGAGCTATGGGATTCACTACACATGGTATCCAAGGGTACTGGAGGGTTATAGTGACTCAAACTGGATATCTGATGCTGATGAGATTAAGGCCACAAGTGGTTATGTTTTTACACTTGGTGGTGGCGCTGGTTCTTGGAAGTCTTGCAAGCAGACCATCTTAACGAGGTCAACTATGGAAGCAGAACTCACAACATTAGACACTGCCACTGTTGAAGCAGAGTGGCTTAGTGAGCTCTTGATGGACTTACCTATGGTTGAAAAACCAATACTGAAGGAAATATGCCCTAGAGGCAATAATAAAGTTATTATTTATTTCCTTATATCATGATAAATGTTTATTATTCATGCTAGAATTGTATTAACCAGAAACATAATACATGTGTGAATACATAGACAAACAAAGTGTCACTAGTATGCCTCTACTTGACTAGCTCATTGATCAAAGATGGTTATGTTTCCTAACCATAGACATGAGTTGTCATTTGATTAACGGGATCACATAATTAGGAGAATGATGTGATTGACTTGACCCATTCCGTTAGCTTAGCACTTGATCGTTTAGTTTGTTGCTATTGCTTTCTTCATGACTTATACATGTTCCTATGACCATGAGATTATGCAACTCCCGTTTACCGGAGGAACACTTTGTGTGCTACCAAACGTCACAACGTAACTGGGTGATCATAAAGGTGCTCTACAGGTGTCTCCGAAGGTACTTGTTGGGTTGGCGTATTTCAAGATTAGGATTTGTCACTCCGATTGTTGGAGAGGTATCTCTGGGCCCACTCGGTAATGCACATCACTATAAGCCTTGCAAGCATTGCAACTAATGAGTTAGTTGCGGGATGATGTATTACGAAACGAGTAAAGGGACTTGCTGGTAACGAGATTGAATTAGGTATTGAGATACCGACGATCGAATCTCGGGTAAGTAACATACCAATGACAAAGGGAACAACGTATGTTGTCATGCGGTCTGACCGATAAAGATCTTCGTAGAGTATGTAGGAGCCAATATGGGCATCCAGGTCCCGCTATTGGTTATTGACAAGAGAGGTGTCTCTGTCATGTCTACATAGTTCTCGAACCCGTAGGGTCCGCACGCTTAACATTCGTTGACGATATAGTACTATGAGTTATGTATGTTGGTGACCGAATGTTGTTCGGAGTTTTGGATGAGATCATAGATATGACGAGGAACTCCGGAATGGTCCGGAAGTAAAGATTGATATGTGGATAGTAGTGTTTGATCTCCGGAAGGGTTCCGAAATTCACCGGAAGGGGTTCCGGATGTTTCCCAAAATGTTTGGGCACGAGAACACTTTATCTGGGCCAAAGGGGAAAGCCCACAAGGCTTTTGGAAAGTGCAAAAAGAAGTTTTGCTGAGACTAGAGGCTAGACGCCAGGAACCATGGCGTCTAGGGGGTAGACGCCAGGAACCCTGGCATCTAGCCCTGGAGTCCGAGAAGGACTCTTGCCTTTCGGGTGAAACCGACTTTGAGGAGGCTTTTACTCCAAGTTTCGACCCCAGGGCTCAACATATAAATAGAGGGGTAGGGCTAGCACCAAAGACACATCAAGAAACACCAAGCCGTGTGCCGGCAACCCCGTCCCCTCTAGTTTATCCTCCGTCATAGTTTTCGTAGTGCTTAGGCAAAGCCCTGCGGAGATTGTTCTTCACCAACACCGTCACCACGCCGTCGTGCTGCCGGAACTCATCTACTACTTCGCCCCTCTTGCTGGATCGAGAAGGCGAGGACGTCACCGAGCCGAACGTGTGCAGAACTCGGAGCTGCCGTGCTTTCGGTACTTGGATCAGTCGGACGTGAAGACGTACGACTGCATCAACCGCGTTGATATAACACTTCCGCGAACGGTCTACGAGGGTACGTAGACAACACTCTCCTCTCTCGTTGTTATGCATCACCTTGATCTTGCGTGTGCGTAGGATTTTTTTTTGAAATTATTACGTTCCCTAACAAATACCCCCTATCCTAATGAAATGTGATAATCAAACTGTGATCGTCAAGATAAACAGTTCTAAGGACAATATGAAGTCCTCAAGGCATGTGAAGAGGAGACTAAAATCTATCAAAAAATTGAGGAACTCTGGAGTTATTACGTTGCATTATATCCAAACGTCGAAAAATTTGGCAGATCCCTTCACAAAAGGTCTATCACGTAATGTGATATATAATGCATTGATGGAGATGGGTCTGAGACCCACCGCATGAGTTGTCCATAGTGGTAACCCACTCTATGTGATCGGAGATCCCATGAATTAGAAGTGGGAGACAAGCTGTTGGCCAGCTAGGAGGAGAGTATCCCTATATTAACTATCCCACACCATGAAGATGCAATACTCTCCTGATCTGCATGGTAGGTTGATACTTATCTTAATGTGTTCCAAGTGGCTTATTCGGGTAAGCAGAGATGTTGTCCTGCAAGACATCTTCTGAAGAACACACCTATATGAATTTGACTGTTAACGTTGCAGTCTATGAGAATTTGGGTGTTCTATAATAAATTCATGAAAAGGTCCTGGAGTACGATGTATACGCTCCACCCGCGGGGAAGCCTTGCGACAGCCCACTATCGGTCAAGAATTTGTGTGAAACTAGTCTCATAGAAAACTTGTAGTTCAAGGCATAGTCCACTATTCAAGTTGTGATCTAGTGTAGCATAAATCTCTAAGTGGAAGTTCAACTTCATAGTCTCCACTAATCACCGGTATATAAACAATGTTTTGGAACCAAATGGTGAGATGTGCCAATGAGACTTTGTGGGGGATTGTTGGAATTTGCTAGTGGGCTTTTGGCCCAAAGCCCAACTAAAATTCTGAAATTCTCTTGGCCCATTCATGCACACATGTGAGTGGAGTGAGTGAGGCTAAAGTTTAGTCCCACCTCATAAGTTGAGAGAGAGTTGCACCTCTTTATAAGGTGAGCTCTTTTACCACTTGTATGAGCATGAGAAGAGGAGACCTACACACGCGCTCCTCCTCCTCGCTCGCCTCGCCACGCCACGCCACGCCTCGTCCCGACGCGCTGCGGGTTGCGGGATTGAGACGAGCCGAGGACAGAGCTATGCACGTTGTCTATATTTTTGCAGCTCGGGGAAAATTAATGAGTCATTAATTAATAATTAATGGACGCGTTAATTACTAAACCGTTACGACCTACCCGGCCCACACTATATAGTCAGGCAGACGTCTACCCTAGCCGCGGCCGCTTCGTATGGTTTCTCACCACCGTTTCAGATCATTGCGCTATCAAGCAAGTCTTCTCCATCCCTCCTTTCGGTGTGCACCGGGAGAAGGGACAGCAGGCCTCCGGAACCCCGCCTCTCGTGATCCTGTACGGGAGAGGGGCGATCAGGTTTTTGGGGAGCGCACTCGTGCGACTGCTGGCAGTGACGACTTTGTGAACGATGACTTCTTCCCCGACCACGGCAACCTCATCCTCAATGACATGGGCGAAAACGTCAATGCTGGCGGTGCTGCTCCCACTGCACCGTATGTGATTCTATCCTTCCTGTTCGAGATCGTGGTAGAATTCATGTTTCTAGTATGTGCCGTAGATGTGATATGTTCATCTACTATGCTAGTTCGCATGATTAGTTCAATCTCTGCTACTATAGTCATGATTTATCTTTTGTTTATTCGGATTAAATCTCGTAGTAATTTGCTCATATTTCCAACACTTTTGTGATTTTCGATGTGGATCAAGGGCATAGAAAAACCAATCTATTGAGTAATAAAGGGTAATAATCTAATAATTTGATGTATGGAGGTTATTTAATTTTGATCTCCTATGTTCAGGTCGTGAAATTAAACACATTAACGTACGCTGTAAGGGCGATCGCTGGAGGCATCCACCTCATCACTTCACCATATTTTACTATGTCAAGGAAAGAAAATGTCGCTGGATAGCACCTCCACCAGATATTACTGCATGCAAAAGGATTGGAGGAAACTTAATAGGCAAGGAAGGCAACTGCCCAGAGGTATCGAGCCCCACGCCCATGCCCTCTCCACCTTCCTTTTCTTCTCGAGCCCGTTCTTTTCCTCCCATCTGGCCATCTCTTTGGTCGATCTACGACGGTGGTGGATCCTCCACCTCCTCATCTCCTTTCTTGGTGCAGCACTGCTCCTTCCCACGGCACCGTCGGCAAGATGGCGGCAAGAATGAGAAGGCCGACGGCGCCACTAGCTCTCGTATTGAGGAAACAACGGGATGATGAGGTCGATGCGGTCGTCCATGCCTTCTCCGCCGTGGGAGCCCATGAGCGAGAGGAAGGAGGTGTCATCAGCTGCGTGCCTGAACTCGCCATGGACAGGTCCATCTCACTCTCTCTCAATTTGGGAATGTCGATCAGTTCAAGACCGGATATGATGGATACAATGAATTTCACATTGAAGCATTTGTTGAGGTCAGCTGCCTATCTCATCCAGTGATTGTCTGTTTGTGTCTGGTTGAGTTGTGGTGCTCCAGCTGTTTGAGATTAGTACTTACAAATTGTTTGTCTAGCATGCTTATTCATTTTTTTCATGATTTAGTTGTTGTTTTTGTGAGCACTCTTTGTCTCGTGCAGATGCTCCCAGCTGTTGAGATTGTTGAGTTACTTGAATCATTTGGAAAAAGATCCCCTGAGTGCTTGCGTACAAATACACTAAAATTAAAACCATATTAACTCAAATTCTTGATATATGTATATGGCACCAAAGATTTTGTAGTTATCTCTGACTGTAAATTGATCACTGTCTCATGGAGCATTCTCTCTCTTATCTTGTTTGTGGGGTTTGCAGACCCGTAAGAGGATCTTGCTGCTGCTCTTATTCCAAGGGAGTTAGTCTGCATTCGATAGGAAATTGGTCAAAGGTTCACTTTCTTTGAACATATTTTCTTTTACAACTTAACAGTACAGAATATTAAAGCAACTCTTGTGGTTTGGACAATTTCAGGTATAATTAGTTGTGCACGACTCAACTATTTTGTCTGGTGCCACTGTTTAATATATGGCAAGACATTACATGGTATGTCCCTCCCCCCTATTATTTGTTAAGATTGTTTTTCTCACTCTCCATCTAGCAGTAATTCATCCTTTAATGATGTGATTACAGAAACAAGGTGCATTTACCAATGATGGCTCTTGCTCGTGAGGAGAAGGAGCGAACCGTTGATATATGGTGTAAGATCCCCCCCACTCTAATGATCCTTTTGCAATAATTCATTTATCTAACTAATATATATATCTGTGTTTGCATGTATGTAAGCCTTCATATGCTATCCGAGCGATGGTTACAACAAGGCATGACTACAAGTGACTCAGGAGGGCACGGCCGGGTGTGGTAGTTGTCGGAGGAGGAGACAGAGGGAGAGACGAGGAGAGGAGAGCAGAATGCGAGACCATGGGCCACAAAGGAAGCCAGTGCGGTGGTTTGGCGTGATATGGAGAACTGCAATATTTCGCCAATAGGTTCTGAGATGAGGATTCAGTGAAATATTATGCTCAGTCGTCCTATTGTATCAACCGTAAAGGTGAGATCTCACTTGTCATATAAGCTTTCTCTTATCATTTTATAGAAACCTATTCCCATTCGGCCAAATCCCTTTGTTCATTGCAGATATTGCAATTAGGCTCGAGTGGACGTTGGCGATACGACAATGAGAAGATCCTCCGGTTTGTCTTCCTGCTCAGTCCTCCCAATCCCTCCCACTTGATTTTTCTGGGTCTCGGGGCATATTTGGTTATCATCTTAAAAGAACTCCTTTGCTCTTAGTAATAGGCTAAAGATATTTTTGCTTTCTAGGTTGGGACTTAGCAAAAGATACAAGATCATAAATTATTGCTTTATTGAAAGTTTTGTGTCCTACAGAGGAAGAGATGGAGCATTCCCTAACAAGAATAAGTAAGAAATTTAGGGCTAAGATAGATCAAGCGCAGTACCATCATCATCCGAAGTTTTATACAACACCTTCTTCACAATGGTAAAGTAAGCTTATTCGTACATAATACTAGAATAGGAACGGAACATATGTCTAGATTATCTTTGCCATACATGTAAGGACTTTTATAACTATCAAACGTTTGGATTTTAGCAATAGGCAAGAACAAAATCCTTACTTCAGTCTAATTATATACATGCATTAGAATGACTAATTTTATCTTCACATGCACTCCTCTCTCTAATTACATGCATATATGCACTAAGGGACGAAAAGCTAATGTCATCCTAGATTCTTTTTTTTTTCAAACTTTAAAATGTTTTGTAGCTCAAAGCGTCGCCCCGATTGAAAAACCGTCTTAAAAAAAATCGTCTCGACGATATCTTCAAAACTAGATCGCATGTTGATATGTTTTGATGACTTTTTTTCAAACCAAAAGTTACCACATCTGGGCTACGTAAGTTATCATGTCTGTCATACATAAGTTACCCTGTCACTTACACAAAAAAATTCGGGGTATGTTTTCAACAAACTTCTATCCCGGCTAGGGTCAAAAATGATTATGATGTTTGCAGTGAGTTATCAGTTTTGTTGTGTATATTACCATGTTGCACAAAAGTTATCGGGGTATGTTTTTCAACAATTTTCATTTCCTCGGTCAAAAAATTACCATGATATTCGTATATGAGTTATCAGCTCTCATGTGCGTGTATTATCATATTGTTTACACATGAGTTATTGGGAGGTATTTTTCAACAACATTTTTCCATATTTTCAACTCATGTTATTTACACGAGAAATTACCAGTGGTATGTTTTCACGTCAAAGTTATCGTGGTGTTTGTACCTAAGTTATCAAGACCGGGAACCTATATTATCATGTTATTTAAATAAAAAGCTATCAGAGTTATCGTGGTGTTTGTACCTAAGTTATCAGATCCGGGAGCCTATATTACCATGTTATCTACACATATGTTACCGGAGTATGTTTTCAACAACTTTTTTCCACGGGTCAAAGTTATTGTGGTGTTTATACTTAAGTTATCAAGTCCGTGAGTGTATATTATCATGCTATTTACAAAAGAAGTTATCGGTGTTATATTTTCAACAACTTCTATCGATGGGTCAAAGTTATCGTGGTGTTCGTACCTAAGTTATCAAGACCGGGAGCCTATATTATCATGCTATTTACATAAAAAGTTATCGGAGTTATCGTGGTCTTTGTACCTAAGTTATCAGGTCCGGGAGCCTACATCACCATGCTATTTACACATATGTTACCGGAGTATGTTTTCAATAACTTTTTTCCACGGGTCAAAGTTATCGTGGTGTTTATACCTAAGTTATCAAGTCCATGAGTGTATATTATCATGCTATTTACAAAAGAAGTTATTGGTGTTATATTTTCAATAACTTCTATCAATGGGTCAAAGTTATCGTGTTGTTTGTACCTAAGTTATCATGTCCAAGAGCCTATATTACCATGCTATTTACACACAAAATTATTGGTGGTATGTTTTTACATCTTTTTTCTCTGGGTCAAAGTTATCTTGGTGTTTGTACCTAAGTTATCAGGTCTACAATGTGTATATTACCATGCAATTTGCAAAAAAGTTATTAGGGGTGTTTTTCAACAACTTTTTCCTAGGTTAAAATTACCCCTCAGTGTTTGTATGCAAGTTACCAACTCTGTGGTGCTTAAATTATCATGCTATTTACATAGAAGTTACCAGGGTGGTTCGGATTTTAGCATTTTCATAAATATAATAGGACATCTACTTGACACAAACTGTATCTACTGTCTCTCTGATTTATCTTCTGAAACAAAATTTAACTCTTAATTGACCCAACTGCAATTCACAGAGAAAAATGGAACCACGAAAGTCTGAATTTTCTGAAAACTGAAGTAGACCTTGGCCTCATACAGTTTCTTCAGAAAAAAGAACGCCGAAAAACTGAATTTTCTAAATTGGAACGATGCACTTGTACTTGAGCATGTGTCTAGCCGCTGCTGCCGCTGCTCAATTGGTACTCTAATTGGAATGGTGCACACTGAATTGGTACTCTAATTGAGCATCGGATAGTTGTTACTGTTGTTGCTAACTTGCAAAGTGCAGATTCTTCCTCTCCTGTTGCTAACTTGCAAAGTGCGGATCCAACCTGAGGTCGATGCAGCTGGTGGTGGTGGGCGCCTGGGCTTCTCCCTCTCCCGTTTCTCTTTCTCTCACAGCCGGAGCTCGCCGAGCTCGGCCATGGCAGCCATGGCACGGACGGAGAAGAACCTCGCTTGGATGGAGATGAAATCGAGCCCGGGGAAGAGGGGAAAGGTCGAGGGGCTCGATTGGGGGTTGTCGGGGTCGGGGGGAGGCGGTGGCTGTCGGTGTCAAAACCAGCGGATCTCGGATAGGGGGTCCCGAACTGTGCGTCTAAGGCGGATGGTAACAGGAGGTGGGGGACACAATGTTTACCCAGGTTCGGGCCCTCGCGATGGAGGTAATACCCTACTTCCCGCTTGATTGATCTTGATGATATGAGTATTACAAGAGTTGATCTACCACGAGATCGGAGAGGCTAAACCCTAGAAGCTAGCATATGGTATGATTGTTATTATCCTACGGACTAAAACCCTCCAGGTTATATAGACACCGGAGGGACTAGGGTTACACATAGTCGGTTACAAGGGAGGAGATATACATATCCGAATTGGCAAGCTTTCCTTCCACACAAAGGAGAGTCCCACCCGGACACGGGACGAAGTCTTCAATCTTGTATCTTCATAGTCCAACAATCCAGCCAAAGGATATAGTCCGGCTGTTCGAGGACCCCCTAATCCAAGACTCCCTCAGTAGCCCCTGAAACAGGCTTCAATGACGATGAGTCCGGCATGCAGATTGTCTTCGACATTACAAGGCAGGTTCATCCTCCGTATACTTCATAGAAGATTTTGAACACAAGGATAGTGCCCGACTCTGCAAAACAAATTCCACATACCACCGTAGAGAGTACAATATTTCCACCAATCTAATCTACTGACAATTTTTCATAACGTGACATCACGCCATGGCCCCGGTCAGTACTCGAACCGTCTTTCCCTGCCCGCCACTGCACGTGTTGCGAGGCATTTCTATTGGCACGTCTTGTCGAAGCAGAGATCGTGTCCCCTTATCATGGGATTCTCATCAATATGGGTGTGGGTAACCCAATCGTGCTCGTTAGTACGACTCCTCGATTTTAGGCAAGTTCCAAACGGCCACGCGGAGGACACTTGATATCCGCCCTCTTTATAAAGGGGCCAAAGCCTGTCCTTTTCTTCTCGCGCTCAATCCCTCCCTTCCCCCACCCCGAGTTCCAACACCCAAGGCTTAGGCGAAGCGCTTCGGACCTTCAATTATGTCCGGATCCAACCTTCAGGGCTAGTGGATGGCTTCCTCTGTCACAGAGGAGGGCATCAAGAAGCTAAGGGAGGCCAGGTATCTGACCGCCGAAATCTCGCTAGACCTTTCTGAGACTGCAAAACATAAATGCAGAGCACCTTTAAAGACCAAGGACTGACTAGACATTGTAATTCATGGTAAAAGAGATCCAGTCAAGTCATACTCAATGTAAACTAAGAGTAATGAATGTAAATGATAGTGGTGCTCTCCAACTGGCGCTTTTTAATAAGAAGATGATGACTCAGCATAAAAGTAAATAGATAGGCCCTTCGCAAAGGGAAGCAGGGATTTGTAGAGGTGCCAGAGCTCGGTTTTGAAACAGAGGTGAATAATATTTTGAGCGGTATACTTTCATTGTCAACATAACAACCAAGAGATGGCGATATCTTCCATGCTACACACATTATAGGCGGTTCCCAAACAGAATGATAAAGTTTATACTCCCTGTCGGTGTCAAAACCGGCGGATCTCGGGTAGGGGGTCCCGAACTGTGCGTCTAGGACGGATGGTAACAGGAGGCAGGGGACACAATGTTTTACCCAGGTTCGGGCCCTCTTGATGGAGGTAAAACCCTACGTCCTGCTTGATTAATATTGATGATATGGGTAGTAGAAGAGTAGATCTACCACGAGATCAGAGAGGCTAAACCCTCGAAGCTAGCCTATGGTATGATTGTATGCTGTGGTTGTTGTGTCCTACGGACTAAAACCCTCCAGTTTATATAGACACCAGAGAGGGTTAGGGTTACACATGGTCAGTTACAAAGGAGGAGATATCCATATCCGTATTGCCTAGCTTGCCTTCCACGCCAAGTAGAGTCCTGTCCGGACACGAGACGAAGTCTTCAATCTTGTATCTTCATAGTCCGGCTGTCCGGAGACCCCCTAATCCCGGACTCCCTCAGTAGCCCCTGAACCAGGCTTCAATGACGATGAGTCCGGCGCGCAGTATTGTCTTCGACATTGCAAGGCGGGTTCCTTCTCCGAATACATCACAGAAGAATTTGAATACGAGGATAGTGTCCGACCCTGCAAAATAAGTTCCACATACCACCATAGAGAGAATAATATTTTCGCAAATCTAATTTGCTGACTTGTCTTGACTGTATGACGTTATGTCATGGCCCGGTGATTATTCGAACCGTTTCCTTTAACTAGCCCCTCACATAATGCGAGGCAGTTTTTCGACACATCTTTGTCAAAGCAGAGATCGTGCCCCCTTATTACGGGATTCTCATCAATACGGGCGTGGGTAACCCACCTGCCCCATCGATTACGGCGCTTGGGGGATAAGCGAGTTTTACCAGGCAAGTGGGGACGCTTAGTTTCATCTGCCCATATAAAGGGATAAGGATTCACCTTTCTATCCACGCCTTCTTCCTCCTTTGCTCATCCGTTTTTGCACACTCGAGCTCTAGCGCCCAAGTCCGGACTTCCCACCTCAACCTTCTCCAACCATGTCCGGAGCGGGAGGCAGGTGGATGGTCTCCTCCGTCACGGATGGTCTCGTGGAATTGCCACGACAGATGTCCTTAGTGTCATGACTTAGTCGCGAGGCCAACACATCTATGTGGTAGCTTGAGAGGGGTTGAGCGGGATGAGAGATGCGATGTTTTACCCAGGTTCGGCCCCTCACGGTGGAGGTAAAAGCCTACATCCTGCTTCATTGATATTGATGATGATGATCACGGTTACAAGAGTGCTCTATCTTGAGAGCTATTGTCTGAACCTAATTTGTCCAACTTGTGGAACTTGTGAATCTTGTCCCCCTTTGAGGAGCCCTGCCCCTCCTTATATATGTTGGAGGGGCGGGTTACATGTAGAGTCCTATTAGGATTAGGACTAGTCTATCTCTAATACAAACCGGATACAAGTCCGGGTCTTAACTCCTTGTAAGATAAACGTTCCTCATGCCTTTCTTCTTAAACCGGCCCACCATTAAACATGAACCGGCCTTCTGGGCCTTGGGCCTTGTCATCCGTCTGTCCCGCATGCTGGATCACCAGTGAGTTATAATGACCAGGTGGGTTGTTTGTAAACCGCCAGGTCAGGGCGGGTCGCTAGTAACTCGCCAAGTGTCAGCAGGGTCTTCAGATAAACCGCCAAGTCCGGCCGGGTTAACTTCTGGCCGGTTTACACCGCGGGGTATATCCCCAACATTAGTCCCCAAGTTTAGCTTGGATTTATTCATGGTAAACTTATACTGCAAAATAAACACAAGAACTAATTTGACAGGTTATGCTCCGGGTTAAGAATTTTTGTAAACCGGTACCTGATCATCCTTAAGTCATTGTTATTTCCTCCTTTTGGGAAATCCGGGTCAACAGATCAGCTTCATAATCAATTTGCCGACATTGGTTTGTCACCGAGAAATATTGTGAAGAATAACTCCTTTGACTCAGCTCCCAAAGCGCCGATTTTAAGAAATATGGGTCTGAAAATACTTATCTGATATTCAGCCGGTTTGAAGATGTAAAACTTGCCGGTTTAATATTACCAAAATGGCCGGTTTATAAATATTGATGGCGCCGGGTCATAATTTTTGTCGACACCGGGTCATGTAATTGATCTTCCTGATTTTCTCAAAACTAATAAAATGAAGATGTTCCTCCTGTATATGCATAATACCTGTAGCCCCCAAGTCTTAAGAGGAGAACATAATGATAACTTAAGACTTGCTCCAATAAGTGTTTCAACCTTGAAGAAATCCGGTTTGTTCATCTCAATCATATAAACTGAATACTCCATATATGTAGCCCCCAAGTGCCGGGTTGTCATGCTTGCAGCATCCTGGAACTTGCAATTGCTTATAAAAACTCCAATCAGTGTAGCCCCCAAGGGCCGGGTCATTATGCAATAATGAGCAGGGACTTTGTAAGTATAATCTTGTAAACTTTGAACAGCAACGTGTAGCCCCCAAGGGCCGGCTTAGTAAGATAATACCGAACCGGGACTTGATATATATACTTTAATGAAAATAACATATTATAATGTAGCTTCCATCATAGGGCTTGAACCCACGTGCACAAGGTTAAGAGCTTTGTGCTTTACCAACTGAGCAATGGATTCTTCAATATTATGGACGAAAACTTGTGTACCTTGAATTGTTGACAGGAGCAATTGGTAGCCCCCAAGGGCCGGCTCATTATAATATGATGAGTCGGGTCTTCAATAAGACTAGTAAAAATGACTTTGCATTAGCCCCCAATTGTCATGGTGCATGCTTGCAGCGACATGAGACTTGCATGTAATCTCAATTTGAATAATGTAGCCCCCAAGTGCCGGGTTGTAAGCCTGCAGCGACTCGGGACTATTCCTTCCATTGTAGAATAAATCATATCCTTTGATAAAAGAGTAGACATTGCGCTATAGCGACTTTGAAAACCTTAATAATAAAAATCCAGCCATGTTGGCTATTCAAGATAATATAATCCGGTATGAAAACCTTATTCATTCAACATCATAATGAAATTTCAGCCAAGTTTGGCTATTTGAATAATATAACCCAATGATTTATAAGCGCATGATTCCAATGGCGCCATCCAAATATATACTGGCAACTTGTTGTCCAAAGCCAGGCCGGTTTAACAAACCTGTTTCTGCATACAACAAGTTTAAAGTGTCCTGGCGGTTTACCGCCGGACTGGTCATAATACCCAACATATAACCCGGGTTTATAACCAAGGCTGCACTTAAGAATAATCAAATATGAAATATATCATACTTGTGACATTGAATCACATCGTTGGTTTTACCAACTTTTTGTAGTAAGGGTGATAACCCAAATCTTGAGTACTGATAACTCCTTCCATATTGTGCCGGTTTATAATAAAACCGTGCCGGGTTGTGATAAACACCGTGTTACTCCATAAGAGGATGTTAACAACAAGGATCAAACCGGCAAATAGTCTTCGGATTGACGTGAACTGTGTTCCGTAAATTGATTGGTTAAAAAACTTTGTCGGTTTAAAAAACGCAATAAAAAACAAAAAAACCCCTTCAAAGAAAAGTGTAAATCAAGTGCAATGACAAAACGTTACAAAAAAGGTTTATTTGAGCTGATCAGATGGTGTTACCATGGCCGAACACAACCAAGCTCCCGTTAGGTGTAACTATGGTTCTAGTCAGCCAGGTTCCCAAATGAAACCGTGGCATTTATGCCGATCACGTGGCATGGTCATGGTTCTGGTTCAACCAAGCCCCCAAGTGATTCTGTGGCCTTAGGCCGATCAAAAGGCATGAGTGGTTCAGACGTGACCAAGTCCCCAAGTGATCTGGTGGCTCTCGCTTATCAAGAGGTATGGTATTGGTTCAGACACGACCAATCCTCCAAGTGATATAATACAATGCTTTTAAAAAGCAAACTCAAGGGGTAAACCGGAGGCCGCTTTAGAACAACTCCGTGTAACCACACATGATGTAAAAGACCAGAGACCCTACTTTATGAAGCAGAAGCCCCCATGTGATCAATAATATGTCAGGCCAGTAAGGCGGAATACCCATGTTTGAACCGCGCATCATGGCAGCAGGTCCTCTTTGGCAATTTTTAACTTTTTGCAAGAGATAAATTCTTCTTGAACCGGATGTTAAACCGGATATTGAGAGCTTCAAAGCTTTGTGATTTAATTTGTCCTACATTGAAGAACTTGCAAGACAAAGTAATGGCTCCTCTTTTTTTAAAAGAAAGCAATATATAATATAAAAATATACCGGATGGATTTCACCTGATTTGTTTGGACGACGGATGATCCGTTTATCGTGATAGAGGTGGCTCAGGCCGACCAACGACTCAATATAGTTCCGACGGCTTAGGCTGACCGGCGACTTAATATAACCCTAGCGGCTCAAAGCGGCAAGGGCGGCTCAACGCAGCTCTGGCGGGTTGATGTAGATTAAGTTGTACGGGCGGCGACTTGTGCACACCTGTTCCATCAATAAGCGGGCGCAGACGCGAGCGTGATGGTGATGGCACCACCTTTGCTGTACATAAAAATATACAGACCAAAGTAATTGTTCTTTGATGAAAACAATATGTTTAATAAAATAAACTTGGATGGATATCACCTGGTATTTTTGTCCGTTGAACGCAAATGCAATGCATGAGGAGCAATACCCTCATAATAGCTCCTCCTCCATATTTGAAGCGAGCAATGGTTTTTTTTAGATATAATCTGATGGTCAAACCGGACATTTTCCTCCTGAACCGGTGAGGCAGGGGCAACACGACCCGGGCGGGGGTGACTTGGAAGCACCGTGAAGCAGGGCCGGGTCAAGACCGTCGCCGTGCAGACTAAAGATGAGGCGGCGACTCGGCAAAGAGCGATGACGACTTGACGCGGCCATATGTTGACAGCCGTTTTTAAACAGGCGGCTCGGCGAGGGCTTAGGCAGCTCGGGGCCTCTGATCCCCGGCCGGTCTGTGAGAGGGGCGCCGGCGACTTGGCAAGGCGGCGACGGTGGTTTTGACGTGGAGTTGCAGTCCACAACAGCGAAGGTGAAGACGGTTTGAGATACGGCGGTTCAAAACACCAGAGTCACCACAAGTGGAAGACTGCTTAAAGCGATCTGAGGCGACCGAGCGGATCAACGAGGGCGGCCCAACCGGCAACAATAGCAAGGGCACTGCGGAGGCCGTAACTGCGGCGGCGGGTTGGTGGAATAGAAGTCTAGCCGCGGTGAAACAGCGAAGAACGGCCAGTAACAGAGCAGCAGTGGGCGAGGCCAGCAGCCGACGAGTTGAAGGCACGAACTAGCAACAGCAGAGGCGAATCCAAGGCGCGGCGGCGCGGGTCACTGCCTATGTGGACAGAGCGAGGCGGTGACTCGATGTGAGAACAGTAGCGGTGGAGGCGGCCTGCTCCAGGGCCAGCGACCGCGAAGACCACGGCAACAACGGAGGCGACTGCACGAGGCTCGGGGTCCAGTTCAACGAAAGAGTCTAAGCCCGTGGATGACTCGCTCCTGGGTCACGGACTCATGGCTGTTTTTTCTTTTCTTTGAAAATTCCCCTGACGATGATACGACAGCCGCTCCTTGAATCTTCTGACTCGGACGGAGGTATTGATCCGGTCTATGAGTACTCTAGTAGGAGTAGTACTAGTCCTAGTCACGTGCTAGTGTAAGAACTAGTTCATTTTTCCGCTTTGACTATTCTTCACATCAGGGAAAAAGAGGGTGGACGATTGGATCCCCACGGCCTGGGACTTGTGAACGTGGAGCAACAGTGGAACTCGACGGATTAAGCTGCAGTCTCGGGTGACTCACGGCGCATCTCCTTTTTTCTGTAAACCGGACTCGGCGGATTATCACGACGCACATGGCAGATGTTGAACATGCAACCCTGACTTTTCTTGATCTGGTTTGTACTGCTCGTGGATGACGTGATTTATTGAACCGACTCCTTTCTCATCCGGAAAATTGCAACCTTCCCGATCCCTAGGACTTGCAGCGGCAGCGGAGATTAATCCGGTCTCAATAGATCATCTGGTCGTGTGCGCTGGCTTCAAATTTGATCATGTTCCTGATCAAAAAACAATTTACTTGCCAGCTTTTCCTTATCTGACGGAATCGCAAGCTCCTCGATCCTTAGGAGAGATCCCTTCAAGAACTCAACACCACCGTGCGCGAGCCCCACGGTGGGCGCCAACTATCGTGGAATTGTCACGGCAGATGTCCTTAGTGTCATGACTTAGTCGCGAGGCCAACGCATCTATGTGGTAGCTTGAGAGGGGTTGAGCGGGATGAGAGACGCGATGTTTTACCCAGGTTCGGCCCCTCACGGTGGAGGTAAAAGCCTACATCCTGCTTCATTGATATTGATGATGATGATCACGGTTACAAGAGTGCTCTATCTTGAGAGCTATTGTCTAAACCTAATTTGTCCAACTTGTGGAACTTGTGAATCTTGTCCCCCTTTGAGGAGCCCCTCCCCTCCTTATATATGTTGGAGGGGCGGGTTACATGTAGAGTCCTATTAGGATTAGGACTAGTCTATCTCTAATACAAACCGAATACAATTCCGGGTCTTAACTCCTTGTAAGATAAACGTTCCTCATGCCTTTCTTCTTAAACCGGCCCACCATTAAATGTGAACCGGCCTTCTGGGCCTTGGGCCTTGTCATCCGTCTGTCCCGCATGCCGGATCACCAGTGAGTTATAATGACCAGGTGGGTTGTTTGTAAACCGCCAGGTCAGGGCGGGTCGCCAGTAACTCGCCAAGTGTCAGCAGGGTCTTCAGATAAACCGCCAAGTCCGGCCGGGTTAACTTCCGGCTGGTTTACACCGCGGGGTATATCCCTGACAGATGGAGACATCAAGAAGCTGAGGAGAGCCGGATACCTGCCCGACGACATTGCGCACCAGCTCCCAGATGAGGGGCAGCTCATCCCCACCCCCAGGCCCCATAAGAGGGTAGTATTCCTCACCCATTTCCTCCGCGGTCTGGGATTCCCTCTCCACCCATTCGTCCAGGGGCTCATGTTCTATTACGGCCTGGATTTCCACGATCTTGCCCCGAAGTTCATCCTCAACATCTCGGCGTTTATCGTTGTGTGCGAGGCCTTCCTCCGCATCAAGCCCCACTTCGGCTTATGGTTAAAGACCTTTAATATCAAGCCAAAGGTTTTGGGAGGCCGCCAGGTGGAGTGCGGAGGCGCCATGGTGGGCAAGATGCCCAACGTAACATGGCTCGAGGGCTCCTTTGTGGAAACCATAAAGGGGTGGCAATCAGGGTGGTTCTAAATCACCGAGCCGCGCGACCCTGCATGGGTAGCGGCCCCCGAGTTCTGATCTGGCATCCCCACGCGGCTCACCTCCTGGAAAGATAAGGGCCTATCCTGCGGTAGTTCGGGAGAGCTGACCGGACTCCAAACATGTATTCAAAACATGGTGAACAAGAAGCTCAAACTTGTCAACGTGGTCCAGGTCATGCTCCACCGCCGGATCCTCCTGTGCCAACAATGGGAGTTCAACTTGTGGGAGTTCGACCCGGCGCAGCATCGAACTCTGAACAGGCTCTTCGACACAACTCACGAAGAGGCCTGGAGGGTGCTGTTCAAAAGCGCCGAGGTCCCCCCTCCCATTACTGAGGATCGCGGATTCAGCACGAAGCGCCAAGCCAGTGTGGTAAGCTGCCTTACCTTTCACAGGATACTTATTTTTTATAGATTGACTCCATGCAGGATCTAAACTCCCGTACCTTTGACAGGACTGGCAGGAGACGGCCGGACAGATCGACTGTCCGACTCCTTTGCCCGAAGGCCCAGCAGACGCTCTTCTGGCGAAGATGCTGACTTCGGCTCCTTATACGGTGCCGGAGAATACCAAGAAGGCCAATGGAACCCGAAAGAGTTCTCGACGCCAGGCGTCGTCGGACTCACCACCCGATGACTCTGCGGCACACTCCTCCCCCGAAGACAAGGAAGAAGAAGAAGATGCTCCCCCTCCGGCTGGGGGAGTTAAGAAAAGGAAGGCCGCCCCAACTGGGGGGCCGAAGGGTCCAAGAAGGGAAGGACTCTCCTTCCGGACAGTTCCACCACCGCTGACGAAGGCGAAGACGAGTGGTTGCCCAGGGCCAAGCCCCTGTGGAGATCGTAAGTATTCGGATACCAGAGTAACTCATAGCATTCCTTTGTCGCACTGCTTTCCCTGACGCTGAACATAATTATGTAGGCCGCCACAAGCCAGTATCGATGTATCATCGGACGGCTCCCTGGGCTCGTCGGACATGGATAGCAATCCAGTCCCGACCGCCACCTCCCCTCATCCTACCGACGACGCCGAGGTGCTGTCTTAAGAGGCACCGAATCGAGGGGAGACCGTCCCAGAGGCGCCTCAAGGCGACCTTCCGGACTCCGGGAGCCGAGGGGACGGGGCCCCTGTGAGCTTCGAGTTCGGCCCTCAGCCGAACACTGCGCCGGAACCTCCAGTGGTTCCGGGCTCGGGCAGGCGGCCTCCTTCTAAGAGGGGCAAGACGCCTGTGCCGGTGACCTCTGTCCATCCAGAGGCACCGGACAATCTGCTGGAAGCGCTTCGCAGCGCTTCCATCGACGAGGAGCACCGTACTATTATGAGTGCAGTGGTCCAGAAGGTTCAGTCCGCCAAGAGTGGGTTGACTGAAGCCTGTGCCAGCCTTCTAATAGGCTTTGAAGTAAGTGTTTTAAAATGTAGTAGAAATATTACCGCATAGACAGTAGCCCCTGATGCTTTGTTCAGTGTTCACAAAGAAAAGCCGAACAGAGGATCAAATAATATCGCAGGAGTCTAATATAAGTATGTCAATATGCATATGCAGGCTTCGCTGCTGGCGTCCGCCACACTGACTGCGGAGGTCGCCGTACTGAAGTAGGATCTCGAGGGGTCCAGGAAAGAGCTCGGCCTTGCCAAGAGGCAGCTCGAGGAGAACAAGGGTAAGTAATACCCTGTCTATAGATATGTATGTATATAAAAGAAGACGCGATTGCAAAATGACAAGATCACCGTATATTTGCCAGGGGCCACGACGGAGGTGGCGACCCTGAAGCAAGCGCTAACCAAGGCCGAAGATAAAGCAGCCAAGGAGCGCACCGAGCGAGAGAAGCACGAGGCTCGGGTGGGCGAGGTGCAGCAAGAGCTCCAGGCTCTCGTGGCGAAGCACGAGGCGTTGGAGCTTGACTCAAAGACGCGGGAGTCTGAGCTTGCCGCGGCCCTCGAGAGCGCAAAAAGTGCCAAGGCCGAAGCCCAAAAGGCCCTCCAGGAGATCGATGCAATGAAGAAGATAGCGGCGGGTAAGGCTTTCTATATGCAAAGCAAGCATGTAAAAGTAAATTACCGATTACTTACCCGAATCCGGAGCTCTCCAGGAGCATTCACAGATTTGCCCCGCAGCGTGTCCGATGCCGCACAATTTTACCAGGCCGAGGATGGAAGCTCAACGGAGAAGCTGTTCTGGTCTCGGTATGCTGAGGCTGAACACCCGGTGCCAATGAGCGACCAACTGAAGCAGATGGTCGAGCTACATAAGGCGACCGATCAGGCCATGAAGGGCTTTATAGTCCGGCTGTGGCCTGGCGACGCCCTTCCGAACAGCTTCTTCGGCCTGGTGAGGCAGCTTGTGGATGCCTGCCCGCGGCTGGAGGTCGTCAAGCGATCTGTCTGCATTGAAGGTGCACGCCGGGCTTTCGCCCGTGTGAAATTGCAGTGGGTCAAGCTAGACACCGTGAAGCTGATCAAGGAGGGGCCGCCGAAGGGCAAGGAGCACCGCCACCCCGAGATGTACTACGAGGGTGTTCTACCGGGTGCCCGTCTCATAGCGGACGAGTGTTCAAAAGATGTAATATTTGAGTGAGACTTGCTCATTTTATCCTGTATTTATGAAAACTTGTTTCATATGCGCTATGCAACGCTTGTTTGAATTTAAAATATTACCTTCTGTCCCCATTCCACGAGTGCTGGGGTGTTCGGGATAAACCTGAGCACTCTTGTTCCCATGTTTGGGTCCTTCGAGGGAGGTGCTCAACACAGCGAACAAGGCAACCGGACTAATAATGCTTTATCACTCTCACTTAGCCATAGAATTCTATAATTTTAAATTTCGGCGAAGCCCCTGGTATTTGGAAGGCCGAATTTGGGGCGCGATACACGCCTTTAAGCCGGACAGGGCCGGCCCCTCGCTCTAAGCGGCATAAGTCTTTAAGGACTCGAAAACCTCGCCAAACAGCGACCAGTCTCTCGCCTTATCATGACAGTCAATTTTAGCTTTCTCTACTGAGGTGCTGAACCCAGCAGAACCGGGGCACAATCGCAGTAGTTCTCCTAGCGCTACCTTAGCTGATAGAGCGGAACGTAAGGTACCAAAACATAGGAGCCGGGCAAACCCAACATTTGACCAAAGACATGATTTAGAGCTGATGCATATAATGCTATAAGTTCGGGGTGCCACACTTGTGAAAGTGTTCGGACTTTTCACACCGTATTGTGGGGTACGTAAGCCCCTAGTATATTGGCCGTACCAAAGTGTACGGTTGCAAGGCGTCATTAATGAACATATATATATATATATATATATATATATATATATATAACAAGAATGCAATAATAGTCGTAATGTCATGCATTGTTTATTCAAAAAATTGCGTTAAAGCAGAGTGATACATATAGTGCGATAAGCAAAGAGTAGGACTATGTCCCTTCCAAGGGCAAGTTGAGGAATGATATTAAATCGAATATTTCTCTCGTTACTATAATCCACCTGGGAATTCCGTGGTATGACGTAGCTGTGTAGCGACCAGACCTCAAACAGTCTGATCTCTGTGCTCCGGTGTCATCCCTGGATCAGTAATGCTGACACCACACAGTACTCGGAGGATTTATAGCAGAGTAGCAAACACACACTTATTACATCGAGTGTCTCAAACGAGAACTTATTACAATAAATATGGCTTAAGGCCATCTAAAAACGATAACAACGGAAGGCTTGGAAGATAAGTGAGTCCATCAACTCCAATGGCATCACTGAGTATAGAACCACGACCTAAAAACTCCTTAATCGTCATGTGAAAAGTCTGCAACATTAACGTTGCAGCCCAAAAACGGGTCAGCACATGGAATATGCTGGCAAGGTAACACATAGAGAGGAATAGAATGAAAAAACTATACTATATGCATATTTGGCTGGTGGAAAGCTCTATGGTTACAGTTTTTGCGGAAAGCCAATATTTCCCTACTTCAAAGGAATAAATTTATTTAACTATCATGGTAGTTGTTAAACATTGAGAATGGTTGACAGCATTCTCAATCCCAGTTAAGCATCATCATTAAGCAAAACCCAACAAAATTAATTTAGAGTAACATGTTAAGATTCACATGAAAATCCAGGTACTAGATACTCAAGATGTCCATAACCGGGGACACGGCTAATCATGATTAGTTTATTACACTCTACAGAGGTTTGCGCACTTTTCCCCACAAGACTCGATCGCCTCTGTTTGGTTTCTCGCACTGCATGGTGTTTGAGAAGACGGATGACTGAGACATAGACTTTCAGAAGCGCTAGCACCTTACGATCGGGTAGACCATACCACCTACATCCCCTAAATCTGCTAGTCTACCACTGTAAGAGTTCGCATGACTTAGTCAACTATGCTAGAGCCCATAATAGCTTGTGGCTGCACACGGAAGTTTCAAGCATGAATAATCTCATGATCCCTTTGAGCCTGGGTGGCGGTCCAAAAGAAAACAGGCAAGTCCTGGAATTCCCAGGTGCCTCAATCCACCCAGATGTGTGTTTAAGTTGCCACCTTAGATAAAGCATTTAATTTAACAAAACTCACATCTGTCATGGATATCACTCACCCAATCCACGTCTACTAGCATAGCATGGCAATAATAAGCAAACGTAGAAGTAACTCCCAAAGGTTTGATAATAATCAGGTAATAGGTACTACCTCATCTACTTCCCATCCCACAATTTAATTAGATCCTAACCATGCAAAGTGTGAGGATTGATCTAATGCAATAAAACCGGGTAGTAGAAAAGGTATGATCAAGTGTTACTTGCATTGCTGATGATCCGGGAAACCTAACGATTCGAAATAACAAGCGGCGCACTTCGGGTACTCTATCGCAAACAAACAAGCACACAATAAATACTGATCTAATGCACAGGTAAAACTCGAATAAGAGATCTAACCAGAAGGTTCAACTTAAGAACTCCGGTTGGCAAAAAGAATCAAATCGAACGAAGCAACGAAAGACAAACGGCGAAAGAAAACAACTTCGTTCTACTAATCTGGATCTAGGGAAAATTTTCCAGTAGAAAAATCTTGTTTAAGTTGTTTAAACGGATAGAGGGTTTCGAGACGAAACTCTAGGCGCTTGAATCGCCTGATTCCGATAAACGAGCGAAAAGTTAAACTAAAACGAAAATCGGATCAGGAATCGCGATCAGAAAAATCGTGGATTTAATCCGAGAAAAAGAAAAAACGACGAACGCTCGCTAGAACGAACGAACGGACGAATGCTCGCTATTTAAATAAACCGGAAAAACCGATCTATTTAAAAAAACCGAAACTAAAAAAACCAACGAAAACCGATTTTTTTTTAAAAAAACCGTTGGCACGGAAGTTGAGGCGGCGGCGAACCTTGGCGGCGGCGGCACGGGGTGGCGGCGGCGGCGGTGCAGGCGGGCGGTGGCGGCAGCGCGTGGGGCGGGGCGGTTGGGGCGGGCGCCTAGGGTTCTCCCGGGGGGGCTGGGCCGGCTTTTAAAGCCTGCCGGGCCAGAGTCCTATCCGGACACGGCCCGGTTAGGTCGGTTCACTTTTTTTAATTATTCCGCTCAGAAGAAAAATAAAAGGAAATACTAAACGGACTCCAAAAATTCCGAAATAAATTTTCACGGGCTTCTAAAATCAAGCCGCACAAGGTGAACATTTATTTGGGACCTAAATGCAATTTTAAAAAACACACATTTTTCCTAAATTCAAATAAAACACCGAAAAACTCCGAAATAAAATCTTATTTGATTTTATTATTAAATCCTCAATATTTCTTTATTTTGGGAAAGTCATTTTATTCCCTCTCTCATATTTTTGTAATAGAAATAATTGATGATAAAATAAATAAAATCAAATGATCCTATTCTCGAAATTTAAGAAAACTCAAATATGAAAATAACAAAATCCCCAACTCTCTCCGTGGGTCATTGAGTTGCATAGAATTTCTAGGATCAACCAAAATGCAATATAAAATATGATATGCATTGATGATCTAATGTATAACATTCCAAATGGGAAATTTGGGATGTTACAAACCTACCCCCCTTAAGATGAATCTCGCCCTCGAGATTCGGGTTGGCTAGAAAATAGGTGAGGGTGGTCCTTGAGCAAATCTTCTTCTCGCTCCTAGGTGGCTTCATCCTCTGTGTGGTGGCTCCAGTGCACTTTGCAAAACTTGATAACCTTGCTGCGGGTAACTCGGCTGGCAGACTCGAGGATCTTAATTGGTTTCTCCTCGTAGGTTAAATCGTTATCCAACTGAATAGTTTCCAAAGGCACTGTGTCTCTCAATGGTATGTCAGCCATCTCCGCATGACACTTCTTCAACTGGGAAACGTGGAACACATCATGAACTCCTGACAATCCTTCGGGCAATTCCAACTTGTAGGCCACTTCTCCCATATGCTCCAAAACTCGATATGGTCCTATAAATCGTGGCGCTAACTTCCCTTTAACTCCAAAAAGCTTTGTTCCCCAAAGTGGAGATACTCGAAGATAAGCTCTATCTCCGACTTCGTAAACTGTCTCTTTACGCTTAGAATCTGCATAACTTTTCTCCCTGGACTGGGCTATCTTGAGCCTATCGCGTATCAACTTCACCTTCTGTTCAGACTCTTTAATCAAGTCAGGTCCAAACAACTGGCGGTCTCCAACTTCGTCCCATGATAATGGTGTCCTGCACCTCCTTCCGTACAAGGCTTCGAAAGGGGCCATCTTTAAACTAGTTTGGTAACTCTTGTTGTAAGAGAACTCTGCATATGGCAAATTGTCGTCCCAACTAGATCCGTAATCTAGCGCACAAGCTCTCAGCATATCCTCCAAAATCTGATTGACTCTCTCGGTCTGTCCATCTATCTGTGGATGAAAAGCTGTACTGAATTCTAGCCTGGTACCCAAAGTTTCGTGCAACTGCTTCCAGAACTTAGAGGTAAATTGGGTTCCTCTATCTGATACGATACTCCTCGGAACTCCATGCAGACATACGATCCTGGTCATGTATATCTTTGCCAACTTAGCACTGGTGTAAGTGGTCATTACTGGGATGAAATGAGCTACTTTCGTCAATCGATCAACTACAACCCAAATTGAGTCATAGCCTGAAAGAGTCCTGGGCAATCCCGTGATAAAATCCATGCCTAACTTATCCCACTTCCATTCGGGTATCGGCAATGGTTGTAACAATCCCGCTGGCTTCTGATGCTCTGCCTTTACTCTCTGACATACATCACAAACTGCTACATACTCCGCAATATCCTTCTTCATTCCGGTCCACCAGAAAATATCCTTCAAATCCAAATACATCTTGGTATTTCCTGGGTGAATCGAATATGGTGAATCATGTGCCTCTTGCAGTATCAACTTCCTGATCTCCGGGTCATTGGGCACATAAACGCGGTCTTCAAACCATAGGGTGTCGTGCTCATCCTCACGAAATCCTTTAGCTTTTCCTTTGCTCAGTTTCTCCTTAATAGCGGCAATCTCTTTGTCAGTCTTCTGAGCTTCTCTGATTCTATCCATCAAAGTTGACTGAATCTCTAATGCTGCTACATAGCCTCTCGGGACTATTTCCAAACATAGTTCACGAAGATTTTCTGCTAACTCCTTGGGTATTTCTCCCGTCATTAACGTATTGACATGACTCTTACGGCTTAAT
Source organism: Triticum dicoccoides (assembly GCF_002162155.2). NCBI lineage: Eukaryota > Viridiplantae > Streptophyta > Magnoliopsida > Poales > Poaceae > Triticum > Triticum dicoccoides. The sequence goes on from NC_041388.1 coordinate 585,460,291, forward strand.
GCGTCAGCTACTACATTAGCCTTTCCAGGGTGATAATGCAATTTCATATCATAATCCTTGATGAGCTCCAACCATCTCCTTTGTCTGAGGTTCAACTCCTTCTGTGTGAAAATGTACTTCAAACTCTTATGATCCATGTACACCTCGCAATGGTTTTCAATGAGCAAATGCCTCCATGTTTTCAAAGCATGCACTACGGCTGCTAACTCCAAATCATGCGTGGCATAATTCAACTCATGAGGCTTCAGTTGTCTTGAGGCATATGAAACAACTCTCCCTTCCTGCATAAGCACTGCTCCAAGTCCTCGACGTGAAGCGTCGCAATACACCTCATAATCTTTGGTCTGGTCTGGCAAAATCAACACTGGTGAGGTAACCAAACGTTTCTTCAACTCCTGGAAACTAGCCTCACATTCCTCTGTCCATATGAACTTGGTATCTTTCTTTAACAACTCAGTCATAGGCTTCGCAATCTTTGAGAAATTCTCAATATATCTCCGGTAGTATCCTGCGAGTCCAAGAAAACTCCGGATCTCTCCAACTGTTGTTGGGGCTTCCCACTTGGTCATGGTTTCAACTTTAGTGGGGTCAACTGCTATACCTTCTCCTGATATAACGTGTTCGAGGAATCCTACTTCCTTCAACCAAAACTCACATTTGCTGAACTTGGCATATAATTGATGTTCTCTGAGCTTTCCAAGTACCAAACGCAAATGCTCCTTATGCTCCTCTTCATTCTTCGAATAAACCAGGATATCATTAATGAACACTACGACGAACTTATCCAAGAACTCCATAAACACTTTGTTCATCATGTTCATAAAATAGGCAGGTGCATTAGTCAGACCAAATGACATAATGGTATACTCGTACAGCCCATACCTGGTGGTAAAAGCTGTCTTAGGTATATCCTGTTCTCGAATCTTCAACTGGTGGTATCCTGATCGCAGATCGATCTTGGAAGATACCTTAGCTCCTTGCAATCAATTAAACAGATCATTGATCATTGGTAGTGGGTACTTGTTCTTGATCGTTACTTCATTCAATCCTCGATAATCAACAACCATCCTTAACGATCCATCCTTCTTCTCCACTAGAAGTACTGGCGATCCCCAAGGCGAAGAACTTGGGCGGATATATCCCTTATCCAGTAACTCCTTAATCTGCTTCTTAATTTCCACCAAATCCTTTGCTGGCATCCTATGTATGCCTGGAAATAACTCAATCAAAAACTCAATATCTCTATCCAGTGGCATGCCTGGCAACTCCTCTGGAAATACTTCAGGGAAATCCCTTACCACTGGTACTTCTTCCTGCACAGCTCCTGTTAGGCAATTTACTTGAGTCCTCTTTGGCACATGCCGGGATACATACTTGATCCTTCTCTCTTCTGGGGTGGTAAGCAAAATTGACTTACTAGCACATTCTATATTCCATCAATTTGCTGATGCTTCCCTTCAATCATAAGAGCATGATCTACCAACTCCTGGTAGTTGTTGAAGGTTGCTACCATCAACTGCATGCTCAACTCATCATTCAGTCCTTCCAGAAACTTCTCCTACTTTGCTGCATCCATAGCGACGTCATCTGGGGCATAACGTGCTAACTTACTAAAGTCCTCCACATACTGGCCAACTGTCCGTCCTCCTTGGCGCAAGTTGCGAAACTCACGCTTCTTCATGGCCATAGCTCCTGCTGAAACATGTGCAGTACGAAAAGCCTGCTGAAACTGGTCCCATGTGACAGTGTCGACTGGGAAAGTGGCTGTGAAATTCTCCCACCATGATGCTGCGGGTCCTTCTAGATGATGTGCGGCAAACTTCACCTTCTCCGCATCTGTGCATCCTGCTGTGGTCAATTCCCTAGCTGTCTTACGGAGCCAATCATCTGCTACTATCGGCTCGGTGCTACTGGAAAACACCGGCGGATTCAGCCTAAGAAAACAGACTAAGTGATCAACAGGTGGTGGTGGTGGTGGGTTGTTGTTGTTGTTCCCGTGATTCTGATTCTGGACTAGCAACTGCATCAATGTGTTCTGCTGCTGGATCAACTGGGTGAGCTCCGGTGGAAAGGTAAATCCGGTGTCACGTCTCGGAGGCATCTAAGGGTTTAGAAAAGATGAGATATAAGAATAGAGGGGGTCTAAAGAGAAAACACTACCCATATGCACATGAGGCAAAAACAAACAATTCACTCCATTCAATCAAACAAGGGCATACAGTCGATCTATCTATCGCAAAAGTGCTCGGACTACTATATTTACATGGTGGACTACTACTACTGATGAGGTGGCCTACTAGAAATATTCTATGGTTGTAGACTCCATGATATCTGCTCCAGCTTCATCAACATAGTCATCATCGCTACTATCTGGATCCGAGTCGGTGTCGTCGATGATGATGTAGTCTTCCAGGCTAATCTCCTTGGGTTCTTCGTCTTCCTCTACTAGTGTAGGGCCTCCCATAAATATCCCGATCTTCATTGTTAGGTCCTCCAATACTTCAATTTCTTATTCATAATCTTCATGAGTAGCCTTGAGTTATTCCTCCAGTTCCTTGATTCTTGTCCTTGTCTTCTTCAGATCTATCATGTCAGCACACATCTGATTCTCCTATCGTCGAATGTGCTGGTTTAGCTCCTGGATAAAAGCTGCGATCGATCTATCCTTCCTAGTGCTGATCATCTCCCAGTGCTCATCTCGGCGCCCACAAATCTGGTAGATAGTATCTTTGAGATCCTTGCGGTAGACTTCTCCAATACGTCCCATGGCGATGTGAGCTGCCATGCTCTTTCCTAGACTCCAAGTTGGTGCATCAAAGGAAAACTCTATGGGCTCAGTGACTGGCATGAACGTCCTTCCTGGAACTTGAACTTGAATCATCCAGCGCTCTTCTTTAGGTAAAGTGGCGTTGTAGGTTCCGGTGAAGCTTGGTACTCCTATGTTCAGGTATCTAGTGACTTCCTTCAAGTGACGTCCAAAGGGTGTATCTTCATCCGGTTGCGTAAACTTGTTCCTTGCATCCGCCATCCTAAAGGGTAGAAAAGATGAGGAGTCAGAAGAGAAGAGAGTGATCTAGGTCTTTAGCTTAGTGGTCGTGTCCTACAGTCAGCGTGTGCTCTGATACCATCTCTGTAGCGACCAGACCTCAAACAGTCTGATCTCTGTGCTCCGGTGTCATCCCTGGATCAGTAATGCTGACACCACACAGTACTCGGAGGATTTATAGCAGAGTAGCAATCACACACTTATTACATCGAGTGTCTCAAACGAGAACTTATTACAATAAATATGGCTTAAGGCCATCTAAAAACGATAACAGCGGAAGGCTTGGAAGATAAGTGAGTCCATCAACTCCAACGGCATCACTGAGTATAGAACCACGACCTAAAAACTCCTTAATTGTCGTCTGAAAAGTCTGCAACATTAACGTTGCAGCCCGAAAACGGGTCAGCACATGGAATATGCTGGCAAGGTAACACATAGAGAGGAATAGAATGAAACAGCTATACTATATGCATATTTGGCTGGTGGAAAGCTCTATGGTTATAGTTTTTGCGGAAAGCCAATTTTTTCCTACTTCAAAGGAATAAATTTATTTAACTATCATGGTAGTTGTTAAACATTGAGAATGGTTGACAGCATTCTCAATCCCAGTTAAGCATCATCATTAAACAAAACCCAACAAAATTAATTTAGAGTAACATGTTGAGATTCACATGAAAAACCAGGTACTAGATACTCAAGATGTCCATAACCGGGGACACGGCTAATCATGATTAGTTTATTACACTCTATAGAGGTTTACGCACTTTTCCCCACAAGACTCGATCGCCTCTGTTTGGTTTCTCGCACTGCATGGTGTTTGAAAAGACGGATGACCGAGACATAGTCTTTCAGAAGCGCTAGCACCTTACGATCGGGTAGACCGTACCACCTACATCTCCTAAATCTGCCAGTCTACCACTGTAACAGTTCGCATGACTTAGTCAACTATGCTAGAGCGCATAATAGCTTGTGGATGCACACGGAAGTTTCTAGCATGAATAATCTCATGATCCCTTTGAGCCTAGGTGGCGGTCCAAAAGAAAACAGGCAAGTCCCGGAATACCCAGGTGCCTCAATCCACCCAGATGTGTGTTTAAGTTGCCACCTTAGATAAAGCATTTAATTTAACAAAACTCACATCTGTCATGGATATCACTCACCCAATCCACGTCTACTAGCATAGCATGGCAATAATAAGCAAACGTAGAAGTAACTCCCAAAGGTTTGATAATAATCAGGTAATAGGTACTACCTCATCTACTTCCCATCCCACAATTTAATTAGATCCTAACCATGCAAAGTCTAAGGATTGATCTAATGCAATAAAACCGGGTAGTAGAAGAGGTATGATCAAGTGTTACTTGCCTTGCTGATGATCCGGGAAACCTAACGATTCGAAGTAACAAGCGGCGCACTCCGGGTACTCTATCACAAACAAACAAGCACACAACAAATACTCATCTAATACACAGGTAAAACTCGAATAAGAGATCTAACCAGAAGGTTCAACTTAAGAACTCCGGTTGGCAAAAAGAATCAAATCGAACGAAGCAACGAAAGACAAACGGCGAAAGAAAACAACTTCGTTCTACTAATCTGGATCTAGGGCAAATTTTACAGTAGAAAAATCTTATTTAAGTTGGTTAAACGGATAGAGGGTTTCGATATGAAACTCTAGGCGCTTGAATCGCCTGATTCCGATAAACGAGCGAAAAGTTAAACTAAAACGAAAATCGGATCAGGAATGGCGATCAGAAAAATCGCGGATTTAATCCGAGAAAAAGAAAAAACGACGAACGCTCGCTAGAATGAACGAACGGACGAATGCTCGCTATTTAAATAAACCAGAAAAACTGATCTATTTAAAAAAAACCGAAACTAAAAAAATCAACGAAAACCGATTTTTTTAAAAAACCGTTGGCACGGAAGTCGAGGCGGCGGCGAACCTTGGCGGCGGCGGCGCGGGGCGGCGGCGGCGGCGCAGGCGGGCGGCGGCGGCGGCGCGTGGGGCGGGGCTGCTGGGGCGGGCGGCTAGGGTTCTCCCAGGGGGGCTGGGCCAGCTTTTAAAGCCTGTCGAGCCAGAGTCCTATCCGGACACGGCCCGGTTAGGTCGGTTCACTTTTTTTTAATTATTCTGCTCGGAAGAAAAATAAAAAGAAATACTAAATAGACTCCAAAAATTCCGAAATAAATTTTCACGGGCTTCTAAACTCAAGCCGCACAAGGTGAACATTTATTTGGGACCTAAATGCAATTTTAAAAAATGCACATTTTTCCTAAATTCAAATAAAACACCGAAAAACTCCGAAATAAAATCTTATTTGATTTTATAATTAAATCCTCAATATTTCTTTATTTTGGGAAAGTCATTTTATTCCCTCTCTCATATTTTTGTAATAGAAATAATTGATGATAAAATAAATAAAATCAAATGATCTTATTCTCGAAATTTAAGAAAACTCAAATATGAAAATAACGAAATCCCCAACTCTCTCCGTGGGTCATTGAGTTGCGTAGAATTTCTAGGATCAACCAAAATGCAATATAAAATATGATATGCATTGATGATCTAATGTATAACATTCCAAATGGGAAATTTGGGATGTTACAAACCTACCCCCCTTAAGATGAATCTCGCCCTCGAGATTCGGGTTGGCTAGAAAATAGGTGAGGGTGGTCCTTGAGCAAATCTTCTTCTTGCTCCCAAGTGGCTTCATCCTCTGTGTGGTGGCTCCAGTGCACTTTGCAAAACTTGATAACCTTGCTGCGGGTAACTCGGCTGGCAGACTCGAGGATCTTAATTGGTTTCTCCTCGTAGGTTAAATCGTTATCCAACTGAATAGTTTCCAAAGGCACTGTGTCTCTCAATGGTATGTCAGCCATCTCCGCATGACACTTCTTCAACTGGGAAACGTGGAACACATCATGAACTCCTGACAATCCTTCGGGCAATTCCAACTTGTAGGCCACTTCTCCCATATGCTCCAAAACTCGATATGGTCCTACAAATCGTGGCGCTAACTTCCCTTTAACTCCAAAAAGCTTTGTTCCCCAAAGTGGAGATACTCGAAGATAAGCTCTATCTCCGACTTCGTAAACTATCTCTTTATGCTTAGAATCCGCATAACTTTTCTACCTAGACTGCGCTATCTTGAGCCTATTGTGAATCAACTTCACCTTCTATTCAGACTCTTTAATCAAGTCAGGTCCAAACAACTGGCGGTCTCCAACTTCGTCCCATGATAATGGTGTCCTGCACCTCCTTCCGTACAAGGCTTCAAAAGGGGCCATCTTTAAACTAGTTTGGTAACTGTAGTTGTAAGAGAACTCTGCATATGGCAAATTGTCTTCCCAACTAGATCCGTAATCTAGCGCACAAGCTCTCAGCATATCCTCCAAAATCTGATTGACTCTCTCGGTCTGTCCATCTGTCTGTGGATGAAAAGCTGTACTGAATTCTAGCCTGGTACCCAAAGTTTCATGCAACTGCTTCCAGAACTTAGAGGTAAATTGGGTTCCTCTATCTGATACGATACTCCTCGGAACTCCATGCATACATACGATCATGGTCATGTATATCTTTGCCAACTTAGCACTGGTGTAAGTGGTCATTACTGGGATGAAATGAGCTACTTTCGTCAATCGATCAACTACAACCCAAATTGAGTCATAGCCTGAAAGAGTCCTGGGCAATCCCGTGATAAAATCCATGCCTAACTTATCCCACTTCCATTCGGGTATCGGCAATGGTTGTAACAATCCCGCTGGCTTCTGATGCTCTGCCTTTACTCTCTGACATACATCACAAACTGCTACATACTCCGCAATATCCTTCTTCATTCCGGTCCACCAAAAAATATCCTTCAAATCCAAATACACCTTGGTATTTCCTGGGTGAATCAAATATGGTGAATCGTGTGCCTCTTGCAGTATCAACTTCCTGATCTCCGGGTCATTGGGCACATAAACACGGTCTTCAAACCATAGGGTGTCGTGCTCATCCTCACGAAATCCTTTAGCTTTTCCTTTGCTCAGTTTCTCCTTAATAGCGGCAATCTCTTTGTCAGTCTTCTGAGCTTCTCTGATTCTATCCATCAAAGTTGACTGAATCTCCAATGCTGCTACATAGCCTCTCGGAACTATTTCCAAACATAGTTCACGAAGATTTTCAGCTAACTCCTTGGGTATTTCTCCCGTCATTAACGTATTGACATGACTCTTACGGCTTAATGCGTCAACTACTACATTAGCCTTTCCGGGGTGATAATGCAATTTCATATCATAATCCTTGATGAGCTCCAACCATCTCCTTTGTTTGAGGTTCAACTCCTTCTGTGTGAAAATGTACTTCAAACTCTTATGATCCATGTATACCTCGCAATGGTTTCCAATGAGGAAATGCCTCCATGTTTTCAAAGCATGCACTACGGCTGCTAACTCCAAATCATGCGTGGCATAATTCAACTCATGAGGCTTCAGTTGTCTTGAGGCATATGAAACAACTCTCCCTTCCTGCATAAGCACTGCTCGAAGTCCTCGACGTGAAGCGTCGCAATACACCTCACAATCTTTGGTCTGGTCTGGCAAAATCAACACTGGTGAGGTAACCAAATGTTTCTTCAACTCCTGGAAACTAGCCTCACATTCCTCTGTCCATATGAACTTGGTATCTTTCTTTAACAACTCAGTCATAGGCTTCGCAATCTTTGAGAAATTCTCAATAAATCTCCGGTAGTATCCTGCGAGTCCAAGAAAACTCCGGATCTCTCCAACTGTTGTTGGGGCTTCCCACTTGGTCACGGTTTCAACTTTAGTGGGGTCAACTGCTATACCTTCTCCTGATATAATGTGTCCGAGGAATCCTACTTCCTTCAACCAAAACTCACATTTGCTGAACTTGGCATATAATTGATGTTCTCTGAGCTTTCCAAGTACCAAACGCAAATGCTCCGTATGCTCCTCTTCATTCTTCGAATAAACCAGGATATCATCAATGAACACTACGACGAACTTATCCAAGAACTCTATAAACACTTTGTTCATCATGTTCATAAAATAGGCAGGTGCGTTAGTCAGACCAAATGACATAACGGTATACTCGTACAGCCCATACTTGGTGGTAAAAGCTGTCTTAGGTATATCCTGTTCTAGAATCTTCAACTGGTGGTATCCTGATCGCAGATCGATCTTGGAAAATACCTTAGCTCCTTGCAATCGATCAAACAGATCATTGATCATTGGTAGTGGATACTTGTTCTTGATCGTTACTTCATTCAATCCTCGATAATCAACAACCATCCTTAACGATCCATCCTTCTTCTCCACTAGAAGTACTGGCGATCCCCAAGGCGAAGAACTTGGGCGGATATATCCCTTATCCAGTAACTCCTTAATCTGCTTCTTAATTTCCACCAAATCCTTTGCTGGCATCCTATGTATGCATGGAAATAACTCAATCAAAAACTCAATATCTCTATCCAGTGGCATGCCTGGCAACTCCTCTGGAAATACTTCAGGGAAATCCCTTACCACTGGTACTTCCTCCTACACAACTCCTGTTAGGCAATTTACTTGAGTCCTCTTTGGCACATACCGAGATACATACTTGATCCTTCTCCCTTCTGGGGTGGTAAGCAAAATTGACTTACTAGCACATTCTATATTCCCTCAATTTGCTGATGCTTCCCTTCAATCATAAGAGCATGATCTACCAACTCCTGGTAGTTGTTGAAGGTTGCTACCATCAACTGCATGCTCAACTCATCATTCAGTCCTTCCAGAAACTTCTCCTACTTTGCTGCAACCATAGCGACGTCATCTGGGGCATAACGTGCTAACTTACTAAAGTCCTCCACATACTGGCCAACTGTCCGTCCTCCTTGGCGCAAGTTGCGAAACTCACGCTTCTTCATGGCCATAGCTCCTACTGAAACATGTGCAGTACGAAAAGCCTGCTGAAACTGGTCCCATGTGACAGTGTCGACTAGGAAAGTGGCTGTGAAATTCTCCCACCAAGATGCCGCGGGTCCTTCTAGATGATGTGCGGCAAACTTCACCTTCTCCGCATCTGTGCATCCTACTGTGGTCAATTCCCTAGCTGTCTTACGGAGCCAATCATCTGCTACTATCGGCTCGGTGCTACTGGAAAACAACGACGGATTCAGCCTAAGAAAACGGACTAAGTGACCAACAGGTGGTGGTGGTGGTGGGTTGTTGTTGTTGTTCCCCTGATTCTGATTCTGGACTAGCAACTGCATCAATGTGTTCTGCTGCTGGATCAACTGGGTGAGCTCCGGTGGAAAGGTAAATCCGGTGTCACGTCTCGGAGGCATCTAAGGGTTTAGAAAAGATGAGATATAAGAATAGAGGGGGTCTAAAGAGAAAACACTACCCATATGCACATGAGGCAAAAACAAACAATTCACTCCATTCAATCAAACAAGGGCATACAATCGATCTATCTATCGCAAAAGTGCTTGGACTACTATATTTACATGGTGGACTACTACTACTGATGAGGTGGCCTACTAGAAATATTCTACGGTTGTAGACTCCATGATATCTGCTCCAGCTTCATCAACATAGTCATCATCGCTACTATCTGGATCCGAGTCGGTGTCGTCGATGATGATGTAGTCTTCCAGGCTAATCTCCTTGGGTTCTTCGTCTTCCTCTACTGGTGTAGGGCCTCCCATAAATATCCCGATCTTCATTGTTAGGTCGGCATTCTTATCCACCAATACTTCAATTTCTTCTTCATAATCTTCACGAGTAGCCTTGAGTTCTTCCTCCAGTTCCTTGATTCTTGTCCTTGCCTTCTTCAGATCTATCATGTCAGCACACATCTGATTCTCCTGTCGTCGAATGTGCTGGTTTAGCTCCTGGATAAAAGCTGCGATCGATCTATCCTTCCTAGTGCTGATCATCTCCCAGTGCTCATCTCGGCGCCCACAAATCTAGTAGATAGTATCCTTGAGATCCTTGCGGTTGACTTCTCCAATACGTCCCATGGCGATGTGAGCTGCCATGCTCTTTCCTAGACTCCAAGTTGGTGCATCAAAGGAAAACTCTATGGGCTCAGTGACTGGCATGAACGTCCTTCCTGGAACTTGAACTTGAATCATCCAGCGCTCTTCTTCAGGTAAAGTGGCGTTGTAGGTTCCGGTGAAGCTTGGTACTCCTATGTTCAGGTATCTAGTGACTTCCTTCAAGTGACGTCCAAAGGGTGTATCTTCATCCGGTTGCGTAAACTTGTTCCTTGCATCCGCCATCCTAAAGGGTAGAAAAGATGAGGAGTCAGAAGAGAAGAGAGTGATCTAGGTCTTTAGCTTAGTGGTCGTGTCCTACAGTCAGCGTGTGCTCTGATACCATCTCTGTAGCGACCAGACCTCAAACAGTCTGATCTCTGTGCTCCGGTGTCATCCCTGGATCAGTAATGCTGACACCACACAGTACTCGGAGGATTTATAGCAGAGTAGCAATCACACACTTATTACATCGAGTGTCTCAAACGAGAACATATTACAATAAATATGGCTTAAGGCCATCTAAAAACGATAACAGCGGAAGGCTTGGAAGATAAGTGAGTCCATCAACTCCAACGGCATCACTGAGTATAGAACCACGACATAAAAACTCCTTAATCATCGTCTGAAAAGTCTTCAACATTAACGTTGCAGCCCGAAAATGGGTCAGCAAATGGAATATGCTGGCAAGGTAACACATAGAGAGGAATAGAATGAAACAGCTATACTATATGCATATTTGGCTGGTGGAAAGCTCTATGGTTACAGTTTTTGCGGAAAGCCAATTTTTCCCTACTTCAAAGGAATAAATTTATTTAACTATCATGGTAGTTGTTAAACATTGAGAATGGTTGACAGCATTCTCAATCCCAGTTAAGCATCATGATTAAACAAAACCCAACAAAATTAATTTAGAGTAACATGTTGAGATTGACATGAAAAACCAGGTACTAGATACTCAAGATGTCCATAACCGGGGACACGGCTAATCATGATTAGTTTATTACACTCTACAGAGGTTTGCGCACTTTTCCCCACAAGACTCGATCGCCCCTGTTTGGTTTCTCGCACTGCATGGTGTTTGAGAAGACGGATGACCGAGACATAGTCTTTCAGAAGCGCTAGCACCTTACGATCGGGTAGACCGTACCACCTACATCCCCTAAATCTGCTAGTCTACCACTGTAAGAGTTTGCATGACTTAGTCAACTATGCTAGAGCCCAGAATAGCTTGTGGATGCACACGGAAGTTTCTAGCATGAATAATCTCATGATCCCTTTGAGCCTAGGTGGCGGTCCAAAAGAAAACAGGCAAGTCCTGGAATACCCAGGTGCCTCAATCCACCCAGATGTGTGTTTAAGTTGCCACCTTAGATAAAGCATTTAATTTAACAAAACTCACATCTGTCATGGATATCACTCACCCAATCCACGTCTACTAGCATAGCATGGCAATAATAAGCAAACGTAGAAGTAACTCCCAAAGGTTTGATAATAATCAGGTAATAGGTACTACCTCATCTACTTCCCATCCCACAATTTAATTAGATCCTAACCATGCAAAGTCTGAGGATTGATCTAATGCAATAAAACCGGGTAGTAGAAGAGGTATGATCAAGTGTTACTTGCCTTGCTGATGATCCGGGAAACCTAACGATTCGAAGTAACAAGCGGCGCACTCCGGGTACTCAATCGCAAACAAACAAGCACACAACAAATACTCATCTAATGCACAGGTAAAACTCGAATAAGAGATCTAACCAGAAGGTTCAACTTAAGAACTCCGGTTGGCAAAAAGAATCAAATCGAACGAAGCAACGAAAGACAAACGGCGAAAGAAAGCAACTTCGTGATCTAGGGCAAATTTTACAGTAGAAAAATCTTGTTTAAGTTGGTTAAACGGATAGAGGGTTTCGATATGAAACTCTAGGCGCTTGAATCGCCTGATTCCGATAAACGAGCAAAAAGTTAAGCTAAAACGAAAATCGGATCAGGAATCGCGATCAGAAAAATCGCGGATTTAATCCGAGAAAAAGAAAAAACGACGAACGCTCGCTAGAACGAACGAACGGACGAATGCTCGCTATTTAAATAAACCGGAAAAACCGATCTATTTAAAAAAACCGAAACTAAAAAAACCAACGAAAACCGATTTTTTTTAAAAAAACCGTTGGCACGGAAGTCGAGGCGGCGGCGAACCTTGGCGGCAGCGGCGCGGGGCGGCGGC
>NC_041388.1:585473129-585480383 GCF_002162155.2 Triticum dicoccoides
CATGGGGTGGGGCGGCTGGGGCGGGCGGCTAGGGTTCTCCCGGGGGGGCTGGGCCGGCTTTTAAAGCCTGCCGGGCCAGAGTCCTATCCGGACACGGCCCGGTTAGGTCGGTTCACTTTTTTGTAATTATTCTTCTCGGAAGAAAAATAAAAAGAAATACAAAACGGACTCCAAAAATTCCGAAATAAATTTTCACGGGCTTCTAAAATCAAGCCGCACAAGGTGAACATTTATTTGGGACCTAATTGCAACTTTAAAAAACACACATTTTTCCTAAATTCAAATAAAACACCGAAAAACTCCGAAATAAAATCTTATTTGATTTTATTATTAAATCCTCAATATTTCTTTATTTTGGGAAAGTCATTTTATTCCCTCTCTCATATTTTTGTAATAGAAATAATTGATGATAAAATAAATAAAATCAAATGATCCTATTCTCGAAATTTAAGAAAACTCAAATATGAAAATAACGAAATCCCCAACTCTCTCCATGGGTCATTGAGTTGCGTAGAATTTCTAGGATCAACCAAAATGCAATATAAAATATGATATGCATTGATGATCTAATGTATAACAATCCAAATGGGAAATTTGGGATGTTACAAACCTACCCCCCTTAAGATGAATCTCGCCCTCGAGATTCGGGTTGGCTAGAAAATAGGTGAGGGTGGTCCTTGAGCAAATCTTCTTCTCGCTCCCAGGTGGCTTCATCCTCTGTGTGGTGGCTCCAATGCACTTTGCAAAACTTGATAACCTTGCTGCGGGTAACTCGGCTAGCAGACTCGAGGATCTTAATTGGTTTCTCCTCATAGGTTAAATCGTTATCCAACTGAATAGTTTCCAAAGGCACTGTGTCTCTCAATGGTATGTCAGCCATCTCCGCATGACACTTCTTCAACTGGGAAACGTGGAACACATCATGAAATCCTGACAATCCTTCGGGCAATTCCAACTTGTAGGCCACTTCTCCCATATGCTCCAAAACTCGACATGGTCCTACAAATTGTGGCGCTAACTTCCCTTTAACTCTAAAAAGCTTTGTTCCCCAAAGTGGAGATACTCGAAGATAAGCTCTATCTCCGACTTCGTAAACTGTCTCTTTACGCTTAGAATCTACATAACTTTTCTGCCTGGACTGGGCTATCTTTAGCCTATCGCGAATCAACTTCACCTTCTGTTCAGACTCTTTAATCAAGTCAGGTCCAAACAACTGGCGGTCTCCAACTTTGTCCCATGATAATGGTGTCCTGCACCTCCTTCCGTACAAGGCTTCGAAAGGGGCCATATTTAAACTAGTTTGGTAACTGTAGTTGTAAGAGAACTCTGCATATGGCAAATTGTCGTCCCAACTAGATCCGTAATCTAGCGCACAAGCTCTCAGCATATCCTCCAAAATCTGATTGACTCTCTCGGTCTGTCCATCTGTCTGTGGATGAAAAGTTGTACTGAATTCTAGCCTGGTACCCAAAGTTTCATGCAACTGCTTCCAGAACTTAGAGGTAAATTGGGTTCCTCTATCTGATACGATACTCCTCGGAACTCCATGCAGACATACGATCCTGGTCATGTCTATCTTTGCCAACTTAGCACTGGTGTAAGTGGTCATTACTGGGATGAAATGAGCTACTTTCGTCAATCGATCAACTACAACCCAAATTGAGTCATAGCCTGAAAGAATCCTGGGCAATCCCGTGATAAAATCCATGCCTAACTTATCCCACTTCCATTCGGGTATCGGCAATGGTTGTAACAATCCCGCTGGCTTCTGATACTCTGCCTTTACTCTCTGACATACATCACAAACTGCTACATACTCTGCAATATCCTTCTTCATTCCGGTCCACCAGAAAATATCCTTCAAATCCAAATACATCTTGGTATTTCCTGGGTGAATCGAATATGGTGAATCGTGTGCCTCTTGCAGTATCAACTTCCTGATCTCTGGGTCATTGGGCACATAAACACGGTCTTCAAACCATAGGGTGTCGTGCTCATCCTCACGAAATCCTTTAGCTTTTCCTTTGCTCAGTTTCTCCTTAATAGCGGCAATCTCTTTGTCAGTCTTCTGAGCTTCTCTGATTCTATCCATCAAAGTTGACTGAATCTCCAATGCTGCTACATAGCCTCTCGGGACTATTTCCAAACATAGTTCATGAAGATTTTCTGCTAACTCCTTGGGTATTTCTCCCGTCATTAACGTATTGACATGACTCTTACGGCTTAATGCGTCAACTACTACATTAGCCTTTCCGGGGTGATAATGCAATTTCATATCATAATCCTTGATGAGCTCCAACCATCTCCTTTGTCTGAGGATCAACTCCTTCTGTGTGAAAATGTACTTCAAACTCTTATGATCCATGTACACCTCGCAATGGTTTCCAATGAGGAAATGCCTCCATGTTTTCAAAGCATGCACTACGGCTGCTAACTCCAAATCATGCGTGGCATAAGTCAACTCATGAGGCTTCAGTTGTCTTGAGGCATATGAAACAACTCTCCCTTCCTGCATAAGCACTGCTCCAAGTCCTCGACGTGAAGCGTCGCAATACACCTCATAATCTTTGGTCTGGTCTGGCAAAATCAACACTGGTGAGGTAACCAAACATTTCTTCAACTCCTGGAAACTAGCCTCACATTCCTCTGTCCATATGAACTTGGTATCTTTCTTTAACAACTCAATCATAGGCTTCGCAATCTTTGAGAAATTCTCAATAAATCTCCGGTAGTATCCTGCGAGTCCAAGAAAACTCCGGATCTCTCCAACTGTTGTTGGGGCTTCCCACTTGGTCACGGTTTCAACTTTAGTGGGGTCAACTGCTATACCTTCTCCCGATATAACGTGTCCGAGGAATCCTACTTCCTTCAACCAAAACTCACATTTGCTGAACTTGGCATATAATTGATGTTCTCTGAGCTTTCCAAGTACCAAACGCAAATGCTCCTTATGCTCCTCTTCATTCTTCGAATAAACCAGGATGTCATCAATGAACACTACGACGAACTTATCCAAGAACTCCAT
This sequence comes from Triticum dicoccoides, assembly GCF_002162155.2. Classification (NCBI taxonomy): domain Eukaryota; kingdom Viridiplantae; phylum Streptophyta; class Magnoliopsida; order Poales; family Poaceae; genus Triticum; species Triticum dicoccoides. The sequence continues at coordinate 585,476,155 of NC_041388.1, forward strand.
AAACACTTTGTTCATCATGTTCATAAAATAGGCAGGTGCGTTAGTCAGACCAAATGACATAACGGTATACTCGTACAGCCCATACTTGGTGGTAAAAGCTGTCTTAGGTATATCCTGTTCTCGAATCTTCAACTGGTGGTATCCTGATCGCAGATCGATCTTGGAAAATACCTTAGCTCCTTGCAATCAATCAAACAGATCATTGATCATTGGTAGTGGGTACTTGTTCTTGATCGTTACTTCATTCAATCCTCAATAATCAACAACCATCCTTAATGATCCATCCTTCATCTCCACTAGAAGTACTGGCGATCCCCAAGGCGAAGAACTTGGGCGGATATATCCCTTATCCAGTAACTCCATAATCTGCTTCTTAATTTCCACCAAATCCTTTGCTGGCATCCTATGTATGCCTGGAAATAGCTCAATCAAAAACTCAATATCTCTATCCAGTGGCATGCCTGGCAACTCCTCTGGAAATACTTCAGGGAAATCCCTTACCACTTGTACTTCCTCCTGCACAACTCCTGTTAGGCAATTTTCTTGAGTCCTCTTTGGCACATGCAGGGATACATACTTGATCCTTCTCCCATCTGGGGTGGTAAGCAAAATTGACTTACTAGCACATTCTATATTCCCTCAATTTGCTGATGCTTCCCTTCAATCATAAGCGCACGATCTACCAACTCCTGGTAGTTGTTGAAGGTTGCTACCATCAACTGCATGCTCAACTCATCATTCAGTCCTTCCAGAAACTTCTCCTAGTTTGCTGCATCCGTAGCGACGTCATCTGGGGCATAACGTGCTAACTTACTAAAGTCCTCCACATACTGGCCAACTGTCCGTCCTCCTTGGTGCAAGTTGCGAAACTCACGCTTCTTCATGGCCATAGCTCCTGCTGAAACATGTGCAGTACGAAAAGCCTGCTGAAACTGGTCCCATGTGACAGTGTCGACTGGGAAAGTGGCTGTGAAATTCTCCCACCATGATGCTGCGGGTCTTTCTAGATGATGTGCGGCAAACTTCACCTTCTCCGCATCTGTGCATCCTGCTGTGGTCAATTCCCTAGCTGTGTTACGGAGCCAATCATCTGCTACTATCGGCTCGGTGCTACTGGAAAACACCGGCGGATTCAGCCTAAGAAAACAGACTAAGTGATCAACAGGTGGTGGGTTGTTGTTGTTGTTCCCGTGATTCTGATTCTGGACTAGCAACTGCATCAATGTGTTCTACTGTTGGATCAACTGGGTGAGCTCCGGTGGAAAGGTAAATCCGGTGTCACGTCTCGGAGGCATCTAAGGGTTTAGAAAAGATGAGATATAAGAATAAAGGGGGTCTAAAGAGAAAACACTACCCATATGCACATGAGGCAAAAACAAACAATTCACTCCATTCAATCAAACAAGGGCATACAGTCGATCTATCTATCGCAAAAGTGCTCGGACTACTATATTTACATGGTGGACTACTACTACTGATGAGGTGGCCTACTAGAAATATTCTACGGTTGTAGACTCCATGATATCTGCTCCAGCTTCATCAACATAGTCATCATCGCTACTATCTGGATCCGAGTCGGTGTCGTCGATGATGATGTAGTCTTCCAGGCTAATCTCCTTGGGTTCTTCGTCTTCCTCTACTGGTGTAGGGCCTCCCATAAATATCTCGATCTTCATTGTTAGGTCGGCATTCTTATCCACCAATACTTCAATTTCTTCTTCATAATCTTCACGAGTAGCCTTGAGTTCTTCCTCCAGTTCCTTGATTCTTGTCCTTGCCTTCTTCAGATCTATCATGTTAGCACACATCTGATTCTCCTGTCGTCGAATGTGCTGGTTTAGCTACTGGATAAAAGCTGCGATCGATCTATCCTTCCTAGTGCTGATCATCTCCCAGTGCTCATCTCGGCGCCCACAAATCTGGTAGATAGTATCCTTGAGATCCTTGCGGTAGACTTCTCCAATACGTCCCATGGCGATGTGAGCTCCCATGCTCTTTCCTAGACTCCAAGTTGGTGCATCAAAGGAAAACTCTATGGGCTCAGTGACTGGCATGAACGTCCTTCCTGGAACTTGAACTTGAATCATCCAGCGCTCTTCTTCAGGTAAAGTGGCGTTGTAGGTTCCGGTGAAGCTTGGTACTCCTATGTTCAGGTATCTAGTGACTTCCTTCAAGTGACGTCCAAAGGGTGTATCTTCATCCGGTTGCGTAAACTTGTTCCTTGCATCTGCCATCCTAAAGGGTAGAAAAGATAAGGAGTCAGAAGAGAAGAGAGTGATCTAGGTCTTTAGCTTAGTGGTCGTGTCCTACAGTCAGCGTGTGCTCTGATACCATCTCTGTAGCGACCAGACCTCAAACAGTCTGATCTCTGTGCTCCGGTGTCATCCCTGGATCAGTAATGCTGACACCACACAATACTCGGAGGATTTATAGCAGAGTAGCAATCACACACTTATTACATCGAGTGTCTCAAATGAGAACTTATTACAATAAATATGGCTTAAGGCCATCTAAAAACGATAACAGCGGAAGGCTTGGAAGATAAGTGAGTCCATCAACTCCAACGGCATCACTGAGTATAGAACCACGACCTAAAAACTCCTTAATCGTCGTCTGAAAAGTCTGCAACATTAACGTTGCAGCCCGAAAACGGGTCAGCACATGGAATATGCTGGCAAGGTAACACATAGAGAGGAATAGAATGAAACAACTATACTATATGCATATTTGGCTGGTGGAAAGCTCTATGGTTACAGTTTTTGCGGAAAGCCAATTTTTCCCTACTTCAAAGGAATAAATTTATTTAACTATCATGGTAGTTGTTAAACATTGAGAATGGTTGATAGCATTCTCAATCCCAGTTAAGCATCATCATTAAACAAAACCCAACAAAATTAATTTAGAGTAACATGTTGAGATTCACATGAAAATCCAGGTACTAGATACTCAAGATGTCCATAACCGGGGACACGGCTAATCATGATTAGTTTATTACACTCTGCAGAGGTTCGCGCACTTTTCCCCACAAGACTCGATCGCCTCCGTTTGGTTTCTCGCACTGCATGGTGTTTGAGAGGACGGATGACCGAGACATAGTCTTTCAGAAGCGCTAGCACCTTACGATCGGGTAGACCATACCACCTACATCCCCTACATCTACTAGTCTACCACTGTAAGAGTTAGCACGACTTAGTCAACTATGCTAGAGCTCATAATAGCTTGTGGCTGCACACGGAAGTTTCTAGCATGAATAATCTCATGATCCCTTTGAGCCTGGGTGGCAGTCCACAAGAAAACAGGCAAGTCCTTGAATACCCAGGTGCCTCAGTCCACCCAGATGTGTGTTTAAGTTGCCACCTTAGATAAACCATTTAATTTAACAAAACTCACATCTGTCATGGATATCACTCACCCAATCCACGTCTACTAGCATAGCATGACAATAATAAGCAAACGTAGAAGTAACTCCCAAAGGTTTGATAATAAACATGTAATAGGTACTACCTCATCTACTTCCCATCCCACAATTTGATTAGATCCTATCCATGCAAAGTGTGAGGATTGATCTAATGCAATAAAACTGGGTAGTAGAAAAGGTATGATCAAGTGTTACTTGCCTTGCTGATGATCCGGGAAACCTAACGATTCGAAGTAACAAGCGGCGCACTTCGGGTACTCTATCGCAAACAAACAAGCACACAATAAGTACTCACCTAATGCACAGGTAAAACTCGAATAAGAGATATAACCAGAAGGTTCAACTTAAGAACTCCGGTTGGCAAAAAGAATCAAATCGAGCGAAGCAACGAAAGACAAACGGCGAAAGAAAACAACTTCGTTCTACTAATCTGGATCTAGGGCAAATTTTACAATAGAAAAATCTTGTTTAAGTTGGTTAAACGGATAGAGGGTTTCGAGACAAAACTCTAGGCGCTTGGATCGCCTGATTCCGATAAACGAGCGAAAAGTTAAACTAAAACGAAAATCAGATTAGGAATCACGATCAGAAAAATCACGGATTTAATCCGAGAAAAAGAAAAAACGACGAACGCTTGCTAGAACGAACGAGCGGACGAACGCTCGCCATTTAAATAAACCGAAAAAATTGATCTATTAAAAAAAACAAAACTAAAAAAAACCGAGGAAAACCGATTTTAAAAAAAAACCGTTGGCACGGAAGTCGAAGCGACGGCGAACCTCGGCGGCGGCGGCGGCGGCGGCGGGCAGCG
>NC_041388.1:585481342-585712271 GCF_002162155.2 Triticum dicoccoides
AGCGGCGGCGGCGGCGCAGGCGGGCGGCGGCGGCGGCGCGTGGGGCGGGGTGGCTAGGGTTCTCCCGGGGGGGCTGGGCCGGCTTTTAAAGCCTGCCGGGCCAGAGTCCTATCCGGACACGGCCCGGTTAGGTCGGTTCACTTTTTTTTAATTATTCCGCTTAGAAGAAAAATAAAAAGAAATACTAAACGGACTCCAAAAATTCCGAAATAAATTCACGGGCTTCTAAAATCAAGCCGCACAAGGTGAACATTTATTTGGGACCTAAATGCAATTTTGAAAAACACACATTTTTCCTAAATTCAAATAAAGCACCGAAAAACTCTGAAATAAAATCTTATTTGATTTTATTATTAAATCCTCAATATTTCTTTATTTTGGGAAAGCCATTTTATTCCCTCTCTCATATTTTTATAATAGAAATAATTGATGATAAAATAAATAAAATCAAATGATCCTATTCTCAAAATTTGAGAAAACTCAAATATGAAAATAACGAAATCCCCAACTCTCTCCGTGGGTCATTGAGTTGCGTAGAATTTCGAGGATCAACCAAAATGCAATATAAAATATGATATGCATTGATGATCTAATGTATAACATTCCAAATGGGAAATTTGGGATGTTACAAGCTGTCTGCCTCCTTGGTTGCTGCATCATGTGTTTGGTAATAGTGCTGCCGGACAGTGTTTCCAGAGATTAAGGTCCTGAAAAAAGGAGAAAAATAACCAAGCGGGAAGCCCCTAGTGCGGTTTAAGTCGCGTCTTGGGGTGTGCCGCAGTTGTGCCCCCCTCCCCACCTGTGCCCATGGTATTTTTAATGCGTAATTATGTACGCGCGGCACGAGTTTTGCCGTTGGGCTGGGATTGGGGTGGCCGCCATATTGCTACGCGAGCTCAGATCGCGCCAGGCGGTCTATTTGCCGATTGCTCTGAGCGCGCTTGAAGGTGTCCGGTCTTTGAAGCGCCGAACTGGTTGATTGCCTTGAGAGGCCGCTTTGTGCTTCTGCTGCGAGGGCCGCGGTGTGCTCCTTTGTTCGGAGAGAGCGCTTTGTGCTTCCATTGACTGTAATAACTCCGCGAGGTCCTGGCATCTTGAGCTTGAGGTATGCATAATGCGGTACCGCATTGAATCTACCAAACGCGGTTCGCCCGAGCAGCGCGTGATAACCAATGCGGAACGGGACTATATCGAAGATTAATTCTTCGCTTCGGAAGTTATCCAGGGATCCGAAGACCACTTCCAGTGTAATTGAGCCTGTGCAATGGGCCTCTACACCTGGAATGACGCCTTTAAAGGTCGTTTTTGTGGGTTTGTTCCTTGAGGGTTCAATAACCATTTTGCGCACTGTGTCCTGATAAAGCAGGTTCAGGCTGCTGCCGCCATCCATAAGGACTCGAGTGAGGTGAAATCTGTCAATGATTGGGTCTAGGACCAGTGCGGCGAATCCGCCATGACGAATACTAGTGCGGTGGTCCCTGCGATCGAAGGTGATCGGACAGGAGGACCAAGGGTTGAACTTTGGGGCGACAGGCTCCAACGCATATACGTCCCTGAGCGCACGCTTCCGCTCCCTCTTGGGGATGTGGGTTGCGTATATCATGTTCACCGTCTGCACTTGCGGGGGAAACCTCTTATGTCCTCCGGTGTCTGGCTGCCGGGGCTCCTCCTCGTCATCGCTATGCAACCCCTTGTCCTTGTTTTCGGCAATTAACTTACCGGCCTGCTTGAACACCCAACAATCCCTGTTGGTGTGATTGGCTGGCTTGTCTGGGGTGCCGTGTATTTGACACGAGCAATCGAGTATACGGTCCAAGCTGGACGGACCCGGCGTACTTTGTTTGAATGGTTTTTTCCGCTGACCGTGTTTAGAGCCTTTGAATCCGGCATTGACTGTCGTATCCTCGGTATTTTCACTGTTAATGTGGCTCTTATGTTTGTTGCGACGTGACCTGCTATTGCCGTCCTTGGTATCTGAGGTACCATGGTTCTTTGATATGTTATTACTGCGAGCCAGCCAGCTGTATTCTCCCGCACAAAAGCGGGTCATGAGCGTCGTGAGAGCTGCCATAGATTTCGGCTTTTCCTGACCAAGGTGCCGGGCTAGCCACTCGTCTCGGATGTTGTGTTTGAAAGCCGCTAAGGCCTCTGCATCCGGACAGTCGACGATTTGATTTTTCTTTGTAAGGAACCGAGTCCAGAATTGCCCGGCCGACTCTTCTGGCTGTTGAATTATGTGGCTCAAGTCATCGGCATCTGGTGGTCGCACATAAGTTCCCTGAAAGTTGTCGAGGAATGCGGCTTCCAGATCTTCCCAACAGCTACTGGAGTCCGCTGGCAAGCTGTTAAGCCAATGTCGCGCTGGTCCTTTGAGCTTTAGTGGGAGGTATTTGATGGCGTGTAAGTCATCACCGCGGGCCATGTGGATGTGGAGGAGGAAATCCTCGATCCATACTGCGGGATCTGTTGTGCCGTCATATGATTCAATATTTATAGGTTTGAAACCTTCTGGGATTTGATGATCCATTACTTCGTCTGTGAAGCATAAGCGGTGTGCAGCACCTCTGTATTGGGCTATATCGCGCCGCAGCTCCAATGGGTCTTGCCCACTGTGTTCGGCCTGGCCAGATTTGCTTTTACTATATCTGGCGTGACGTTTATTGTCTCGCAGAGTGGTGCGCCCTCGTGATCCGTAGATCGATCTTGCATGCTTTGCCTTGTCCTCCAATATGTCTCGCAGGTCTGGCGTATCTCCCCATGCCTTTTTATTTGAATGGCGTCGGGGTGGAGGCTGAGTTTTTGGCTGGAATGCCTCTCTATCGCGGCCACGAGGTGGCCGATCGGCCGTATCATACACTTCTTCCTCCAATCGGGGTAGTAACCTGCACTTTGGGTAATTCTTGGAGGGGCACTCGAGTTTATATTCCTCGGCCGCGAGGACTTCAGTCCATCTGCCAGCTAGCAGATCTTGATCAGCTTGAAGCTGCTGCTGCTTTTTCTTCAGGCTATTTGCCGTGGCCATAAGCCAACGCTTGAAGCGCTCTTGTTCGACGGGATCCTCTGGTACGGCGATTTCATCGTCGCCGAGGCTTGCCTCGTCTTCGGAGGGGGGCATGTAATTTTCATCCTCCTCCTCTCCTTCTGCCGCTCTCTCAGGAGGGCTGGCTCCTCCATCCTCCTGCTCTTAATCTTGCTGGAGGGGATTGTTGTTGTCTTCGGCACTATCTGGAGTGTTATTATCTCCTGTGCCGGTATCACCACTTTTGCTTTGGCGGGACTTAGAGCGGCGCCGCTGACGTCGGCGCTTGGGTTGCTTCTTGGAGGGGTCATCCTCCGCTATCTCGTTGCCATTGCCTTCTTTGGGTGTATCCACCATGTATATGTCATATGACGAGGTGGCTTTCCAGTGCCATGTAGGCGCTGGTTCATGTTCGTCTCCTACATCGTCATCCATACCGTCGATGTCTTCGGAGTCGAAGTCGAGCATGTCGGTTAAATCATCAACAGTGGCTACGAAGTGGGTGGTGGGTGGGTGTCGAATTTCTTCGTCGTCCGCATCCCAATTCTGTTGGCTATAGTCCGGCTAGGGCTCTCCTGACAAAGAGAGAGACCTTAGTGAATTCAGAATGTCACCGAAGGGCGAGTGCTGAAAGATATCCGCGGTGGTGAATTCCATGATCGGCGCCCAATTGGATTAGATTGGCAGGGGCGCGGACGGTTCGGAGTCCGGAAAAGAGTCCGACACCTTGGAGTCACGGGCTTCGCAGAGGATTAGGCTGGTGTTCAGCTCGATCGCTGTTGAGACTGCAGCCCCTGAGGCGATGTCTAGCCACCCGTCCTCGATTGGCGCAGTTGGCTCTGAGGTAAGGGTCGGAGCTGATGCGGGCGCGGCCTCTGGGGTACTGTTCAGCGGCAGAGCTAGGTCATACCATCGTAACAGTGCGGCGCGCCCGGCTGTGGCTCGAATCTGTCGAAGATCAAGTCTCCACAGATGTCGGCCGTGTAGTTCAAACTTCCAAATCTGACCTGATGGCCAGGGGCATAGCTTTCAATCTGCTCTAGATGGCCAAGCGAATTAGCCCGCAGTGCAAAGCCGCCGAACACGAAGATCTGTCCGGGGAGAAAGGTCTCACCCTGGACCGGATCGTTGTTGATGATCGGAGGAGCCATCGGGCCTAAAGGTGACGACACAGAGGAACTCTCAATGAAAGCACCAATGTCGGTGTCAAAACTGGCGGATCTCGGGTAGGGGGTCCCGAACTGTGCGTCTAGGCCGGATGGTAACAGGAGGCAGGGGACACAATATTTTACCAAGGTTTGGGCCCTCTTGATGGAGGTAAAACCCTATGTCCTGCTTGATTAATATTGATGATATGGGTAGTACAAGAGTAGATCTACCACGAGATCAGAGAGGCTAAACCCTAGAAGCTAGCCTATGGTATGATTGTATGCTGTGGTTGTTGTGTCCTACGGACTAAAACCCTCTGGTTTATATAGACACCGGAGAGGGTTAGGGTTACTCAAGGTCAGTTACAAAGGAGGAGATATCCATATCCATATTGCCTAGCTTGCCTTCCACGCCAAGTAGAGTCCTGTCCGGACACAAGACGAAGTCTTCAATCTTGTATCTTCATAGTCCGGCTGTCCAGAGACCCCCTAATCCCGGACTCCCTCACTCCCCCTTCCACCAACAAGCATCAATCCATGGCTTTCTCGAAACAACGAGTGCCTCCAACTAACAAGAGTCCCAGGGGGAGTTTTGTTTGCAATTATTTTGATTTAGTTTGCATAAAGCATGGGACTGGGCATCCCAGTGACCAGCCATTTATCTCGCGAGTGAGGAGCGGAGTCCACTCCTCTTGATAATAACCCGCCTAACATGGAAGATACAGACAACCCTAGTTGATACATGAGCTATTCGAGCATACAAAACAGGATATTTATTTGAAGGTTTAGAGTTTGGCACATACAAATTTACTTGGAACGGCAGGTAGATACCATATATAGGTAGGTGTAGTGGACTCATGTGTAATAACTTTGGGGTTTAAGGGATTGGATGCACAAGCAGTATTCCCACTTAGTACAGGTGAAGGCTAGCAATAGACTAGGAAGCGACCAGCTAGAGAGTGACAACAGTCATGAACATGCATTAAAATTAATCAACACCCAATATAATCCACCATGAACATAAATATCGTGAAGGCTATGTTGATTTTGTTTCAACTACATGCGTGAACATGCGCCAAGTCAAGTCACTTAAATCATTCAGAGGAGAATACCACCCTATCATACCACATCATAACTATCTCAATAGCATGTTGGCACGCAAGGTAAACCAGTATAACTCATAGCTAATCAAGCATGGCACAAGAAACTATGATCTCTAGTTGTCATTGCAAACATGTTCATTCATAATAGCCTGAATCAGGAACGATGAACTAATCATATTTACAAAAACAAAAGAGGTCGAGTTCATACCAGCTTTTCTCATCTCAGTCAGTCCATCATATATCATCATAATCGCCTTTCACTTGCACGATCGAATGATGTGAATAATAATAATAGTGCACGTGCATTGGACTAAGCTGGAATCTGCAGGCATTCAATAAACAGGAGAAGACAAGGCAATATGGGCTCTTTTGTCAGATCAACAATTATGCATATAAGAGCCACTTCAACAATTTAATTATGGTCTTCTCCTATCGACCCCCAAAGAAAAGAAAAGAAATAAAACTATTTACACGGGAAAGCTCCCAATAAGCAAAAGAAGAACATGAAACCTTTTTGGGTTTTGTTTTTAATTACTACTACAAGCATGGAAATTAAACTCATTAAAAGCTACAACTAATTTTTTGGTTTTTCTTAAGGTTTATTAAACACACAAGAAGAAAGCATAAAAAGGAAAATAACTAGCATGGATGATACAATGAAAAAGTATGAGCACCGACATCTAGCAATGAGTGTGTGAACATAAATGTAATGTCGGTGGGAAATACGTACTCCCCCAAGCTTAGGCTTTTGGCCTAAGTTGGTCTATGGCCACGGCTGGCCTGGCGGATATCCATAATAATAGTTGGGGTCGTACTGAGATGCAGCGGCTATCGCCTGCTGAGCTGCAGCGTGGCGACGAGCGGCCTCCGCTCTCCTCTCGTACTCATATGCCTCCTCTCTGGTAATGGTATATCTTCTTGTTGGCTGATAATCAAAGAAGGCAGGAGCAGGGAGAGTAATATGGACAGCAAAGTGAGCTAGAACTCATGCTTGAGCTGGTTATTCGTGTTTGTGGGAGGAAGAAGAAGTGTATGGGTGAAAGAATAAGTGGAGGAGGGCCACCGTGGGCCCACGAGAAAGGGGGGCGTGCCCAGGGGGGTAGGGCCCGCCCTCCACCCTCGTGGGCAGGTGATTGACCCCCTGCTGTGTTCTTAGTGCCAAATATTCTCAAATATTCTAGAAAAAAATCATATTTAAATTTCAGGGCATTTGGAGAACTTTTATTTTCGAGGTATTTTTATATTGCACGGATAATCAGACTACACACAGAAAAATACTTATTTTTATTTTATTTAATATAAATAACAGAAAGTAAAAGTGGGTTACAGAAGGTTGTGCCTTCTAGTTTCATCCATCTCATGATCATCAAAAGGAATCCACTAACAAGGTTGATCAAGTATTGTTAACGAACTCATTACGAATAACATGGAACCGGAGAAATTTCGAATAACACTATGTTATCTCAACGGGATATGCACATCCCCAATAATAAGAATATCATATTTCTTCTTGACAGTAGGAAGAGGAAATTCAAAACCTCCAAATATAATCGATGGAATTTTTCAAATAGAGTTGATACTATGAACTTGAGGTTGTTTCCTCGGAAAGTGTACCGTATGCTCATTACCATTAACATGAAAAGTGACATTGCCTTTAGTGCAATCAATAATAGCCCCTGCAGTATTCAAAAAGGGTCTTCCAAGAATAATAGACATACTATCGTCCTCGGGAATATCAAGAATAACAAAGTCCGTTAAAATAGTAATGTTTGCAACTACAACGGGCACATCCTCACAAATACCGACAGGTATAGCAGTTGATTTATCAGCTATTTGCAAAGATATTTTAGTAGGTGTCAACTTATTCAAATCAAGTCTACAATATAAAGAGAGAGGCATAACACTAACACCGGCTCCAAGATCACATAAAGTAGTTTTAACATAGTTTCTTTTAATGGAGCATGGTATAGTGGGTACTCCTGGATCTCCAAGTTTCTTTGGTATTTCACCCTTAAAAGTATAATTAGCAAGCATGGTGGAAATTTCAGCTTCCGGTATCTTTCTTTTATTTGTAACAATATCTTTCATATACTTAGCATAAGGATTCATTTTGAGCATATCAGTTAATCGCATACGCAAAAAGATAGGTCTAATCATTTCAGCAAAGCGCTCAAAATCCTCATCATCCTTTTTCTTGGATGGTTTGGGAGGAAAAGGCATGGGTTTCTGAACCCAAGGCTCTCTTTCTTTACCGTGTTTCCTAGCAACAAAGTCTTTCTTATCATAACATTGATTCTTTGATTGTGGGTTATCAAGATCAACAACAGGTTCAATTTCTATATCATTATCATTACTAGGTTGAGCATCATCATGAACATTATCATTAACATTATCACTAGTTTTAGGTTCATTACCAGATTGTGTTTCAGCATCAGAAATAGAAATATCATTTGGATTCTCAGGTGTTTTAGTAGTAGGTTCACTAGAAGCATGCAAAGTCCTATCATTTTTCTTTTTCTTCCTTTTAGAAGGACTAGGTGCATCTATATTATTTCTCTGAGAATCTTGCTCAATTCTCTTAGGATGGCCTTCAGGATACAAAGGTTTCTGAGTCATTCTACTAGTTCTAGTAGCCACTCTAACAGCATTATCATTATCCTTACTATACAATTCATTGAGCAAATCATTTTGAGCTTTAAGTACTTGTTCTACTTGAGTGGTAACCATAGAAGCATGTTTACTAACAAGTTTAAGTTCACCTTTAACATTAGCCATATAATCACCCAAGTGTTCAAGCATATTTGAATTGTATTTCAATTGTCTACCAAAGTAAGCATTAAAATCTTCTTGCTTAGCCATAAATTTATCAAACTCATCTAAGCATGGGCTAGCAAACTTAGTAAACGGGATTTCAGCTTTATCATATCTATAGAGAGAATTTACCTTTACTACCTGTGTCGGGTTATCAAGACAATGATTTTCTTCATTAGGTAAGGGGTTAAGATCATATGTTTCTTCAACAGGCGGTAAATTAAGACCATGTATTTCTTCAATAGGAGGTAAATTCTTAACATCTTCAGCTTTAATACCTTTTTCTTTCATAGATTTCTTTCCCTCTTGCATATCTTCAGGACTGAGAAATAGAATACCCCTTTTCTTTGGAGTTGGTTTTGTAATAGGTTCAGGAATTGGCTCCGAAGGTGTCCAATTATTTTCATATGTCAACATATTATTCAATAGAATTTCAGCTTCATCCGGTGTTCTTTCCCTGAAAACAGAACCAGCACAACTATCCAGGTAATCTCTGGAGGAATCGGTTAGTCCATTATAGAAGATATCAAGTATTTCATTTTTCTTAAGAGGATGATAATGCAAAGCATTAAGTAATTGGAGAAGCCTCCCCCAAGCTTGTGGGAGACTCTCTTCTTCAATTTGCACAAAATTATATATATCCCTTAAAGCAGCTTCTTTCTTATGAGCAGGGAAATATTTAGTAGAGAAGTAATAAATCATATCCTGGGGACTACGCACACAACCAGGATCAAGAGAATTAAACCATATCTTAGCATCACCCTTTAATGAGAACAGAAATATTTTGAGGATGTAAAAGTAATGAGTTCTCTCATCTTTAGTGAAGAGGGTGGCTATATCATTCAATTTAGTAAGATGTGCCACAACAGTTTCAGATTCATAGCCATGAAAAGGATCAAATTCAACCAAAGTAATAATATCAGGATCAACAGAGAATTCATAATCCTTATCAGTAACACAGATAGGTGAAGTAGCAAAAGCAGGGCCGGGTTTCATTCTAGCATTTAGAGATTGCTTATTCCATTTAGCTAATAACCTCTTAAGTTCGTTTCTATCTTTGCAAGCTAAAATAGCTAAAGAAGCTTCTTGATCAAAAACATAACCCTCAAGAATAACAAGTGATTCTTCATCATCACTTTCATCAGTATTATCAGATTCAATATTTTCAATCTCTCTAGCCCTAGAAATTTGTTCATCAAGGAAATCACGAAGTGGCACAGTAGTATCAGGCATAGAAGTAGTTTCATCATAAGTATCATGCATAGCAGAAGTGGTATCATCAATAACATGCGACATATCAGAACGAATAGCAGAAGCAGGTGTAGGTGTCGCAAGCTTACTCAACACAGAAGGTGAATCAAGTGCAGAGCTAGATGGCAGTTCCTTACCTCCCCTCGTAGTTGAGGGATAAATCTTGGTTCTTGGATCTTTCAAGTTCTTCATAATGGTAAGCAGATATAAATCCCAAGTGACTCAAAGAATAGAGCTATGCTCCCTGGCAATGGCGCCAGAAAATAGTCTTGATAACCCGCAAGTATAAGGGATCGCAACAGTTTTTGAGGGTAAAGTATTCAACCCAAATTTATTGATTCAACACAAGGGGAGCCAAATAATACTCTCAAGTATTAACAGCTGAGTTGTCAATTCAACCACACCTGGAAACTTAATATCTGCAGCAAAGTTTCTAGTAGCAAAGTAATATGATAGTAGTGGTAACGGTACCAAAAGGTAACAATAGTAAAAGTAAGGTTTTTGGTATTTTGTAGTGATGATCGCAATAGCAACGGGAAAGTAAATAAGCGAAGAACAATATACGGAAAGCTCGTAGGCAATGGATTGGTGATAGAGAATTATGCCGGATGCAGTTCATCATGTAACAGTCATAACCTAGGGTGACATAGAACTAGTTCCAGTTCATTGATATAATGTAGGCATGTATTCCGAATATAGTGATACGTGCTTATGGAAAAGAACTTGCATGGCATCTTTTGTCCTACCCTCCCATGGTAGCGGGGTCCTTACGGAAACTAAGGGTTATTAAGGCCTCCTTTTAATAGAGTACCCGAACAAAGCATTAACACATAGTGAATACATGAACTCCTCAAACTACGGTCATCACCGGTAAGTATCCCGATTATTGTCACTTCGGGGTTAACGGATCGTAACACATAATAGGTGACTATAGACTTGCAAGATAGGATCAAGAACACTCATATATTGATGAAAACATAGTAGGTTCAGATCTGAAATCATGGCACTCGGGTCCTAGTGACAAGCATTAAGCATAGCAAAGTCATAGCAACATCAATCTCAGAACATAGTGGATACTAGGGATCAAACCCTAACAAAACTAACTCGATTACATGATAGATCCCATCCAACCCATCACCGCCCAGCAAGCCTACGATGGAATTACTCACGCACGGCAGTGAGCATCATGAAATTGGTGATGGAGGATGGTTGATGATGACGATGGCGACGGATTCCCCTCTTCGGAGCCTCGAACGGACTCCAGACCGGCCCTCCCGAGAGGTTTTAGGGCTTGGCGGCGGCTCCGTATCATAAAACACGATGAATTCTTCTCCTTGATTTTTTCCCCGAAACACAATATATAGAGTTGGAGTTGGAGTCGGAGAGGCAACAGGGGGCCCACGAGGTAGGGGGGCACGCCCTAGGGGGGCAGGCGCGCCCCCACCCTCGTGGAGAGGTGGTGGGCCCCCCTGGCCTTCATCTTTTGCAGGTATTTTTCATGTTTTCTGAAAATTGGCTCCGTGAAGTTTCAGGTCATTCCGAGAATGTTTGTTTCTGCACATAAATAACACCATGGCAATTCTGCTGAAAACAGCGTCAGTCCTGGTTAGTTCCATTCAAATCATGCAAGTTAGAGTCCAAAACAAGGGCGAAAGTGTTTGTAAAAGTAGATACGATGGAGACGTATCAGTATCTCCATTGTAAAAGTAGTATTATTTGAATTATACAGGCTGTTTTTATTGCCCGAAGGTATTATGATGCCTCCTGTGCGGCCATTTATGTAAGTATATAACCTGAAAGTTTGCAGTCGTCGGCTTCAGCCCCCACGCACATAATGCAGGGGTGTTCGGAAAAGCACGTATTCACACTTGATCCAACGTCTTGGTCCATGAAGGAGGTGATAGCGCGGCGAACAAGGCAATCAGACTATATTGCTTTAACACTTTCACTTAGCCATAGGAGTTTGACAGTGGGGCTACTATATAGACCCTGGTACTTCCGCGCTTATCCGAATACGGTGCACGTACATACATGACCGAGAAACCGGTCCTTCGTTAATGCGGAGGAATCGCAAAGATTCCGCTGAGTCCTCGAGTGGTTGACCAGTCTCGCGCTTTATCATGACAGTCAGTTTTCGGCTTTCTCTACTGAGGTGCTCATCTAGATGAACCAGGGCACAATCGCAGTAGTTCTCCCAGTGCCACCTTAGACGATAGAGCGGAACGTAAGGTAGCAAAACATGGGAGTCAGGCAAACCCAACATTTAACCAAAGACATGATTCAGAGCCGATGCACATAAGGCCAAACTCGCGACGCCGAACACTCCCTAAGGTATTCGGACTTTACAACATATACTGGGCTGAGCAAAGCCCTTGATAATGAACCCTGAATTTCCAGGTATGTGCATCAGTCTGACGTGGCGAAAATGCCAACAACGTCAGCATCCCTCTCCATTGTGCTAAGTATCCGGAGGGCGTGAAGCAACAAGAGACAGTGAGAAAGGTTACACAGGGTCTTAATCTAGAAAGAAACCTTTGAGCGAGGCTCTGCTGCATGTCTGCGGCTGTGTCTCCGTTGTGCCGTGTCCTGGAAGGGTGTAGCACGATTGTTATCTGCAAGAGAGAAAAAACCCACGTGAAATTCTACGTGCGGAAAATTGGTTATTTTTAATAGACTATTGAAATTCAATCTAAGTAAGGTCAAACCGAACTATAGTCCTTTTTACATGCGGGAAGCCCCTAGTGCCACCTATGGGGGTATATCCATCGACCCAATCTCGGGTTTATCTGAACTGTTACAGCGAGGGGTGTGCCGGACTCGTCTAGCCATGTCCGCGGTCTTGATGATCGATCATTTATTCTGGTTGGAGGGGTCGTTCAGTGTTCGGCTGCGAAAGCCAGCGTAGTTTCCTCCGCATGTAAGTAACACTCTGAGTTTCCGCTAACTATGATGATGCCACGTGGACCGGGCATCTTAAGCTTAAGATAAGTGTAATGCGCAATTGCATTAAAACGAGCGAAGGCTGTTCTTCCGAGTAGTGCTTGATAGCCGCTTCTAAGTGGAGTGATGTCGAAGGTTAATTCTTCGCTTCGGAAGTTGTCGGGAGAACCAAATACAACCTCTAGTACTATAGAGCCCGTACATCGGGCTTCTGGGCCTGGTATTACTCCTTTAAAGGTAGTATTGCTTTGGCTGATTCTTGTTGGGTCTATCCCCATTTTGCGGACTGTGTCTTGATATATCATATTAAGACTACTGCCGCCGTCCATAAGGACTCGGGTGAGATGGTATCCGTCAATTATTGGGTCTAGTACCAAGGCAGCCAATCCTCCATGCCGGATACTAGTCGGGTGATCCCTTCTACCAAAAGTGATTGGGCAGGCCGACCAAGGGTTGAACTTGGGGGTAACGGGCTCTATGGCGCGTACGTCTCGGAGTGCGCATGTGCTCCTACTCTTCGTTACGTGAATCATGTTCACTGTTTTGACTTCTGGTGGGAATTTTTTCTGTCCCCCAGTATTTTGTTGGTGAGGCTCATCCTCGTCTTCACTTGGTGTCTCCCTCCCGTTGTGTTCGGCGTTTAGCTTTCCGGCCTGCTTAAAGACCCAGCATTCTCTGTTGGTGTGATTTGCAGGTTTATCGGAGGTGCCATGAATCTGACATAATCTGTCCAGAATCTTGTGTAGGCTGGACGGTCCATCTCTGCTGCCTTTGAATGGCTTCTTCTGTTGACCGGGTCGAGAGCCCCTGAATCCGGCGTTCACCACTGTGTTGTCTGGGCTGTCTTTGTTGCTTCAACGCTTGTTTTTATTGCGTCGTGGTTTTCCATTGCCATCCCTGACTTCGACGCTTGGGTCGCTGGTGCCGCTGCGGGCCAGCCAACTATCCTCGCCCATGCAAAAGCGGGCCATAAGGCTTGTTAGGGCTGCCATTGTCCTTGGTTTTTCCTGGCCGAGGTGTCTGGCAAGCCATTCGTCCCGGACACTATGTTTGAAAGCTGCTAAGGCTTCATCGTCCGGGCAATCGACAATTTGATTCTTCTTAGTGAGGAATCTATTCCAAAGCTTTCGGGCTGACTCTCTGGGTTGCTGAATTATGTGACTTAAATTGTCTGCATCCGGAGGTCGGACATAGGTCCCTTGAAAATTAGCCCTGAAAGCGTCCTCGAGCTCTTCCCAACATCCAATTGAGTTTTCGGGGAGGCTTTTCAACCAGTGCCTAGCTGGTCCTTTCAACTTTAAGGGCAAGCATTTTATGGTGTGGAGATCATCTCCACGAGCCATGTGGATGTGAAGGATAAAGTCCTCAATCCAGACCCCAGGGTCTGTTGTTCCGTTGTATGACTCTATGTTCACGGGTTTGAATCCTTCTGGGAATTCATGGTCCAGTACCTCATCGCTGAAGCATAGGGGGGTGCGCGGCACCCCTGTTTTTGGGTGTGTCTGGTGGTTGTAGTGTTCGGTTTGGATTCCGAACTATTATCCTGTCAGTGTAGTCATTTGGGCGGCGATGATCCTGTGCCGAAACACGCTTCCTAGGTCCGTAAATGGACCTATTCAAACCGGCTTTTTTGTGTAGGTCCTCACATAGGTCGTGTGCTGACTTGTGTACGTCATCGTTAGCCGCCCTGTCGCGACCACGGGGTGGCCGGTCCGGTTGATCGGCCGTTTTATTTTCCGGCTGAGTGGGCTCTAAGGCCTCATCGTCGAATTCAGGCAATAGCTTGCGCTTTGGATAGCTTTTTGTGTGGCGATTACCGCCGTACTTTTCTTCCGTGTCAAGCACTTTATTCCATCTGCTGTTGAGTGTATTCTGCACGGTCTTAAGCCTTTGCTTCTGCTTCTTTAGGCTCCGCGCGGTTTCAATGAGCCTTTTATGAAGGTTCTCTTGTCCCAAGTGCCTTTTAGGGATGATGTGTGCATCGCCTTCCGGACTATTCATGTCTCCAGAGACAGGTTGATGAGTTTTACCCTCAGGGTCGTCGTGACCGGACAGCGGCTCCGTACTATGTTCGCCGTCCGCTGGTTCACCCTGCTCTACCGTTGGGTTCATGTGGCCGTTGTCTCCTTTGGGGTCGACTGGGTGTTACTCTTTCTTGCACTGTTATCGCTGTTTTTGCCAGGGCGGGATTTGGCGCGGCGCTTACACCGTTGCTTTGGTTGCTTCTCGAGGGAATTGTCCTTCATTGCTTCCTCCCGTTCCTTGTCATCATTTTCTTATGGTGTATCCACCATGTATATATCATGTGATGAAGTGGCAGTCTAGCGCCCTGCGGGTGGTGGTTCCTGTTCGTCTCCCGCATCGTCGTCCATACCGTCGATGTCTTCGGAGCCGAAATCAAGCATGTCGGTTAAGTCGTCGACAGTGGATATTAAGTGGGTGGTGGTTGGGGAACAGATTTCTTCGTCATACGCTTCCCACTCGAGCTGAACACAGTTCGGCCAAGGGCCTCCTGACAAGGAGAGAGATCTTAATGAATTTAGCACATCGCCCAAGGGCGAGTGCTGAAAGATATCCGCAGAGGAAAACTCCGTGATCAGCGCCCAATTAGATTTGATAGGTACGGACACAGGCGAGAGACCGTGGCTGGGGACGAACCCAAAGGACTGGCAACACAGGTCTCGTAGGAGGTGAAGTCAGTATTCGGCTCTATCGCCGCTGAGTGTGCGGCCTTCGGGGTGGGGTCCATCCACCCGTCCTCGGATGATGCGATCTACTCCGGATCAAGGGCCGGAGTCGCCAGAGGTGTGATCTCCTGAACACTGTCCGGCGGTAGAGCTAAGTCATGCCCGTCGTGACTGTGCGGCGCACCTGACACGGGCTTGAATTCGTCGAAGATCAAGTCCCCGCGGATGTCGGCAGTATAGTTCAAACTTCCAAACCTTCCTGATGGCCAGGGGCGTTGCTCTCGATCTGCTCAGATGGCCGAGCGAGTTGGCCCGCAGTACGAAGCCGCCGAATACAAAGATCTGTCCGGGGAGGAAAACCTCACCCTGGATTGCATCGTTGCCGATGATCGAAGGAGCCATCAAGCCTTATGATGACGACACGGTGGAACTCTCAGTGAAAGCACCAATGTCGGTGTCAAAACTGGCGGATCTCGGGTAGGGGGTCCGAACTGTGCGTCTAAGGCGGATGGTAACATGAGGCGGGGGACACAATGTTTACCTAGGTTCGGGCCCTCGCGATGGAGGTAATACCCTACTTCCTGCTTGATTGATCTTGATGATATGAGTATTACAAGAGTTGATCTACCACAAGATCGGAGAGGCTAAACCCTAGAAGCTAGCCTATGGTATGATTGTTATTGTCCTACGGACTAAAACCCTCCGGTTTATATAGACTCCAGAGGGACTAGGGTTACACATAGTCGGTTACAAGGGAGGAGATATACATATCCGAATTGCCAAGCTTGCCTTCCACGCAAAGGAGAGTCCCACCCGAACACGGGACGAAGTCTTCAATCTTGTATCTTCATAGTCCAACAATCCGGCCAAAGGATATAGTCCGGCTGTCCGAGGACCACCTAATCCAAGACTCCCTCAGTGGCCGGCGGCGACGCTCGCGGGAGGGGCAACGGCGGGCGTTCCGGTTGCGCGCGGTCGCTCACGGGAGCACTTTCTTCTTCTCGATTGTGATAGTCAATGGAATTATCGAGTGGCTGCACGCGTTGTAGGTGGATATCGAAGGGCGATCAGGTGGTTTAGATCTATTACCAAAACCAGAATGTTTGGAAAATACAAATTCCGTACATGTAATGCTTAAGTTCTTAGAAACAAAATGAAAAATATTTGCATAAAGCCATAAAGTAACAAAAAAATTGAAACCCTTATAAATAGCAACAGAATGACATCTAAATATGTACACAGAAAGCATTTGTACAATAAATTGGTAGGTTAGCAAGAAGAGAAAGCTCCTATCCTGTTTCTTCTGCCACTATTTCTGTGCAAATGATGCCGAACTACTACTAATTTAATGCAACCTACAGATGATGCAACTTTTCCTCTCCTTATCCAATTCTCTGCTAGAAATTGCTATCTCTCTCTCATTCCCCTCTTAATAATGTGCTTTCTTGGTTCAATTCATGCCTCAAGCTGACGTTCTGAATTGTGCCTGTACAAAAAAATGTACACATGCTTTTCTACTGTACATGTTTGTGTTAATGCCTAGAATAGCTAGGAATCAAATCGATAAGGTTCAAAACTTCAGAATTAAGTTATAAATTTGCTGAATTTTTTTTTCATAAACATTTTGACAGGGAGTCAACCACGAAGAATTTGTGAAGCAACGCGTGCTGAAAATGAAGTACAATTAGTAGAAACCAATGATAGGAAACCCATTCTCTGTAAGTACAGTACTCCCCTAACAACCTGAAGGTCATGTGACTCATGTCTATTACTTATTTATTGTTATGCTATTTCACATCAGATCCGGATGCTTTTCTTTTTGGGGCAAGGACAATTTACACAGATGTTTTTTAGGTACAGTTGTACTGCCGCACCATTAGATTCTCATTGCATCATTAGTTAACTTTTGTTGGCAGGTTTTAAACTTCTCCTGATGGTATTTAGATGCCCAAGTTTGTAATTAGCGGGATGGGTAATACTCACACTCCACTCTAATTAATGAGCAGGATGGGATGGTGCTCTACCCCTCCGTGTCCCCAAAATGTGCCAATGGATGACATTCTCCAGATTAACAAGTTCATTTGTGTTGCTGCTCTTACGATGTCTCGGGGCATTGGGGTGGGCAAGATGAAGGTGCTCAGCGGTTGCTGCAAGCACTGTGAGGCCGGACGGTGGAGGCGTACGCATGGGCCACAATTCAGGTATGTGTGTGCTCTCCCTAGGAATCTCATACTTGCATCTGGTTGTTAGAGTTGGCCATACCGCTAAGGAGTTGTACTATTTGTTGCGCCTAAAAACAGCTCTAGCAGTATGCAGATGGATGATTAGCGAACTTATGTCTACTCAAATTTGGTGGCATGCACAACATTCCCTATTAGGCAGAAGAGACTTGCGGTACATGCCATTGCAAACTTCAGGAGAAAAGAGAAGGAGTATGGCACTTTGTGTATTAGGCAAAAGGAGATGGGCAATGAGCACCATGTTCACGCATGTGTACACAATTTCTGGCTTGTTGAATGGTATGGTTGTTTTGTAGGATGTATCAGAATCCACCATGCCAAGAACTAGTAGCCAAAGATCTCCATGGAACTGGGTGGAATTTTCATCACATATTTCATGTTGATTTTATAATCTGAGCATTCAGCTTGAATACCCTTTAAACTTTCCATCACTATGTTCTTATCATTTTGGTGTAGCACTGCATGTCACAATTGAATGTTGAATTCTTACCATTGCATAAACTTGCAGTATATATTGATTCATTACTAAATGAGCAGTATGAGCTATCTACCTCTCCTCTAGTTCTATCTCATGCCTTCCAATGTTTTGTGTTTCACACGGCCTAATCTCTTTGTGTTTGTGTGTCATTTATTTGGCTCTTTTGAAAGTTGTAGTTTAACTTCTTACTCCATGTCCATGTATTACAAGATAGTAAGAAAGCAAGTGGAATGGGCGTTTGCCAACCTGGCAATGCCCAGCTTCCTCTCAAGAGGTGCCACACGTGGCGCCCCAACCCCTAGTTCTTATACATTGTCATTAGTTCTTCAAAGAAGGACAACGCTTCTTGTCAGACTATAGCGAAGGGTGAGGATGGAAAAGAGATCCTATGGCTCAGTTCTATATCATGGTGTCATTCCCAAAATGAACAATGATTAAACAGAATTTAGTGAAGGATTTTAAAAAATCGCTAGTGTTAGTTCACACCAGTGCGTATACTCTATACTGGAGATTCGTCCCCTATAGCTAATAAGTGCAGAACAGATGAAGATTAGTGTTGGTTTATCCGATGATGAACAAAAGCTTAATAAACTTAATGGAGCAAAAAAATGTAAAGTAATTAATAGCATCAGATTGAAGTGTCAGTTCTATGATCTGGCACATTGAGTGTGTAAACCAGTTAGACCGACGATCCCAACATCTATTGTCTCTTTAAATCATGATTTGGCTCATCAAGTCGCATTGATAACTTGTTGCGACATTCTCCACATGAAAAGTTCTTAAAGGTAGATATATCAGGGGAACATTCCAAAGAATATTGTGAAAAAAACAATTTAGTGTGTGGAAAGTAATTAAGCTTGTAGTAACAATATGCTATCTGTTCACAAACCCGT
Organism: Triticum dicoccoides; assembly: GCF_002162155.2. Lineage (NCBI taxonomy): Eukaryota > Viridiplantae > Streptophyta > Magnoliopsida > Poales > Poaceae > Triticum > Triticum dicoccoides. The sequence continues at coordinate 585,499,913 of NC_041388.1, forward strand.
AATTAAATTGATAATCATATTATAGTCTAGCCTTGTCTTGAAGATGTCATCACTAGGAACATTGTGTGTCAAATCATGGTTGTAGTACAAATATTTTCATAAGACATCAAAAAGAACATTGTGATCCTGCTTGGTTTGATGTTAAATTTTTACATGCCAATATTTGGCATTGACCCAAATATTGGCTACTAATTGACTGGTTGCGAAAATGAGTACCCAACTTTCCATAGAGTTATTATTATTTTTTCAAGTCTTTACATTGCAAAACCTTTGAAGGCAAACCAAACATACCACATACGCTTGCTTGATGAAGTGGAAGCAGCTTGCCAAACATGCATAGCTACAATTTACTAATTTCTAAATTTGAATTTTCTAGATTAGTAGGGGCCGCACAAACGCATGCCCCCTCTACAAAATATTATGATGTCCATTCTCCTAATTGGGGAGATGGTAGAACAACATGCTCATCAAGTGCAATGTGAGCAGTTGATCTAGGCCACGACCTTTCTTGACCAGTCGAGTATGCTGCAGCGGTGACCTATGTGCTAGTTATATACACTTGCTTTATCACCCCGCCTCCTCTCACCATCGAGGTGGTATTAAACTAAGCTAGAGCGTTGTGGAGCAGAAAATCCTATTCTAGCCTTTTGGTGGCCCCATTTCGCGCGCATTGATGGCCCAACCCATGTGCCAGATTTTTACTTATTTATTATTATTTTTCTTTTTGTTAATTTCCTCTTCATTTTTTCTCATTAGTATCTTCTTTTCATATATTTTCGTTCATCTTTCACCCTTTATTGTTTGGTATTTTTGTTTTTTACTTTCATTTTATTAAACTTTTTGTCCATAAATATGTGATTTTGTAAATAATGTGAATAAAAAATAACTAGATGTACCCTCGGTCGTGCGTGACTGCAACCAATACTTCCACGAAGCCGGGCTAGGGGCCCCATTCTTGGAACAGAGCACAAATTCTGAGCAGTTGGGGATCATCTGTGCGGCCATCACCGACATTTTGTTATTTTTGATGTGGATCAAGGGCGAAGATAGAAACCAATCTATTGGGTTTTAAAGGGTAATATAATGATTTGATTTATGGAGGTTATTCAGCTTTAATCCCCTACCTTCACGCCATGATCTCCTTATTATTCGTTTTGCTTTGGTGTGACTTTTATCTCATGTTAATTTTTCTCGACTGGTTTCATCTCTACCAAACGAATATACTATCACTTCTGCTTCGATACACCCCGTAAATACATCGATGGTTGGAATCCTTTCCATAGCCCTTCATAAAAAATGGTATGGTGGTCTTTTTAAAAAATACGTCACCCGCGCGGATACGTCGCTTGTGTACATACCGCAGTACACGGTGCTCTCAGCTTTTTTCTCTTTCCTTTTAAACTTCAAAAAAGAGTGTGGGCGACATGAATCAAACTCATGACCACTACATTCAAACAAAACTGCACTAACTAGCTAGAGATTTTAAAGCTTGTGCCGATTTACTTTCTTCTTCTTTCCTTCTTCTTCAGTTCAGAGAAGCCCCCGTTTTAGCTGGGCCTGCCCATAGCTCAACCGGTCCTTTTCCCACTATTTGTTTCTTTTTCATTTTTTCTTTACTTTTATCTTTTTCAAAAAATGATCGTAGTTCTATTTTTTCTCAAAATTACAAGAAATGTTTGCCTTTTCAAATTTTGTTTATAAAATAAAAAATTCACATTTTAAGAAAATTTAGAAATATTTTTATGTTTATGTCTTTCAAAATTTCTCAAAATTTCAAAAAACGAACATTTCTTAAAAATAATTAACAAAATTTTGAACACGAATATTTTTTGAACATTTCTTTGGAAAACACTAAAAAATTTGGAATTAAAAAAACTTAGAAACACGAACATAAATTTGAAACCATTTTTTAGTTTCCCCGTATATTTTTTGTACCTATGTAGATTTTTTTGGAAAACAGAAATAGTTTTTAAATTTCAAACAAATTTTGAAAGCGTGAACATTATTTAAAACTCCTCGAACATTTTTTGAATTTGTGAAAAATTTGGCCTTGTATTACTAATTCAAGTCACCATGCCAAGTTGTTTCAAGTACGATAAGTTTTTGCAGCACTACTAGGGAAAAGCATAGCAGTAGTGCAGGTCCAAGGGCTATCAGTAGTGCGGGGCCCCGCGCTACTGATATGGCGCTACAGCTAACGTTTAGCAGTAGCATGTGTTTACACGCGCTACTGCTATACCTACTTAGCAGTAGCGCTTTCCATACCAGCGCTACTGCTAAGTGCTTTAGAAGTAGTGTTTTCCCGTCCAGCGCTAAAGAGTGCTACTAGTACATTTTCTCATATCTTTTTCTTTGCTACATATTTATGCTGTTTTTGCACATGTTTTATACAGTATTCTAATCATATCATAAACATGCAATATGCTCATCATATCATACACACAATAGTCTCATCATATCATCCAATACAAATCATGTCGCTAGATGAGGAGGACGGTTTAATTACATCACAAATAAATTTTCGTCTTGCATAACTCAAAGTTTTGTAGGAATGTTGATTCATTCCCGGTGCGGCGAATCCCGGACACTCGATATGTCCTAGTTTGTAGCTCAAGTCATGCCGAAATTCACAGAAAATTTCAGCATGAACTTTGCTAAAAAAAATGGACAAATCGAGCACCTGAAATTTTCCGAAATGGAAATGAATAAACATTCCGGCAAAACATAGGCCACTCCGCTTCATTTCCTAGAAACAACAAAAGGCCACTTGGGCACAATCAAACCACTTTAATATTGCATATAACAGGACCACTTAAGAACATGTACATGAGCAACTACAACAGTAGATAAACATGAGCAAATGATACATCTCCGTCGTATCTACTTTTCCAAACACTTTTGCCCTTGTTTTGGACTCTAATTTGCATGATTTGAATGGAACTAACCTGGACTGACGTTGTTTTCAGCAGAATTGCCAGGGTGTTATTTATGTGCAGAAACAAAAGTTCTCGGAATGACCTGAAACTCCACGGAGCATCTTTTTGGAAATAATGAAAAATACTGGCAAAAGATCAAGGCCAAGGGGCCCACACCCTAGCCACGAGGGTGGGGGCGTGCCCCCTACCTTGTGGGCCCCCTGGAGATCCTCCGACCTCAACTCCAACTCTATATATTTGCTTTCAGGGAGAAAAAAAATAGAGGAGAAGGATTCGTCGTGTTTTACGATACGGAGCCGCCGCCAAGCCCTAAAACCTCTCGGGAGGGCTGATCTAGAGTCCGTTCGGGGCTCCGGAGAGGGGAATCCGTCGCCATCGTCATCATCAACCATCCTCCATCACCAATTTCATGATGCTCACCGCCGTGCGTGAGTAATTCCATCGTAGGCTTGCTGGACGGTGATGGGTTGGATGAGATTTATCATGTAATCGAGTTAGATTTGTTAGGGTTTGATCCCTAGTATCCACTATGTTCTGAGATTGATGTTGCTATGACTTTGCTATGCTTAATGCTTGTCACTAGGGCCCGAGTGCCATGATTTCAGATCTGAACCTATTATGTTTTTATGAATATATGTGAGTTCTTGATCCTATCTTGCAAGTCTATAGTCACCTACTATGTGTTATGATCTGGCAACCCCGAAGTGACAATAATCAGGACCACTCCCGGTGATGACCGTAGTTTGAGGAGTTCATGTATTCACTATGTGTTAATGCTTTGGTCCGGTACTCTATTAAAAGGAGGCCTTAATATCTCTTAGTTTCCGCTAGGACCCCGCTGCCACGGGAGGGTAGGACAAAAGATGTCATGCAAGTTCTTTTCCATAAGCACGTATGACTATATTCGGAATACATGCCTACATTACATTGATGAATTGGAGCTAGTTCTGTGTCACCCAAGGTTATGACTATTACATGATGAACTGCATCCGACATAATTCTCCATCCCTGATCCATTGCTTACGAGCTCTCCATATATTATTCTTCGCTTATTTACTTTCCGTTGCTATTGTTACAATCACTACAAAATACCAAAAACATTACTTTTTTTATCATCACCTTTTGCTACCGTTATCACTATTATCATATTACGTTGCTACTAAATACTTTGCTGCAGATATTAAGTTTCCAGGTGTGGTTGAATTGACAACTCAGCTGCTAATACTTGAGAATATTCTTTGGCTCTCCTTGTGTCAAATCAATAAATTTGGGTTGAATACTCTACCCTCGAAAACTGTTGCGATCCCCTATACTTGTGGGTTATCAAGACTATTTTCTGGCGCCGTTGCCGGGGAACATAGCTCTATTCTTTGAGTCACTTGGGATTTATATCTGCTTATCATTATGAAGAACTTGAGAGATCCAAAAACCAAGATTTATCCCTCAACTACAAGGGGAGGTAAGGAACTGCCATCTAGCTCTGCACTTGATTCACCTTCATTTTTGAGTAAGCTTACGACACCTAAACCTGCTTCTGCTATTCATTCTGATATGTCGCATGTTATTGATAATGCCACTTCTGCTATGCATGATACTTATGATGAAACTACTTCTATGCTTGATACTACTATGCCACTTGGTGAATTTCTTGATGAACAACTTGCTAGGGTTAGAGAGAATGAAATTATTGAAACTGATAATATTGATGAAAGTGATGATGAAGACTCTCCCGCTAATAAATATGAATTGCCTGTAGTTCCTGAGGGTTAAGTTATGGATGAAGAATCTGCTAGAACTATTCTTGCTTGCAATGATAGATATGATCTAAAGAGGTTATTAGCTAAATGGAAGCAGCAATCCCTTAATGCTAGAATGAAACCTGACCCTGCTTTTGCTACTTCACCTATATGTTACTGATAATGATTATGAATTCTCTATTGATCCTGATATAATTACTTTGGTTGAATCTGGTCCTTTTAATGGCTATGACTCTAAAACTGTTGTGGCACATCTTACTAAATTAAATGTTATAGCCACCCTGTTCACTAATGATGAGAGAACTCGCTACTTTTATATCCTTAAAATATTTCCGTTCTCATTAAAGGGTGATGCTAAGATATGGTTTAATTCTCTTGATCCTGGTTGTGCGTAGTCCCTAGGATATGATTTATTACTTCTCTGCTAAATATTTTCCTGCTCATAAGAAACAAGCTGCTTTAAGGGATATATATAATTTTGTGCAATTTGAAGAAGAGAGTCTACCACAAGCTTGGGGGAGGCTTCTCCAATTACTTAATGCTTTGCCTGATCATCCTCTTAAGAAAAATGAAATACTTGATATCTTTTATAATGGACTAACCGATGCTTCCAGAGATTACCTGGATAGTTGTGTTGGTTCTGTTTTCAGGGAAAGAACACCGGATGAAGCTGAAATTCTATTGAATAATATGTTGACAAATGAAAATAATTGGACACTTCTTGAGCCTATGCCTAAACCAACTCCGAAGAAAAGGGGTATTCTATTTCTCAGTCATGAAGATATGCAAGAGGCAAAGAAATCCATGAATGAAAAGGGTATTAAAGCTGAAGATGTTAAGAATTTACCTCCTATTGAAGAAATACATGGTCTTAATTTACCGCCTGTCGAAGAAATGCATAATTTTAATCCATCTCCTATTGAAGAAATACATGGTCTTGATAACCCGACACATGTAGTAAAGGTAAATTCTCTCTATAGTTATGATAAAGCTGAAATCCCATTTACTAAGTTTGCTAGCCCATGTTTAGATGAGTTTGATAAATTTATGGTTAAGCAAGAAGACTTCAATGCTTATTTTGGTAGAGAATTAAAATGCAGTGCTGACATGCTTGAACACTTGGGTGATTATATGGCTAATATTAAAGGTGAACTTAAACTTATTAGTAAACATGCTTCTATGGTTACTACTCAAGTAGAACAAGTACTTAAAGCTCAAAATGATTTGCTCAATGAATTGAATAGTAAGAATAATGCTTTTGCTGTTAGAGTGTCTACTAGAACTGGTAAAATGACTAAGGAACCTTTGTATCCTAAAGGCCACCCTAAGAGAATTGAGAAAGATTCTCAGAGAAATAATATAGATGCACCTAGTCCTTCTAAAAGGAAGAAAAGGAAAAATGATAGGACTTTGCATGCTTCTAGTGAACCTATTACTGAAACACCTGAGAATCCAAATGTTATTTCTATTTCTGATGCTGAAACTCAATCTGGTAATGAACCTGAAACTAGTGATAATGTTAATGGTAATGTTCATGATGATGCTCAACCTAGCAATGATAATGATATAGAAATTGAACCTGCTATTGATCTTGATAACCCACAGTCAAAGAATCAATGTTATGATAAGAGAGACTTTGTTGCTAGGAAACATGGTAAAGAAAGAGAACCATGGGTTCAGAAACCCATGCCTTTTCCTCCCAAACCATCCAAGAAAAAGGATGATGAGGATTTTGAGTGCTTTGCTGAAATGATTAGACCTTTCTTTTTGCGTATGTGATTAACTGATATGCTTAAAATGAGTCCTTATGCTAAGTATATGAAAGAAATTGTCACTAATAAAAGAAATATACCAGAAGCTGAAATGTCCACCATGCTTGCTAATTATACTTTTAAAGGTGGAATACCTAAGAAGTTAGGAGATCTAGGAGTACCCACTATACCATGCTCCATTAAAAGGAACTATGTTAAAACTGCTTTATGTGATCTTGGAACCGGTGTTAGTGTTATGCCTCTCTCTTTATATCGTAGACTTGACTTGAATTAGTTGACACCTACTGAAATATCTTTGCAAATGGCTGATAAATCAACTGCTATACCTGTCGGTATTTGTGAGGATGCACCTGTTGTGGTTGCAAACTTTACTATTTTAACGGACTTTGTTATTCTTAATATTCCCGAGGACGATAGTATGTCCATTATTCTTGGAAGACCCTTTTTGAATACTGCAGGGGCTGTTATTGATTGCAACGAAGGCAATGTCACTTTTCATGTTAATGGTAATGAGCATACGGTACACTTTCCGAGGAAACAACCTCAAGTTCATAGTATCAATTCTATTGGAAAAATTCCATCGATTATTTTTGGTGGTTTTGAATTTCCTCTACCTACTGTCAAGAAGAAATATGATATTCTTATTGTTGGGGATGTGCATATCCCCGTTGAGATAACCTAGTGTTATTCAAAAATTCTCCGGTTCCATGTTATTCGGAATGAGTTTGTTAACAAGACTTTATCAACCTTGTTAGTGGATTCCTTTTGATGAGCATGAGATGGATGGAGTTAGAATACACAACTCTCTGTACCCTCCTTTCACTTTCTGCTATTTATATTAAATAAAATAAAAATAGTATTTTCTGTCTGTTATCTGAATTATCCCTGCAATATAAAAATACCCTGAAAATAAAAGTTCTCCAAATGCCCTGAAATTTAAATATGCTTTTTTCTGGAATATTTGAGAATATTTGGCACTAAGAACACAGCAGGGGGGGCATCCACCTGGCCACGAGAGTGGAGGGCGCGCCCTACCCCCTGGGCGCGCCCCTGCCTCGTGGGTCCACGGTGGCCCTCCTCCACTTATTCCTGCACCCACACACTCCTTCTTCCTCCCACAAACACCAATATCCAGCTCAAGCATGAGTTCTTGCTCATTTTGCTGCGATTTTCGATCTCCTTGCTCAAAGCACCTCTCACAAAACTGCTTGGGGGGATTGTTCCTTGGTATGTGACTCCTCCATTGGTCTAGTTAGTTTTTGTTCTAGTGCTTTATTCATCGCATATTTTTGCTGCTTAGGTGACCCTGTTCTTGAGCTTGCATGTCAAATTTATATGGTCAAAAGTAGTTTTGATGCATGATATGGGCTCTAGGCACTTGTATGAGTAGTTGCTATCAATTTTGTTGAGTTCGGTTTACTTTTATTTGAAGTTACTAAAAATTTCAGAAATTTTTCAGAGGAAGAAATATGTTTAGAAAATGTACCAAGGTGGTCCTTCAAGGAAGCAAGGACCCTGGCTTGCAATGCGTGATGCTGACGATGAGCCACCAAGGGACGCTCCAGTGCGGCCTTGTGAATGGCCTTCAGAGGACTTCATGGATCGAGCGGGAATTAAGGAAGAATTTAACGCATATTTGCGTAACGTTGACCTTGTGAGCTTCGAGGAAGAAAAGTGCCGTCAGTACCACTATCTCACTAGCTCCTTTGTGAGGAGGTTTGAATTTTCATCATCGCGTAATTCTCAAACTGTCCTATTTGATCTTTATGAAAATTCTTACACTATGGACTTAGAGGACTTTACCACTGCTTGTAAACTTCCACAATGGGGTAGTACAATTGAACCTTGCAAATCTGAATTTAGAGATTTTCTTAATAGTAAAACTGTGGGGGAATCAAGAGATATAGCACAAGCTACCATAGGGAGCATTCACTTTCCTGCTATACATTATTTTGCTCTCTTCATAGGTAGATGCATTAACGGTAAAGATGAAGCATGTCATATGTGTGTCCCTGACCTCAGTATTCTTAGGAGTGCTGTGTTAGGGGATAAATATTATAATTTGGGAGCCATTGTTGCACGTAGGTTGCATCTTAATAGATTTAATGGAGATTTCTTTGGTGGAATTTATGCAACCCATGTAGCTAATTTTCTTGGTATAACCATACGTGAGGATGATATTGAGTTGCCTCCCGCTTATTTGGATTATGAGGCTATGGTTCGTCATCAGTTTGTTGAGAGGAACGATCAGTTCCTCCAGTACCGACTAATCTTTGACACACGACACACCTATCACGTCGCTCTCCCTGCTTCTACTTTCTTTGACTTCTAGGCAAAAGAGAGATATTCTACAACTAGAGAGGAGGTGGACGAGTATAAGAGGAGAGCTGAGATAGCTCGCCTCCAAGCTGCAGCCCACGATGCAATGACTGCTGCATCTCAGTACGACCCCAACTACAACTTTGGATATCCGCCAGGCCATCCGTGGCATTAGACCAACTTAGGCCAAAAGCCTAAGCTTGGTGGACTACGTATTTCCCACCGACATTACATTCATGTTCACACACTCATTGCTAGATGTCGGTGCTCATACTTTTTCATTGTAATATCCATGCTAGTTTATTTCCTTTTTATGCTTTCTTCTTGTGTGTTTGATAAACCTTAAGAAAAACCAAAAAAATTAGTTGTAGCTTTTAGCTAGTTTTAATTTCCATGCTTGTAAAAGTAATTAAAAAGAAACCCCAAAAAGATTTCCTGTTCTTCTTTTGCTTGTTGGGAGCTTTCCCATGTAAATAGTTTTATTTCTTTTCTTTTCTTTGGGGGTCGATAGGAGAAGACCATGATTAAATTGTTGAAGTGGCTCTTATATGCATTATTGTTGATCTAACAAAAGAGCCCATATTGCCTTGTCTTCTCCTATTTATTGAATGCTTGCAGATTCCAGCTTAGTCCAATGCACGTGCACTATTATTATTATCCACATCATTCAGTCGTGCAAGTGAAAGGCAATTATGACGACATATGATGGACTGACTGAGATGAAAAAAGCTGGTATGAACTCGACCTCTCTTGTTTTTATAAATATGATTAGTTCATCGTTCCTGATTCAGCCTATTACGAATAAACATGTTTGCAATGACAACCAGAGATCATAGTTTCTTATGACATGCTTAATTAGCTAGGAGCTTATAATGGTTTAGCTTGGGTGCCAACATGCTATTAAAATGGTTGTGATTTGGTATGATAGGGTGGTATCCTCTTTTGAACGATTTGAGTGGCTTGACTTGGCACATGTTCACGCATGTAGTTGAAACAAAATCAACATAGCCTCTACGATATTTATGTTCATGGTGCATTATATCCTACTCATGCTTGCATTCAGTGTCGATTAATTTTAATGCATGTTCATGACTGTTGTCGCTCTCTAGCTGGTCGCTTGCCAGTCTCTTTCTAGCCTTCACCTGTACTAAGCGGGAATACTGCTTGTGCATCCAATCCCATAAACCCCAAAGTTAATCCATATGAGTCCACCATACCTACCTATATACGGTATCTACCTGCCGTTCCAAGTAAATTTGTATGTGCCAAACTCTAAACCTTCAAATAAATATCCTGTTTTGTATGCTCGAATAGCTCATGTATCAACTAGGGCTGTCTGTATCTTCCATGTTAGGCGGGTTATTCTCAAGAGGAGTGGACTCCGCTCCTCACTCATGAGAAAATGGCTGGTCACCGGGATGCCTAGTCCCATGCTTTATGCAAACTAAATCAAAATAATTGCAAACAAAACTCCCCCTGGGACTTTTTATAGTTGGAGGCACTCGTTGTTTCGAGCAAGCCATGGATTGATGCCTGTTGGTGGAGGGGTAGTATAAACTTTACCATTCTGTTTGGGAACCGCCTATAATGTGTGTAGCATGGAAGATATTGCCATCTCTTGGTTGTTATGTTGATAATGAAAGTATACCGCTCAAAATATTATTCATCTCTATTTCAAAACCGAGCTCTTGCAAATCCCTGCTTCCCTCTGCGAAGGGCCTATCTATTTACATTCATGTTGAGTCATCATCCTCTTATTAAAAAGCACCAGTTGGAGAACACCGCTGTCATTTGCATTCATTACTGTTAGTTTACATTGAATATGACTTGACTGGATCTCTTTTACCATGAATTACAATGTCTAGTCAGTCCTTGATCTTTAAAGGTGCTCTGCATTTATGTTTTGCGGTCTTAGAAAGGGCTAGCGAGATACCATCTTGTTATATCATATTATGATTGTTTTGAGAAAGTGTTGTCATCTGAGATTTATTATTATTGCTCACTAGTTGATTATGCCATTGATATGAGTAAACATGAGACCTGAGAGTTATTGTGAATATGTTTAGTTCATAATCTTTGCTGAAAACTTGAATGCTGGCTTTACATATTTACAACAACAAGAGCAAACAGAGTTTGTAAAAGTTTTTCTTTTTCACTTTCAGTTTGTCAACTGAATTGCTTGAGGACAAGCAAAGGTTTAAGCTTGGGGGAGTTGATACGTCTCCGTCGTATCTACTTTTCCAAACACTTTTGCCCTTGTTTTGGACTCTAACTTGCATGATTTGAATTGAACTAACCCGGACAAACGCTGTTTTCAGCAGAATTGCCCTGGTGTTATTTATGTGCAGAAAAAAAAGTTCTCGGAATGACCTGAAACTTCACGGAGCGTCTTTTTGGAAATAATGAAAAATACTAGCAAAAGATCAAGGCCAGGGGGCCCAAACCCTCGCCACGAGGGTGGGGGGCGCACCCGCCCCCCTGGGCGCGCCCCCAACCTCGTGGGCCCCCTGGAGCTCCTCCGACCTCAACTCCAACTCTATATATTTGCTTTCGGGGAGAAAAAAATAGAGGAGAAGGATTCATCGCGTTTTACGATACGGAGCCGCCGCCAAGCCCTAAAACATCTCGGGAGGGCTGATCTGGAGTCCGTTCGGGGCACTAGAGAGGGGAATCCATCGCCATCGTCATCATCAACCATCCTCCATCACCAATTTCATGATGCTCACCGCCGTGCGTGAGTAATTCCATTGTAGGCTTGCTGGACGGTGATGGGTTGGATGAGATTTATCATGTAATCGAGTTAGTTTTGTTAGGGTTTGATCCCTAGTATCCACTATGTTCTGAGATTGATGTTGCTATGACTTTGCTATGCTTAATGCTTGTCACTAGGGCCCGAGTGCCATGATTTCAGATCTGAACCTATTATGTTTTTATGAATATATGTGAGTTCTTGATCCTATCTTGCAAGTCTATAGTCACCTACTATGTGTTATGATCCGGCAACCCTGAAGTGACAATAATCGGGACCACTCCCGGTGATGATCGTAGTTTGAGGAGTTCATGTGTTAATGGTTTGGTCCGGTACTCTATTAAAAGGAGGCCTTAATATCCCTTAGTTTCCGCTAGGACCCCGCTGCCACAGGAGGGTAGGACAAAAGATGTAATGCAAGTTCTTTTCCATAAGCACATATGACTATATTTAGAATACATGCCTACATTACATTGATGAATTGGAGCTAGTTCTGTGTCACCCTAGGTTATGACTGTTACATGATGAACCGCATCCGGCATAATTCTCCATCACTGATCCATTGCCTATGAGCTTTCCATATATTCTTCTTCGCTTATTTACTTTTCTGTTGCTATTGTTACAATCACTACAAAATACCAAAAACATTACTTTTGTTATCATTACCTTTTGCTACCGTTACCACTATTATCATATTATTTACTACTAAATACTTTGCTGCAAATATTAAGTTTCCAGGTGTGGTTGAATTGACAACTCAGCTGCTAATACTTGAGAATATTCTTTGGCTCCCCTTGTGTCGAATCAATAAATTTGGGTTGAATACTCTACCCTCGAAAACTGCTGCGATCCCCTATACTTGTGGGTTATCAGCAAACACTATTGAGGAATTTGCATATAACATGACCACTTAAATGTTTGACACTTCAAGAAAATATACATAAATTTCAAATTATAAACCCCAGAACTCAATTCAAATTATGTCCTAAATTTCTGTCATAATAAAAAAATCAATAAAAATTAAGAACCTAGTACACTTGCAACACTGATAGAAATTTATATTTTTACACTGAATTTTTTGTCTAAACTAAACCCTACTGCCCTAATTAACATCTAGTTAAACCCTACTGCCCTAACCCTACTGCCCTAGTACTTAAGCATCTATAAGTACTAACTAATTAGATGAACCCTACCTAGCTACTTACGCATCTACAACTACTTAAGCACCCATTGATGAACCCTAGGAATTATACAACTACTTAAGCATACATTGGCGCAGAACAACTATACAAGTCCTTAAGCAACTATATATACAACCCTATAATATATTTAATTAACTACTTAAGCATATACAAGTGTCCTAAAAATAATATTTAGTTAAGTACTTAAGCATATACAAATTTGTCCTAAAAATTCAGTTAACTACTAATTTCTTTCATTTAGGTCATTCATTTAACTTCACCTAATTAACCTAGTAAAATCCCACTTCACTAACTAAAAAACATCTAATTAATATCTACTAGTACCACTACTGCCCTAACCTAATTTACATCTACTAGTACCACTATATATACTACTAGTAGCAGTGCTGCAACATTTTCTTCTTCTGAAAAACAACTATGAAAACAAAAACCATAATTAAACCCTACTGCCCTAGTTAAACACTAGTGCCCTAACTAAATATTTGCTCTAAACTATTTTTCTCTCTAACCTAGCCAACCTACTTTACCTAGCTAGTTAACCTAATGAACATAATTAACCTAGCTAGTTAACCTAGTTAGTTAACCAAATTAACCTACCCAGTTAACCTACTTATCCTAGTTAATTCCTAGTGTTCATAACTAAATTCACCTAAGTTAATTAACCTAGAGAGGAGGGGTGGGGCTTACAGAGAGGCGAGCATTGAGGATGGCTCGGGGGAACAGTTGCGGGGAGGCAGGGGCGTCGAGGGAGGCATGGGCGGCGAGGAGGACGAGGGTAGCTCCAGGGGTGCGTGGCTCCGGTGGCGGCAGCGCGCAGCTCCGGTGGCGGCTCTAGTGATGGCGACGGAGGCAGGGGCGGCGAGGAGAGGACAAGGGTGGCTCCGGGGGCGCGCGGCTCCGGTGATGGCGACGGAGGCATGGCGACGACGGAGCAGGGGCGGTGAGGGAGAGGTTGGGGAGATGCTAGAAGAATGGGTAATTGGGGGAAGGAAGGACCCTCGCGCAGGGGCAAGTCAAACTTGGTAGTAGCGCTTTTACCCAACAAGTGCTATAGCTACTTAGTTATAGCGCTTTTTGGAAGAGCCCATTGCTGCTATAGCTATAGCCCTTGTCTTTTTTCCTTTACTTTTTTCTTTTCCTTTTGTTAGTTGCAGCACTGTCCCCTTAAAACGCGCTGCTACTATTATACCAAGCCTGGCAGTGCGTTTTACGATGGAAGCGCTACTGCTATTTGTGTAGCAATAGAGTACTAGTACGTCCTGCGCTACTGTTACTTAGCAGTAGCGCTTTGTTTTAACAAGCACTACCGGTATGTCTCTATGTATAAGCTTTTTTCCTAGTAGTGCATTTTCAGGAGTTTTCTTGGTGAAAAAAGGCCGATAAATGGCCATACGTGTCACAATGTGCATAAGGCATCAGAAGTCATTCAAACCTGGCATAGATGCCTACCATGGGCAAGCCCACCTAGTGGAACAAGTCGGTCATATGAAGGATGTCCAAAAAACGCCATGTTCAACTTTGGGTTACGGGTATGGCAAGAAGGCTCTGTTCAAGAGCATGCTTTTTGCCGACATCCGTCCAATGGCCCAATTTCTTTTCCATGGCCTTGTATGACCAATTAAAAGTACCATGCCAAGCTTCTTGGGTTTTTGACAAGTTTTGCATTTTCTGAAGTTTTTCAGTCAAAAAGGCTAATAAATGGCCGGACATGCCGCAACTTGCATACGTGTCGGAAGTCATTCAAACCTGGCATGGATGCCTACCATGGGCATGCTCAGCTACTTGGAAAAGTTGGGGTCATTTTAAGGATGTCCGAAATTAGACCATGTTCAACACAGGTTGTTCGGGCAGAGGGGAGAATGTTCTGTTTGAGAGCACATTGTTTCTCGACATCCATTAAATGACCCTATTTTTTAATTGCCTTGCATGAAAATTAAAGGTATCATGCAAAGTTGTTTGGGTTTCGACAAGTTTTTGCATTTTCTAGAGTTTTCTCAGTAAAAAAGGCTCATAAATGATCGGACGTGTTGTAACTTGTATATGGTGTTGAAAATCATTCAAACCTAGCATGGATGCCTACCATGGTCAGGCTCACTTGCTTCCAAAACTTGGGATCATTTCAGGGATGTCCAAAAATAGTTCATGTTCAAAGGAGAGTGTCAGGTAAGCGAGAAGGCCCCGTCCGAGAGCACGTTGTTTCTCGACATTCTTGAAATGGTGCCAATTGTTTTCCATGCCCTTGTATGACTAATTCAAGACATCGTGCTAAGTTGTTTGATTTTGTGATAAGTTTTGCATTTTCTGGCATTTTTCGGTGAAGAAGGGCGATAAATGAACGGATGTGTTGCAACGTGCATACGGTGTCGGAGTTATTCAAACCAGGCATGTATGCCTAACATGAACATGCCCACCCGCTTGCAAAAGTTGTGGTCAGTTATGATATTTCAAAAAATACCATGTTCAATGGAGAGTGTTCTATTAGGCTAGACACGCCCGACCTCATTTCTCTATATTCCTTAAAGGGACACACTTTTTTCATGGACTTGTATGACCAATTCAAGACACCATGTCAAGTTGTTTGGGTTTTTGACAAGTTTTGCATTTGCTTTATTTTTCTCGCTTAGAAAAGGACAATAAATGACCGGACGTGTCGCAACCTACATACGGTGTCGAAAGTCGTTTGAACAAAACATGGATAGCTACCATGGGCATGCCCACCTGGCTGCAAAAGTTGGTGTGATTTCAAGGATGTCCAAAAATAAACCATATTCAACAGAGTGTGTTCGGGTAGGACAAAAGGGTTCATTTGAAAGTACATTGTTTTTCGACATCCGTTCAATGGCCCCAATTTTTTGCACCAACTTATGTGACCAATTCAAGGCATCATGCCAAGTTGTTTGGATTTTTGGCAATTTTTTATTTTCTAGAGTTTTCTCGATGAAAAAGGGCCAACTCAGTCTCTCGAAGGTGCTCATAGGGGTGTGGTGTGCGTGCATGCATTCATAGAAACCATTTGAGTTATAAAGGGTAATGATCTAGTAATTTGATGTATGGATGTTATTCAGCTTTGATCCCTTGCCTTCACACCATGAAATCCTTATACATTGCCATTAGTTCTACAAAGAAGGACAAAGCTTCTTCTCAGACTATAACAAAGGGTGAAGCTACAAAAGAGATCCTATGGATCAGTTCTATAGCATGGTGTCATTCCAAAAAATAATAGCGATTAAACTAAATTTAGTGAAGGATTTTAAAAAATCGTAGTGCAAGTTAATACCAGTGCCTATACTGGAGCTTTGTCCCCTACAATTAATAAGTGCGGAGCATATGAAGATTAGTGTTGGTTTATGCGATGATGAAGAACAAATTGACAAACTTAATCGAGCAAAAGATAATCTCGACATCAGATTGTAGTATTAGTTCTATGATCTGGCACATAGAGTGTGTAAACCAGTTAGACCGACGATCCCAACATCTATTAATTATTTAATTTATGATTTGGCTCATCAAGTCGTATTGATAACTTGTTGCGACATGCTCCACATGAAAGGTTTTTAAAGCTAGATATATCAGTGGGACATTCCAAAGAATATTGTGAAGAAACAATTTAGTGTGTGAATGTAGCTTGCAGTAACAATATGCTATCTGTTCATAAACCCATAATTAAGTTGACAATCTGCATTACAGTATAGCCTTGTTTGAAGATGTCATCACTAGGAACATTGTGTGTCAAATCATGTTTGTAGTACAAATATTCATAGGCCATTAAAAGGAACACTGTGATCATGCTTGGTTTGATGTTAAATTTTCACATGCCAATATTTGGCATTGATCCAAATATTGGCTACTAATTGACTGGTTGCATAACCGAGTACTCAACTTCACATATAGTTATTATTATTGTTGCAAGTCTTGCCATTGCAAACCTTTTGAAGGCAAACCAAACACACCACATACGCTTACTTGATGAAGTAGAAATAGTTTGCCAAACATGCATATCTACAAATTACCAATTTCTAAATTTGAATATTCTGGATTGGTAGGGGTCGCACATGCGCATACCCCCTCTACCAAAAATCATGATGTCCATTCTCCCAATTGGGAAGATGGTAGGACAACACACTCACCAAGTGCAATGTGAGCCGTTGATCTAGGCCACAACCCTTCTTGATCAGTCGTAAGCCCCGTCCAGGTAGGTTGGTGTGCTACAGCGGTGACCTATGCGCTATTTATATACACTTGCTCTACCACCCCCGTCTCCTCTCACTGCCGAGGTGGTACTAAACCAAGCCAGATTATCGTTGAGCAGAAAATACTATTCTAGCCTTTTGGTGGCCCCATTTTGCCTGCATTGATGACCCAACCCATGTGTGCGCTTTTTACTTATTTTTCTTCTTTTTGTTAATTTCCTCTTCATTTTTTTCTCATTAATATTTCCTTTTCATTTAATTTCATTCATGTTTCACCCTTTAGTATTTGGTATTATTGTTTTGAACTTTTATTTAATTAATCATTTTGGTGCAACTACATGATTTGTTTATTAATGTAAATAAAAAATATGTAGATATGCCTGAATATTTCTTAAATATTTGAATTTTTAAATAAATAAACATATTGTATATGGGGACATTTTTTAATTGAAATGGATTTTTATACACACAAATATTTTCCTATTTTTCGTGTTTTATTAATTTTTACATTTTTGTTGAAATTTTGCCAAGTAAAAATATATTTTCCTGAAGTAGAAGATGGTCAATGTGCTATAGAATTGCCGACCTGTAGGAGAGATGCAATTCTGAGACTCTTAGTTCATTTAGTTCAACCAAGCGAATCCAAAAGTGATTTTAGTTTTGAAAATTCAGTTCATTTATTTGACATTAGGACAGTCACATGCTATCCTAAATGTTCCAAATTTGCAATAGCCCTCACACAATAGCCATTTGGATTGGTACGTTACATGGTACCCTAAATGTTCGCTCAATAGAAGTTAGTGTACCAAGCAAGAAATAACTGTAAAATGAAAACCACAGAGTACTGTCGATGGGTGATCACCGAGACCTGAGCTACGATGCAACTCCTAGATTAATCATCTATGGGTTAAGACAATCTAATTACTCCACCCATGCGACAAAGGATTTTACCCAGGTCCAGGCCAATGTAGTGGTGTAACACTCTACTCCTGCTTTTATGTGTTCTTCTGTATATTTCTCCCTTTCCTACTAATGTTGGCAACTTATCCTTTTATACTTCAAGGGCCTAGTTGACTTCCCTCCTGTCCCTACGTGACACTATGAACACGAATAATAGATATCTACTGTACACGGCGACCGCACACCTTTTAAACTATACACACGTAGCCAACCATCATCGACCAGGGTATGGGACGACGCGATTGTACCTCATATATGGAAATCGTACCCGCGCACATCGTAACCCAGGGAGGGCCACCACTCTCTGCCCCCTCGATTAGTCACATGGTGTTGGAGTAACGACACCTACGGGATCGCGTGGACCACTTCTACGGTTTGGCAGGGAAGAGGGGTGCGCAAAGAGTAGATCTAACGATCAACACGGTGAATTTTTACCCAGGTTCGGGCCGTTGAGGTGCGTGAAACCCTAGTCCTGCTTTGAGTGTATTTTCTGTTTTCTTGAGCTTCGGCTAGCTGCTTATGCATGCGAGCTGGGCCGTAAACTCCAAAAAGTCCGAATCCTTCTCCAGTACACCTTGGGCCTTCTTTTATACATTCAAGGGGTCGTCAGAGTGGCACACAGGAGGTGTAAAGTAGCTATGCTTATCACTGATGTCCTGGGACAAAATGCATTAAATGCGCTAGTTATGTGCCCCTAGCTTTATCGGGGATGGAAATGGAGCCCGTCCCATCCGTCGCCGCCTCACCCCGCCTTGACATGCGTCCAGGATGACGAGGCATGCAATGCCAGGCTGGCTGGTTAGACACTGCGCTGGAGCGGTGGCAGGATCTTCACAAAGATCTGCATGCCACCACGCAGGTGTTTGCCAGGCTGGCCAGTTAGTCGCTGTGCCGGAGTGGTGGCGGGGCGGCAGAGCCTTGCCATGGCCTCGCTAAAGTCCTCGACAAGGATCTTGCCGGGACCTCGCAGACGTCCCCGGCAAGGATCAAGCAAGGAACTTTATCTTCTGGTCTTCACGAAGATCTGCATGCCACCAGTCTTCATGAAGATCTGCATGCCACCAGTCTTCACAAGGATCTGCACGCCACTAGTCTTCACAAAGATCTACATGCCACTACGCATGTGCCCCTGGGTCTTGGTCTTTGACATTGTCGATGGTGTCAAAGCTCTCGACCTCAAGGGTGGTGTTCTTGCCAGTGCGTCGCAAGCCGCCCCGGCGAGGATCTTGCAGGGGCTTCGCGAGCCGCCCGGGCAAGGATCTCGCCGGTGTCCAGCTTGTCTTCTGCCCTCTGGTTACTGGCCTGGACACCATCTTCGTTGTCTGGTATTCTGTCTCCAGCTGCCCCCGTCAAGCCTTGCCGCGGGTGCGGCCGCAACTTCCCGTGCACAAGTAAGGGGTACCAAAGGGCCCAAACTTTAGTACACTGACATGAGCCCCTAGGCCTGGGCCACACACGAGCGCGAAGCATCGTTGGGCCAGGCCCAAACAGTGCGTGGGCATGCGTGGCAGGGATTAACTGCTGTAATCTTTTCATCTCTTGTGCTTCCCCATGATCCGCATTGAGTGCGACGTGGGGGTCATGCGCGGAATGGTCGCAGAACGCCCGTGCCTGCGCAAACGCCTTCACATCAAACAGTAAAGAGGCAGCCTCGCACCTTCCCCATAAAAAGAGAGATCCGCACGGGCACTGCTCATTTACCCCTTTCTCCCATTCCAATCTAGGAAACCACCATCTCCTTCTTCCTCGAGTCTGATCTAGAGTTTGCTCCTCCGCCTGCTGCTGCCGCGCCCCCACCACTTTCGGTCCTCCGTCCACCGTCAGCTACTATGGTGCCCAAAATGAGCAAAGGCAAGGGGGTGACCAAGGCGAGCGAGGGGAAAGAGGTGCCGGAGAGCGAGCCGATGAAGATGCGGAAGTAGCACGTCGTCTTTGCTCCGGTGCTCGACACACGCGCGCTTAGGGACCGGTATCTGTGCATGTGGGGAGAGAGATGACGGGGCATCCTGACACCCACGTCGTCCCTGATTCTTGCGCCGCGCCCGCTCCAGATAAATTTCCTTTCTTTGTCGATTACCTCTATTGCGGGCTCTGCCCCCCCCCCCATTCTCGGATTTCTTCAACGACAATGACATCATGTACACCTTCAGCTTCCATCTCCTAGACTTCACGCCGAACGCCGTGGTGTGTATTTCCATCTTCGCCCACCTCTGCAAGAACTTTGCTGGGGTGGTCTCCAACACGACGCTTTTCCGCCACTACTTTGTCCCCCGCATCCAACCAGGAGGGGCCTTGTCTGGCTGCGTCACCTAGATCCCGAGGGCCTTGAGCAAGAATACGTACCCAGACGGGACCCACAAGGAGAAGTGGGATGAATGGTGGCATAGGTGGTGCTGGATCATGGAGAAGGAGCCGCAACCGTTCTGTATGCCCCGACAAGCGCAAGTGGTCCATGGCGGAAACTAGGGCGACCTCGACCCTCAAGACGGGAAGCTCACAGTCGCGACGACCAGAATTCATTGCCTCAAGGCTGCCGGGGTTACTCTTGAGATGATTGGGGTCGATTTCCTTCGCCGCCGCATTGCCCCCTGCAGAACAAAGGGAGGCCGTCTTGGGAGTTCCAGAACACGGTAGACATCATGAGGCTGCGCCTCGGCCTGAATAATAACCTGACGGTGATGCAGCACACGGCTCTCTGCCAAAGGCTATTCCAAATCAAGGCCGACAAGACCAGGAAGGCCGAGAAGCCGTTCAAGTTGCCGGCGGGCGTGGTTCCCTTGTGCAACAACTCCGCTCTGACCTCCATCATTGCCATGATGCCGGTATTCAATGCCCATGGCCTTGACGAGACTTGGGCCGAGCCAGATGTGGTGCAGGTGCAAGAGTTCTTCGACAACTTGTTGGAGAGGCCCATCCGCAAAGAACCGCAACTCATCCGCGACACCACCGATGAAGAGGTGGCGTACATCGCCAGTAGGGCGGAAGAGGCAGCCCTTGTTGAGGAGGCCGACAGCGTCGGCTTCCAGGAAGACGAGGCCAGCGCAGAGGATGAGCTTGCCGAGGGGGAGGAGCCTACCGGGGAGTACAGCGGCGCCGTCGTTGGGGGCCCCTCTGTCGATGAGACAGCCGAAGAGGCGGCCGAAGGGGCAGACGAAGAGGAGCCACACGACGAGCCCCCAGTTTTGGGGAAGAAGAAACGCATCCTTCGGCGGGTTGGCTCGGACAAGCCAGTCCGGCAAGCCTCTTCGAGCAAAGGGGTCCCCACCAAGGGAGCGGCCGGGAAGGCCGCACGGCGGCAAGAGGCCCAGCAGCAACATGTGCGCCAGATGAGGCGCATGGCCACGACGGCATGGGAGGCAACGACCACCGCTTCTGCCTCGGCCAAGCGGCCTAGATCTCCATCTCCATCTCCACGCCCTAGCCCAGACTCCATGCCGAGGCTGACTTCGACCTCTCCTCTTTTAGCCCAAATAGGGTGAAGGAGTCAGAAGCGAAAGATGAGTAAGTGCCTCACCACTTTCTTCATCTCCCAAGTCTCTGTTTCGATCATCTTGTCTGATCTGATCTTGTTTTGGCTTGTCTTCACAGAGACACGAAAATTCTAGCGCAGAGGATGGCGAAGAGGGCCAAGACCTCGACGGGCGACGAGCCCCCGACAGGCACTTCTAGTGCGTCGGAGACGATCACGATCAGCCTGGACACCAGCCCACGTCGCAGCCCCCGATTCATCCCCCAGTGTGAGCCCATTACCCACTTTCCGCTGGCGAGCACCAGGATGTGTATCCTCACCACTAACCTTGCTGGGTTTGCAAGAGAGGATCGGCAATAGGAGGAGCCATTATGGGCCACCCCCAACATGCCTCCTCCATCAACCACACCACCCAGGGAGGGGTCCCTGTCAAGGATCTCCACCAATGAGCCCACGCCGCCAAGGGAGAGATCCCTGGGAAGGACCTCCACCAACGAGACCACACGCGCGGATGAAAAGCCAGCAAGCACAGGCACCGGCAACTCCATCCCAACAACACTGGAAACACCCCTCCACCACTCGTCACAGGTAAGCCGCCCGCCTCCTGGCCTTTGTCGCCTCTTTAGTGCGATCTTTTTTTCTTTTCTTTAGCTTTTAGCTTCAATCATGGTTTCATCTTGTTCCTCCTCCTTGGCATTCTTATCTCTCCTTGGTGGATCAAATGGATGTCGACGCCACCATCGGGGAGACCGCCAAGGATGCAGCCGCCGAGGCTGTCAAGGTCGTTGTCGATGAGGCCGCCGATGACGCGCATGAAGAGGCTGCCAAGGGGTATGCTGGGGAGGCCGGCAAGGGGACCGACGATCGTACTGATGGCACCCCCGCTGCAGAAGTGCCTGGTGCTACATCGGTCCCGGAGCCCCCAGTTGCCAGGGAGACGGTGGTCGAAGACCAATCGATAACTTCCGAAGCCCCCACCCCAAGGAGATATCTGAAGATCGGTGATGATCTGTTTGTCAGTATCCCAAGGACGGCAAGCACCAGAGCGCCAGCCGAGGGGGAGGTTTTTGACGAGGAAGTCATTGCCGCCACTAGGCTCACCGTTGTTGATGAGCCGAGTGCCAGCAGCAGGAGTTCCAAGGAGGACCAACTCCTCCAAGCTATGAGCAGCAACTTTCAAAAACTCCAGGTGCTTCACTATGCCCGCAAGGAGAAGCTGGACTCCAGGACGATGGTCGTCGATGCGGCAGAGGCAGACTTCCAGAAGCGCGTCAAGCAGACGCATATCTGGTTTGTCGAGGCTCGGCAGGAGCTGAAGACTAGCCAGGAGCAGCTGAGCAAGCACTGGAACGAGCTCCTACTGAAGTAGTCTGACGTCGAGAAGGCCCAGGAGGAGGCTGCTGCACATGCTGCCATGGACGACGCCCAACTAAGGGAGTGCTGTGTCCTGCTTGACGCCCAAGAAGAAGACCTTGCCGCTCGCGAAGAGGCGCTTGCCACCAAGATCCGCGACAAGGATGAAGAAATTGAGAGGCTTGTCATGCAGCGGTCCCAGGAGCTGGAGCAGAAGCATAAAGACACACTCAATGCTCTGGTCCTGGATCATGCCAGCAAGCTGAAGGAGGCCGTCGACTTCGATGAAGCCGCAAAGGCCGTGAAGAACGAGCTGGCCGGCAAGGTGGAGAAACTAGAGGTGGAGCTAGAGAAGCATAGCAAGGAGGTCTCGACGCTCAAGAGTAACAGAGACAAAATGGCATACACCTTGGCGGAGTCGCAGGTCACCATATCTGAGAAGACCAAGCAGATCTCTACCGCCAATGACTCCGTGGCCGATCTGAAATTGAACCTGACCACACTGGAGGAGACCCTTGAGGGCAGTAGGACTCGTGAGAAGACCCTGGCCAAGGAACTCCGTGACGATAAGAAACTGCTCAAGATGCTGCTGCCAACTACAACGACTATGTGAAAGGCGTGGGGATCTGGACTGAGCGCCTCATCAACGTTGTAGAGAGTCTCACCACACAGCTGTCCACCATGGGTATGCCGAATTACAAGTTCTCCCGCGACGAGAGGATAACTCAGAGCGCCAGGGTGACCATGTTCTTCGAGGCCGTCCTTGATGCCCTGAAGCTACTCCATGATAGCCGATCGACCCAATTGGCCAAGGAGACCCGCAAGCTTTGCCACGGTGCCCTCCTCAAGGTGCTCACCAAGATTGTGTTCAGGAACCCCGGCCTCAACCTCACCAACATACTAGACAACTTGCCGGAGGATGCAGATCACAAGGCGCTTGAAGAGCTCGTCGCGCCTATCGTCGACTTGGTCGACCAAGTCAAGAGGGTGGAAGGCCAGCACCGGGACTAGCCGCTTCGCTCCTTCTTGGCGCCATGAATCCGTACCCAAAACAATTCACCTTAAGTTAGAACTGCGGTAGCTACCGATGTAATATAACTTGCTGTGTTTTGGATTGAATACACATTTATCTTCCTCGTTTGGTCCCTCTTTGTATGGCGCACACCCTACACATTATTGGGAAAAGCTTGCCAGTGCGCGCACCCTTGCCTCGAGCACTTTGACTTATATTACCCGATAAGGGCCTCCCCACTTTGGCGTCAACTTGTTGGAGTTCTTGGCCAACTGAACGCACCGAAGAATAAGGTCGCCTTCCTCAAGGCTTCGGGCATGAAACTTGCGGCTATGGTAGCGGCGCAAGGCTTGCTGGTAGCGCGCAGCTCGCACACCAGCCTGAAGATGATCCTCCTCAAGGAGCATAACATCATCTTGCTGTAACTGGTCTTGATCAAGCTCATCATAAGCAAGCACTCGAGGTGATCCGTATATGAGTTTTGTGGGGAGAACTGATTTTGCCCCATACAAGAGGGAGAAGGGTGTCTGGCCGGTGGTTCGATTCGGTGTCGTCCTGATTGACCAAAGAACTGCCGGCAACTCATCAATCCAGTATCTTCCACACTTGTGCAGCCTCTCAAAAGTTCTTGTTTTGAGTCCCCGCAGCACTTCAGCATTTGCCCTTTGCGCCTGGTCGTTGCTTCACGGGTGTGCAACAGAAGCAAAACAACTTTTGCTGCCGAGGTCCTGGATGTACTGCGTGAAGGTGCGGCTTGTGAACTGTGTGCCATTGTCAGTGATGACTCTGTTTGGCACACCAAAACGGCAAACTAGTCCTTTGAAGTATTTGACGGCTGACTGTGTTGTCACCTTTCTCACTGCTTCCACCTCTGGCCACTTTGTGAACTTGTCGATTGTGACGTACAAGTACTCAAACCCCCCGACAACACGGGGAATGGGGCCCAGTATGTCGAGCCCCCAGACCGAAAATGGCTAGGAAAGAGGGATCATCTGAAGAGCTTGAGCTGGCTAATGGAGCTTCTTTGAATGGAACCGGCGCGCTTCACACTTGGTTACTAGTGCAGTTGCATCTTGGAGAGCAGTGGGCCAAAAGAAACCTTGCTGGAATGCTTTGCCGTCGAGAGCTCTTGATCCTATGTGAGAGCCACATATGCCTCCATGTATCTCTGCCAATAGCTCCAGTCCGTCCTCTCGAGGAATGCACTTCAATTTCATGTCGTTCGATCTTTTCCTATACAGGACATCGTCCACAAACTAGTACATGCTAGATCAACGGACTACTTTCTCTGCTTCTTCCTGTTCCTTAGGGAGTTCCCTTGTTTGGAGGAAACGAACGATGTGCTGCGCCCACGCCAGAGCCTGAGGCTTGACGATAAGGACTAAAGGCATGTCCTCCGCGGTGGGAGCAGTTGTCTCTACGGCAAGGGCTTGAGGCCCTGCCGGAGCCTGTCGCTTCCCGACAAGCTTGGCGTCCCCGACAACATCCTTGCCGGCAGCACCTGGGAGCTCAGCGGGAAAGTACTTGCCGGTACATGATTTCCTTCGCTTATTTTGTCCTGCCGATGGTTCAACGGACGACTGAGTTAATTGGAGCACAAAGGTCCCTAGTTCCACAGGTAACTTGAGGGCTACACGTTTTGATAGGATGCTAGCAATGCTGTTCTCCGCTCGAGGAACATGCTCTGCTTGTAGACCGTCAAAACACTCTTCCAACTTCCTCACTTCATCTACATAAGCTTCCATCAATGGGCTCTGATAATCCCTGTTTACTTGCTTCACTACAAGTTGCGAATCTCCATGTATGATCAACTTTCTGATCCCAAGGTCTGCCGCGATCCTGAGACCGGCAAGCAGTCCCTCATACTCTGCAATGTTATTTGTTGATCTCTCCCGAGGAAAGTGCATTTGGACCACATACTTGAGGTGCTCTCCGGTGGGCGCGACAAGCAACACACCAGCATCGGCACCTTGCAGCGAGAAAGCCCCGTCAAAGTACATAATCTAGTCGTGGCTTGTTTCCTTGCCGGGGAGAGTGGTCTCTTGAATTTCTTCTTCAGGTGTTGAGGTCCATTCTGCAATGAACTCTGCTAGGGCTCTGCTCTGGATTGTCGAAGTGCTTTCACACCTGAGACCAAAGCTTGACAGTTCCAACGCCCACTCCACAATCCTTCCGGTTGCATCTGGGTTGTGCAAGATCCATTGCAACGGGAAGAGAGTGATGACGGTGATCTCATGTGCTTGAAAATAGTGGTGCAGCTTCCTCGAGGCCATAAGGAGGCCGAAGAGCAACTTCTGCACACCAGAGTATCTTAACCTAGCCCCCTGAAAGAGGGAGCTGACAAAATAAACCCGGTGATGCATCATCATCTTGTTTTGTATCACTTCATTCGCTTGCGTAGATCCTGCCTTGCCACCACCAGACTCTACCCTGCCGGGACCAGACTCTGCCAGGGGTCCTGCCTTGTCAGCATCATACCCTGCCGGGGAGAGCTCTGGCTCACCATCCGATGGTCTCGCCACTGCTACTGCTTCTTCATCAACTTCCCTCTGCGCCACTAGCACAACACTGACCACTTGATTCGTCGCTGCTAAATATAGAAGCAACGGTTCTTGCACTCTAGGCGCGACTAGTATTGGCATAGAGGAGAGGTATCTCTTCAAATATTGCAGGCTGCCTTGGCTTCAGGAGTCCATTTCATTGATCCTGCCTTTTGCAAAATCTTGAAAAAGGGTAGGGCGCGCTCAGCATATTTGGAGATGAACCTACTCAAAGCAGCAACGCAGCTAGCAAGCGGACGCACATCTTTGACTCATCTTCATGCTTCAGTCTGCTCAATCGCCTTGATCTTGTCGGGATTTGCTTCGATCCCACACTGAGACACGAAGAACCCGAGAAGTTTGCCGGATGGGACACCGAACACACACTTCTCGGGGTTGAGTTTAAGGTTGATCTTGTGCAAATTTGCAAATGTTTCTTCCAAATCTTGCAAGAGTGTTTCCTTGTCCTTGGTTTTGACCACTATGTCGTCCATATATGCTTCCATATTTCTATGCAGCTGGGGCCCAAAACCAATCTGAATCGCTCTCGCAAATGTTGAACAAGCGCTTTTCAACCCGAAAGGCATTCATATAAAACAATACTTACCACATGGGGTGATAAACATGATCTTCTCTTCATCTTCCTTCGTCATGAAGATTTGGTGGTATCCTGAGTAGGCATCAAGGAACGACAGCAAGTTGCACCCGGTAGTGGAGTCCACGATCTAGTCAATGCGCGACAAAGGGAAAGGATCCTTCAGACATGCTTTATTGATATCTATATAATCAATGTATATCCTCCATTTCCGGTTTGCCTTGTGCACCACCACCGGATTGGCCAACCATGTTGGGTGAAGCACTCCTCTGAGCAAACGTGCCGCTTCAAACTTCCTAATCTCTTTGATGATAAACTCTTGCCGCTCAAAAGCTTGCTTTCTAACCTTCTGCTTGATGGGCCGCACATGAGGACATACAACAAGGTGGTGCTCAATCACCTTCCTGGGAACGCCGGGGATGTCAGATGCTTGCCATGCAAACATATCAACATTGGATGCACGCTTTCCTATTTGCTGTCGAGGGTGGAGCTTATAGTGAAAGCTCAGCCCGTGCCGTCCTCCTTGATGGGCACCTTCTTGTTCTCTGGTGGTGCTGCCTTGGATTTCATGCTCTTGTCGGTGGAGCTCTCTGGCACGTCCTCAATGGGAATGCAACACCCCGAAGAGGCACGTTTTTTGAAGTGGGTGTAAGAGGCCTTGCCGGGCCTAGAGGTCTTGCCGGCGACTGAGGTCTTGCCGGGGCTAGAGGTCTTGCCAGTGACTGAGGTCTTGCCGACGACTAAGGTCTTGCCAGTATTCTTCCCCTCGGGAGCTCCAGTGGGAGGAGCAAGTTTATAACCCACAAGTATTGGGGATCACAATAGTTTTCGAGGGTAGAATATTCAACCCAAATTTATAGATTCGACACAAGGGGGGCCAAAGAATATTTGAAGGTATTAGAAGCTGAGTTGTCAATTCAACCACACCTGGAGATTAATTATCTAGAACAAAGTGATCAGTAGCAAAGTAGTATGATAGTTTTGATAATAGTAGAAGCAGCAATGGTAACAGTAACAGTGATAGCAATAATTTTGTAGCAAGTGTAACCGTGATGATAGCAGTAGTAACTTAGCAAGAACAATATACGATAAATTCATAGGCGTTCGATTGGTGACTTGTTGATGATATTCATCATGAGACAGTTATAACCTAGGGCGATATGGCACTAGTTCCAGTTCATCAATATAATGTAGGCATGTATTCCGTAAGTAGTCATACCTTCTTATGGAAAGAAGTTGCATGACATCTTTTGTCCTACCCTCCTGTGGCAGCGGGGTCCTATTGGAAACTATGGGATATTAAGGCCTCCTTTTAATAGAGAACCGAAACAAAGCATTAACACATAGTGAATACATGAACTCCTCAAACTACGATCATCACCGGGAGTGGTCCCGACTATTGTCACTCTGGGGTTGCCGGATCATAACACGTAGTAGGTGACTATAATTTGCAAGATCGGATCTAGAACATGGATATAATGATGATAACACTCTACTAGGGAAAATCTTATACACAGAATCTTAGCAGCAGCACAGTACAAAAAGAGGCGCTAATGCTAATTTTCAATAGCGGGGGTTCAAAATAGGCGCTACTGTACCTCGTTAGCAGTAGCGCGGCCTAGTGGAACCGCGCTACTAGTTACTTGAGGTTCAGGTTAGCGCGAGAGAGGCCTCATAACCGCCGCCTCATGTACTGCATAGTTCCGCTATCACTCATAGAGATAGCACTTCTCACGTATATCATTGTTTAGATGGATGACGTTGTAGTTGCAAGTATTCGATACTTGCATGTATCGCTATTTTTGAGATGATGACGAGAGACCACTTTGTGTTGGATGATGATTATGATGAGACTATTTGTATGTCTATGCTATGATTACATTTGTGGTCTCGCAGCCATTTGTATGTGTATGATGATGAAATTCGTATGTGCTAAAGATTCTTGTATAAAGCCTGTTCAAATAGAAAACAAATATGCAAAAAAAACAAAAACAAAAACTAATAAAATTAGCAGTAGCGAGGGAGAAAAGTTAGCAGCAGCGTGCAACTAGCAATAGCGCGGCCTATTAAAGTGCGCTAGAGCTATTAGCAGTAGCGCGCTTCTATACAGCTCTCTGCTGCTACGCTTGTACAGCAGTAGCACAGGCAGACACGTGCTGCTGCTAGAGGTTAGCTGTAGTGCCATATTAGTAGCGCGTGTACCCATGCTACTGCTATACCTAAAACACGCGCTGCTGCTAGGCTTTTCCCTAGTAGTGACATAAATGATCCAGATCTGAAATCATGGCACCCAGGCCCAAAGTGATAAGCATTAAGCATGGCAAAGTCATAGCAACATCAATCTTAGAACATAGTGGATACTAGGGATCAAGCCCTAACAAAACTAACTCAATTACATGATGAATCTCATCCAACTCCTCACCGACCAATGAGCCTACGAAGGAATTACTCACTGATACGTCTCCAATGTATATATAATTTTTGA
The DNA here is from genome assembly GCF_002162155.2 of Triticum dicoccoides. NCBI lineage: Eukaryota > Viridiplantae > Streptophyta > Magnoliopsida > Poales > Poaceae > Triticum > Triticum dicoccoides. The sequence continues at coordinate 585,529,252 of NC_041388.1, forward strand.
TTGTTCCATGCTATTATATTATCAATCTTGGATAATTTATATGCATTTATATGCTATTTTATATAATTTTTGAGACTAACCTATTAACCTAGAGCCAAGTGCCAGTTTCTGTTTTCCCCTTGTTTTTGAGTTTTACTGAAAAGGAATACCAAACGGAGTCCAATTGATGTGCCAATTTTTGATGATTTTCTATGGACCAAAATAAGCCCTCGAAGTAAAAGAGTTGGGCTAGAAGAGTCCCAAGCCGTCCACGAGGGTGGGAGGCGTGCCCTACCCCCCTGGGCGCGTCCCCCTATCTCGTGGACGACTCGGAGACCCACCTGACATGAGACCGACGCCAAAAATTCCTATAAATACCCAAACCTCCAGAAAATAACCTAGATCAGGAGTTCCGCCGCAGCAAGCCTCCGTAGCCACAAAAAACCAATCAAGACCCAGTTCTGGCACCCTGCCGGAGGGGGAATCCCTCACCGGTGGCCATCTTCATCATCCCGGCGCTCTCCATGACAAGGAGGGAGTAGTTCACCCTCGAGGCTGAGGGTATGTACCAGTAGCTAGGTGTTTGATCTCTCTCTCTCTCTCTCTCTCTCTCTCTCGCACGCGCGCGCGTTCTTGATTCAAAATGATCTTGATGTATAGCGAGCTTTGCTATTATAGTTGGATCTTATGATGTTTCTCCCCCTCTACTCTCTTATAATGGATTGAGTTTTCCCTTTGAAGTTATCTTATAAGATTGAGTCTTTAAGGATTTGAGAACACTTGATGTATGTCTTGCATGTGCTTATCAGTGGTGATAATGGGATATTCACGTGATCTAGTTGATGTATGTTTTGGTGATCAACTTGCGGGTTCAGTGACCTTGTGAACTTATGCATAGGGGTTGGCCCATGTTTTCGTCTTCACTCTCTAGTAGAAACTTTGTGGCACTCTTTGAAGTTCTTTGTGTTGGTTGAATAGATGAATCTAAGATTGTGTGATGCATATCGTATAATCATACCCACGGATACTTGAGGTGACATTGCAGTATCTAGGTGACATTAGGGTTTTGGTTGATTTGTGTCTTAAGGTGTTATTCTAGTATGAACTCTAGGATAGATCGAACGGTAAGAATAGCTTCGTGTTATTTTACTACGGACTCTTGAATAGATCGATCAGAAAGGATAACTTTGAGGTGGTTTCGTACCCTACAATAATCTCTTCGTTTGTTCTCCGCTATTAGTGACTTTGGAGTGACTCTTTGTTGCATGTTGAGGGGTTGTTATATGATCTTATTATGTTATTATTGTTGAGAAAACTTGCACTAGTGAAAGTATGAACCCTAGGCCTTGTTTCCTAGCATTGCGATACCGTTTGTGCTCACTTTTATCTTTAGTTACCTTGCTGTTTGAAGGAAATATGCCCTAGAGGCAATAATAAAGTTATTATTTATTTCCTTATATCATGATAAATGTTTATTATTCATGCTAGAATTGTATTATCCGGAAACATAATACTTGTGTGAGTACATAGAGAAAACTAAACTTCACTAGTGTGCCTCTACTAGACTAGCTCGTTAATCAAAGATGGTTATGTTTCCTAACTATAGACATGTGTTGTCATTTGATTAACGGGATCACATCATTAGGAGAATGATGTGATTGACATGACCCATTCCATTAGCTTAGCATCCGATCGTTTAGTATGTTGCTATTTCTTTCTTCATGACTTATACATGTTCCTATGACTATGAGATTATGCAACTCCCGTTTGCTGGAGGAACACTTTGTGTGCTACCAAACGTCACAACGTAACTAGGTGATTATAAAGGAGCTCTACAGGTGTCTCCAAAGGTACATGTTGGGTTGGCGTATTTCGAGATTAGGATTTGTCACTCTGATTGTAGGAGAGGTATCTCCGGGCCCTCTCGGTAATGCACATCACATAAGCCTTGCAAGCATTGCAACTAATGAGTTAGTTGTGAGATGATGTATTACGAAACGAGTAAAGAGACTTGCCAGTAACGATATTGAACTAGGTATTGAGATACCGACGATCGAATCTCGGGCAAGTAACATACCGATGACAAAAGGAACAAAGTATGTTGTTATGCGGTCTGACCGATAAAGATCTTCGTAGAATAGGTGGGAGCCAATATGAGCATCCAGGTTCCGCTATTGGTTATTGACCGGAGACATGTCTCGGTCATGTCTACATTGTTCTCAAACCCGTAGGGTCCGCACGCTTAACGTTACGATGACAGTTTCATTATGAGTTTATATATTTTGATGTACCGAAGTTTGTTCGGAGTCCTGGATGCAATTACGGACATGACGAGGAGTCTCGAAATGGTCAAGACATAAAGATTGATATATTGGATGGCTATATTCGGACACCGGAAGTGTTCCGGGTGATTTCGAAGAAAACCGGAGTGCGGAGGGTTACCGGAACCCCCCGGGATAAGTAATGGGCTTTATGGCCCTAGTGGAGAGAGAGAGGGGCAGCCAGGGTGGGCCACGCGCCCCCTCCCCCTCTGGTCCGAATTGGACTAGGAGAGGGGGGACGGCGCCCCCTTTCCTTCTCCCTCTCCCCCTTCCTTTCCCCCTCCTAGTAGGATTAGGAAAGAGGGGAGTCCTACTCCTACTAGGAGGGGGACTCCTCCTCCTTGGCGCGCCCAAGGGCTGGCCGGCCTCCCCCCTTTCTCCTTTATATACGGGGGCAGGGGGGCACCTCTAGACACAAGTTGATCTTCGTGATCGTTCTCTTAGCCGTGTGCGGTGCCCCCTCCACCATAATCCTTGATAATATTGTAGCGGTGCTTAGGCGAAGCCCTGCGACGGTAGAACATCAAGATCGTCACCGCGCCGTCGTGCTGACGGAACTCTTCCCCGACACTTTGCTGGATCGGAGTCCGGGGATCGTCATCGAGCTGAACGTGTGCTAGAACTCGGAGGTGCCGTATTTTCGGTGCTTGATCGGTCGGGCCGTGAAGACGTATGACTACATCAACCGCGTTGTCATAATGCTTCTGCCGTCGGTCTACGAGGGTACGTAGACAACACTCTCCCCTCTCGTTGCTATGCATCACCATGATTTTGCGTGTGCGTAGTTTTTTTTTTTGAAATTACTACGTTCCCCAACAGTGGCATCCGAGCCTGGTTTTATGCGTTGATGTTGTGCACGAGTAGAACACAAGTGAGTTGTGGGCGATATAAGTCATACTGCTTACCAGCATGTCATACTTTGGTTCGGCGGTATTGTTGGATGAAGCGGCCCGAACCGACATTAAGTGTACGCTTACGCGAGACTGGTTCTACCGACGTGCTTTGCACACAGGTGGCTGGCGGGTGTCAGTTTCTCCAACTTTAGTTGAACCGAGTGTGGCTACGCCCGGTCCTTGCGAAGGTTAAAACAACACCAACTTGACAAACTATCATTGTGGTTTTGATGCGTAGGTAAGAATGGTTCTTGCTTAAGCCCGTAGCAGCCACGTAAAACTTGCAACAAACAAAGTAGAGGAAGTCTAACTTGTTTTTGCAGGGCATGTTGTGATGTGATATGGTCAAGACATGATGCTAAATTTTATTGTATGAGATGATCATGTTTTGTAACCGAGTTATCGACAACTGGCAGGAGCCATATGGTTGTCGCTTTATTGTATGCAATGCAATCGCCCTATAATGATTTACTTTATCACTAAGCGGTAGCGATAGTCGTAGAAGCATAAGATTGGCGGGACGACAGTGATGCTACGATGGAGATCAAGGTGTCGTGCCGGTGACGATGGTGATCATGACGGTGCTTCGAAGATGGAGATCGCAAGCACAAGATGATGATGGCCATATCATATCACTTATATTGATTGCATATGATGTTTATCTTTTATGCATCTTATCTTGCTTTGTTTGACGGTAGCATTTTAAGATGTTCTCTCACTAATTATAAAGAAGTGTTCTCCCTGAGTATGCACCGTTGCAAAAGTTCTTCGTGCTGAGACACCACGTGATGATCGGGTGTGATAGGCTCTACGTTCAAATACAATGGGTGCAAAACAGTTGCACACGCGGAATACTCAGGTTATACTTGACGAATCAAGCATATACAGATATGGCCTCAGAACACGGAGACCGAAAGGTCGAGCGTGAATCGTATAGTAGATATGATCAACATAGTGATGTTCACCACTGAAACTACTCCATCTCACGTGATGATCGGACATGGTTTAGTTGATTTGGATCATGTGATCACTTAGAGGATTAGAGGGATGTCTATCTAAGTGGGAGTTCTTTAGTAATATGATTAATTGAACTTCAATTTATCATGAACTTAGTACCTGATAGTATCTTGCTTGTTTATGTTTGATTGTAGATAGATGGCCCGTGTTGTTGTTCCGTTGAATTTTAATGCGTTCCTTGAGAAAGCAAAGTTGAAAGATGATGGTAGCAATTACACGGACTGGGTCCGTAACTTGAGGATTATCCTCATTGCTGCATAGAAGAATTACGTCCGAGAAGCACCGCTGGGTGCCAGGCCTGCTGCTGGAGCAACACCAGATGTTATGAACGTCTGGCAGAGCAAAGTTGATGACTACTCGATAGTTCAGTGTGCCATGCTTTACGGCTTAGAATCGGGACTTCAACGACGTTTTGAACGTCATGGAGCATATGAGATGTTCCAGGAGTTGAAGTTAATATTTCAAGCAAATGCCTGGATTGAGAGATATGAAGTCTCCAATAAGTTCTATAGCTGCAGATGGAGGAGAATAGTTCTGTCAGTGAGCACATACTCAAAATGTCTGGGTATAATAATCACTTGATCCAATTGGGAGTTAATCTTCCAGATGATTGCGTCATTGACAGAATTCTCCAATCACTTCCACCTAGCTACAAGAGCTTCGTGATGAACTATAATATGCAAGGGATGGTTAAGACAATTCCCGAGCTCTTCGCAATGCTGAAAGCTGCGGAGGTAGAAATCAAGTAGGAGCATCAAGTGCTGATGGTCAACAAGACCACTAGTTTCAAGAAAAAGGGCAAAGGGAAGAAGAAGGGGAACTTCAAAAAGAACAGCAAGCAAGTTGCTGCTCAGGAGAAGAAACCCAAATCTGGACCTAAGCCTGAAACTGAGTGCTTCTACTGCAAGCAGACTGGTCACTGGAAGCAGAACTGCCCCAAGTATTTGGCGGATAAGAAGGATGGCAAGGTGAACAAAGGTATATATGATATACATGTTATTGATGTGTACCTTACTAATGCTCGCAGTAGCACCTGGGTGTTTGATACTGGTTCTGTTGCTAATATTTGCAACTCGAAATAGGGACTACGGATTAAGCGAAGATTGGCTAAGGACGAGGTGACGATGCGCGTGGGAAATGGTTCCAAAGTCGATGTGATCGCGTTCGACACGCTACCTCTACATCTACCTTCAGGATTAGTATTAGACCTAAATAATTGTTATTTGGTGCCAGCGTTGAGCATGAACATTATATCTGGATCTTGTTTGATGCGAGACGGTTATTCATATAAATCAGAGAATAATGGTTGTTCTATTTATATGAGTAATATATTTTATGGTCATGCACCCTTGAAGAGTGGTCTATTCTTATTAAATCTCGATAGTAGTGACACACATATTCATAATGTTGAAGCCAAAAGATGCAGAGTTGATAATGATAGTGCAACTTATTTGTGGCACTGCCGTTTAGGTCATATCGGTGTAAAGCGCATGAAGAAACTCCATACTGATGGACTTTTGGAACCACTTGATTATGAATCACTTGGTACTTGCGAACCATGCCTTATGGGCAAGATGACCAAAACACCGTTCTCCGGTACTATGGAGAGAGCAACAGATTTGTTGGAAATCATACATACAGATGTATGTGGTCCGATGAATGTTGAGGCTCGTGGCGGATATCGTTATTTTCTCACCTTCACAGATGACTTAAGCAGATATGGGTATATCTACTTAATGAAATACAAGTCTGAAACATTTGAAAACTTCAAAGAATTTCAGAGTGAAGCTGAAAATCATCGTAACAAGAAAATAAAATTCCTACGATCTGATCGTGGAGGAGAATATTTGAGTTACGAGTTTGGTGTACATTTGAAACAATGCGGAATAGTTTCGCAACTCACGCCACCCGGAACACCACAGCGTAATGGTGTTTTCCGAACATCGTAATCGTACTTTACTAGATATGGTGCGATCTATGATGTCTCTGACTGATTTACCGCTATCATTTTGGGGTTATGCTTTAGAGACGGCCACATTCACGTTAAATAGGGCACCATCAAAATCCATTGAGACGATGCCTTATGAACTGTGGTTTGGCAAGAAACCAAAGTTGTCGTTTCTGAAAGTTTGGGGCTGCGATGCTTATGTGAAAAAGCTTCAACCATATAAACTCGAACCCAAATTGGGGAAATGTGTCTTCATAGGATATCCAAAGGAAACTATTGGATACACCTTCTATCACAGATCCGAAGCCAAGAATTTTGTTGCTAAATTCGGAAACTTTCTAGAGAAGGAGTTTCTCTCGAAAGAAGTGAGTGGGAGGAAAGTAGAACTTGATGAGGTGACTGTACCTGCTCCCTTATTGGAAAGTAGTACATCACAGAAACCGGTTTTTGTGACACCTACACCAATTAGTGAGGAAGCTAATGATGATGATCATGAAACTTCAGAACAATTTATTACTGAACCTCATAGATCAACCAGAGTAAGATCCACACCAGAGTGGTACTGTAATCCTGTTCTAGAAGTCATGCTACTAGATCATGATGAACCTACGAACTAAGAAGAAGCGATGGTGAGCCCAGATTCCGCAAAATGGCTTGAAGCCATGAAATCTGAGATGGGATCCATGTATGAGAACAAAGTGTGGACTTTGGTTGACTTGCCCAAAGATCGGCAAGCAAATGAGAATAAATGGATCTTCAAGAAGAAGACTGACGCTGACGGTAATGTTACTGTCTACAAAGCTCGACTTGTTGCAAAAGGTTTTCGACAAGTTCAAGGGATTGACTACGATGAAACATTCTCACCCGTAGTGATGCTTAAGTCTGTCCGAATCATGTTAGCAATTGCCGCATTTTATGATTATGAAATTTGGCAGTTGGATGTCAAAACTGCATTCTTGAATGGATTTCTGGAAGAAGAGTTGTATATGATGCAGCCGGAAGGTTTTGTAGATCCAAAGGGAGCTAACAAAGTGTGCAAGCTCCAGCGATCCATTTATGGACTGGTGCACGCCTCTCAGAGTTGGAATAAACGCTTTGATAATGTGATCAAAGCATTTGGTTTTGTACAGACTTTTGGAGAAGCCTCTATTACAAGAAAGTGAGTGGGAGCTCTGTAGCATTTCTGATATTATATGTGGATGACATATTACTAATCAGAAATGATATAGAATTTCTGGATAGCATAAAGGGATACTTGAATAAGAGTTTTTTAATGAAAGACCTCGGTGAAGCTGCTTACATATTGGGCATTAAGATCTATAGAGATAGATCAAGACGCTTAATTGGACTTTCACAAAGCACATACCTTGACAAAATTTTGAAGAAGTTCAAAATGGATCAAGCAAAGAAAGGATTCTTGCATGTGTTACAAGGTGTGAAATTGAGTAAGACTCAATGCCCGACCACTGCAGAAGATAGAGAGAAAATGAAAGATGTTCCCTATGCTTCAGCCATAGGCTCTATCATGTATGCAATGCTGTGTACCAGACCTGATGTATGTCTTGCTATAAGTCTAGCAGGGAGGTACCAAAGTAATCCAGGAATGGATCACTGGACAGCGGTCAAGAACATCCTGAAATACCTGAAAAGGACTAAGGATATGTTTCTCGTCTATGGAGGTGACAAAGAGCTCATTGTAAATGGTTACGTTGATGCAAGCTTTGACACTGATCCGGACGATTCTAAATCGCAAACCGGATACGTGTTTACATTAAACGGTGGAGCTGTTAGTTGGTGCAGTTCTAAACAAAGCGTTGTGGCGGGATCTACATGTGAAGCGGAGTACATAGCTGCTTCGGAACCAGCAAACGAAGGAGTCTGGATGAAGGAGTTCATATACGATCTAGGTGTCATGCCTAGTGCATCGGGTCCAATGAAAATCTTTTGTGAAAATACTGGTGCAATTGCCTTGGCAAAGGAATCCAGATTTCACAAGAGAACCAAACACATCAAGAGACGCTTCAATTCCATCCGGGATCTGGTCCAGGTGGGAGACATAGAGATTTGCAATATACATACGGATCTGAATGTAGCAGACCCGTTGACTAAGCCTCTTCCACGAGCAAAACATGATCAGCACCAAAGCTCCATGGGTGTTAGAATCATTACTGTGTAATCTAGATTATTGACTCTAGTGCAAGTGGGAGACTGAAGAAAATATGCCCTAGAGGCAATAATAAAGTTATTATTTATTTCCTTATATCATGATAAATGTTTATTATTCATGCTAGAATTGTATTATCCGGAAACATAATACTTGTGTGAGTACATAGACAAAACTAAACGTCACTAGTGTGCCTCTACTAGACTAGGTCGTTAATCGAAGATGGTTATGTTTCCTAACCATAGACATGTGTTGTCATTTGATTAACGGGATCACATCATTAGGAGAATGATGTGATTGACATGACCCATTCCATTAGCTTAGCATCCGATCGTTTAGTATGTTGCTATTTCTTTCTTCATGACTTATACATGTTCCTATGACTATGAGATTATGCAACTCCCGTTTGCTGGAGGAACACTTTGTGTGCTACCAAACGTCACAACGTAACTAGGTGATTATAAAGGAGCTCTACAGGTGTCTCCAAAGGTACATGTTGGGTTGGCGTATTTCGAGATTAGGATTTGTCACTCCGATTGTCGGAGAGGTATCTCCGGGCCCTCTCGGTAATGCACATCACATAAGCCTTGCAAGCATTGCAACTAATGAGTTAGTTGTGAGATGATGTATTACGAAACGAGTAAAGAGACTTGCCGGTAACGAGATTGAACTAGGTATTGAGATACCGACGATCGAATCTCGGGCAAGTAACATACCGATGACAAAAGGAACAAAGTATGTTGTTATGCGGTCTGACCGATAAAGATCTTCATAGAATAGGTGGGAGCCAATATGAGCATCCAGGTTCCTCTATTGGTTATTGACCGGAGACATGTCTCGGTCATGTCTACATTGTTCTCAAACCCGTAGGGTCCGCACGCTTAACGTTGTGATGACAGTTTCATTATGAGTTTATATATTTTGATGTACTGAAGTTTGTTCGGAGTCCTGGATGTGATCACGGACATGACGAGGAGTCTCGAAATGGTCGAGACATAAATATTGATATATTGGACGGCTATATTCGGACACCGGAAGTGTTCCGGTTGATTTCGGAGAAAACCGGAGTGCCGGAGGGTTACTGGAACCCCCCGGGATAAGTAATGGGCTTTATGGGCCCTAGTGGAGAGAGAGAGGGGCGGCCAGGGTGGGCCGTGCGCCCCCTCCCCCTCTGGTCCGAATTGGACTACGAGAGGGGGGCGGCGCTCCCCTTTCCTTCTCCCTCTCCCCCTTCCTTTCCCCCTCCTAGTAGGAGTAGGAAAGAGGGGAGTCCTACTCCTACTAGGAGGAGGACTCCTCCTCCTTGGCGCGCCCAAGGGCCGGCCGGCCTCCCCCCTTGCTCCTTTATATACGGGGCAGGGGGCACCTCTAGACATAAGTTGATCTTCGTGATCATTCTCTTAGCCGTGTGCGGTGCCCCCCTCCACCATAATCCTCGATAATATTGTAGCGGTGCTTAGGCGAAGCCCTGCGACGGTAGAACATCAAGATCGTCACCACGCCGTCGTGCTGACGGAACTCTTCCCCGACACTTTGCCGGATCGGAGTCCGGGGATCGTCATCAAGCTGAACGTGTGCTAGAACTCGGAGGTGCCGTATTTTCGGTGCTTGATCGGTCGGGCTGTGAAGACGTACGACTACATCAACCGCGTTGTCATAACGCTTCCGCTGTCGGTCTATGAGGGTACGTAGACAACACTCTCCCCTCTCGTTGCTATGCATCACCATGATCTTGCGTGTGCGTAGGAATTTTTTTGAAATTACTACGTTCCCCAACACTATTTTTTATTTTTTAGATTAAACCTATGTTCTACCATCCATATTGCACTTGTATCACCATCTCTTCGCCGAACTAGTGCACCTATACAATTTACCATTGTATTGGGTGTGTTGGGGAAACAAGAGACTCTTTGCTATTTGGTTGTGGGGTTGTTTGAGAGAGACCATCTTCATCCTACGCCTTCCACAGATTGATAAACCTTAGGTCATCCCCTTGAGGGAGATTTGCTACTATCCTACAAACCTCTGCACTTGGAGGCCCAACAACGTCTACAAGAAGAAGGTTGTGTAGTAGACATCAAGCTCTTTTCTGGCGCCGTTGCCGGGGAGGTTAGCGCTTGAAGGTATATCTTCAGATTTTGCAATCGAATCTTTTAGTTTCTTGTTTTATCACTAGTTTAGTCTATAAAAGAAAACTACAAAAATGGAATTAAGATTTCCGCATATGCTTCATCTTTTTAATGTCTTTCGTCAAAATAAGGATTCCGATAATTGTGACGAAGTGTTAGAAGAAGAATGCATTAAAATGTTTGGCACTAAATCTTTGTATGATGAGCATGATTGCAATGTTGTTAGTATGAATTCTTTGAATATCCATGATTCTAATAATATGCAAAGCCACAAGCTTGGGGATGCTATGTTTGATGAAGATGATATTTTTTGTCCCCCAAGTTTTGATGAGCAAATTTATTATGATGAAAGCACCCCTCCTATCTATGATGATTATTGTCATGACACGTATGCTATAAAGAATAATGATATCCATGAGACTTGTCATCATGATTTTAACTTTCACTTGGATTATGCCTCACATGATAGTTATTTTGTTGAGTTTTCTCCCACTACTATTCATCAGAAGATATTTGCTTATGTGGAGAGTAATAAAAATTCTGTGCTTTTAGATCATGAAAAGAATGCTTTATGTGATGGTTATATTGTTCAATTCATTCATGATGCTACTGAAAATTATTATGAGGGAGGAATATATGCTCGTAGGAATTGTAATAATATCAAGTTTCCTCTCTACATGTTGGAAATCTTGAAGTTTTGCTTGCTTTGCCTTCCTATGCTAGTTGATTCTTGTTCCCATAAATTGTTTGCTCACAAAATCCCAATGCATAGGAAGTGGGTTAGACTTAAATGTGCTAGTCATATTCTTCATGATGCTCTCTTTATGTTTCAATTCTTATCTTTTATGTGAGCATCATTGAAATCATCATGCCTAGCTAGGGGCGTTAAATGATAGCGCTTGTTGGGAGGCAACCCAATTTTATTGTTGTTCTTTGCCGTTTGCTCCTGTTTAGTAAAAAATAATTTATCTAGCCTCTGGTTAGATGTGGTTTTATGTTTTAATTAGTGTTTGTGCCAAGTAAAGCCTTTAGGATCTTCTTGGGTGATTGTTGTTTGATCTTGCTGATCAAAACAGAAAGTATGCGCTCACGAAAATAATTATCATTTTTACCAGAGGGCGATAAAATACAAATTCCAACTGCAGTATATCAATATACTTTTTATCCTGGTCGTCCTAATTTTTCAGAATTTTTGGAGTTACAGAAGTATCCGAAATTTCCAGATTACTACAGACTGTTCTGTTTTTGACAAATTCTGTTTTCATTGTGTTGTTTGCTTATTTTGATGAATCTATGACTAGTATCGGAGGGTATGAGCCATAGAGAAGTTGGAATGTAGTAGATATTACACCGATATGAATTTAGAATGATTTCACAACAGTACCTAAGTGGTGATTCATTTTCTTATACTAACGGAGCTTACGAGTTTTCTGTTAAGTTTTGTGTTGTGAAGTTTTCAAGTTTTGGGTAAAGATTCGATGGACTATGGAATAAGGAGTCGCAAGAGCCTAAGCTTGGGGATGCCCAAGGCACCCCAAGGTAATATTGAAGGACAACCAAGAGCCTAAGCTTGGGATACCCCGGATGGCATCCCCTGTTTCGTCTTCGTTCATCGGTAACTTTACTTGAAGCTATATTTTTATTCACCACATGATATGTGTTTTGCTTGGTGTCGGGGGTTGGGTGCGACATACGCCAAAGGATGGCTTATCATGGTGGGGGCGAGTAGAACGTCGCCGGTGCCCGGAAACGGGATGAGGCAAAGACATGCACGCCGGCGAATCTTACCCAGCTTTAGGGCTCTCCGGGGAGATAATACCCCTACTGCTGCTCTGCGGGGTCTCCGCATGGTTACTATGGCAAAGTGTCTACACAGTTGCTCCTTGAGCTGTTTCGTGGAGCTAGGAGAGGGCGATGCTAGCTCTCTCCCTTCTATATGATCTGGTCTAGAGCTAATGGGTTCCAACCCTTTGCATGGGTGCCCTGGGGGGTTTATATAGGCCTACCCCCCAGGGGTACAATGGTAATCCGGCTGGACGCGGGCCCAGCCGTCAGCGCCTCTGGCCTCCGTCTTCCCTGCCGACCGCTGGGGCCTGCCAACTGGCGGGCCCCACCGACTGGCCTGGTACGGAGCCGACAGGCCGCGTCCACTGCGGGCGGGTCTTGCCGGCTGCTGATTACTGTAGCCGTGCTTCGGATGACGCGGGCTTGATCATGAGGTCGTGGCAACAGCCCCGCCGCCTGGCGGGCGTTCACTATTGCCACTCTCCATCACATCTTGATTAATGGCACGTGGGCCCCGGGGGAGGCCTCGGCCGACTCCCAGGGGCCGACTCCCGACGGGCCTGACTGGTGGTCCCCTTGCCGTCTCTAGGGGTCTCACTGACTGGTGGGACCCGCTGCCTCTGGGCCGTACAGACAAGCCGTCGTGGCTGCAGGATTCGGTCTTGCAGTGTTGATGTCAGGGCCAGCATGGCAACAGTGCCACGCCGCACGGAGATCTTTCGGGGTACGGCGTGCTGTGGCCATGCCTGCCCTTGGTAAGGGGCAGGAGCGGGCTTCATTGTTGCCACTCCCCTGCCCCGTCCCACATGATGAGGTCGTGGGGGGTGTTGGAGTCGCAGGCCGACTCCTCAGAGCCGGCTTCTCTGGAAGTCGCCAGTCAGGAGTCGGCTTTCCCTGAAGTCATCCCCGGGACTCGGCCGTGAGTGGTCAGTCGGCCATCTTGCCGTTTGACTTCTTGAAGGCGGCTCTTCGTCCTGGGGTCTTGAGGGGCGCATCCTGCCCCGATGTCTTGAAAGGTTCTGGGGCTCGGGTCGGCCTACCCGTGGCCCATTACTCCGACAGTAGTCCCGAAGCTAGTGAGGCGCCGCGGACGATCGGCCGAGAAGCCTCAACAGTTTCTCTTTCCGGGTGCTCAACACATGGTCTTTGATTGACTTCTGCCGGGCCGACTAGAAGGAGTCGGACTCGCTCAATTCGGACTTACTCAATTCCGACTCGCACAATTTTTCGAACGTCGCGGCGGGATCCAAGTAGCGTGCTAGCTAAGCCTCCAAGCCGCCGCCCGTTCTTGGCCTGTCATGCGATGACACATGGTTGGGCCATCCTGCCAGCCTACGCGCACGACGGGACAGGCCCATAGGCGGGGCCCGCCACTACCGCGCCTCGGCGCCCGAGTGGATCTGCTGCGGCCCCGGCGGACGGTGGGATTCCCGTGGAGTTACTGCGCGCAGTAACTCTATCGTGGAACGTGGGGGTCGTGGGGCCGTGGGCGCAGTAAATCCCCACGACCGCCCCCTCGGCTTCGCAGCCCATGAGGCTATAAGTAGGGGGAAGAGGGGGGCACGCGCGCCCCTCCTTCCCACCACTCCTTGCTCTCTTCCTTCTCACTGCTCCTCGCTCTCCTCCTTCTTCTTCTTCTTCGCTCCGCCGGGCGCCCAAGCTCCGGCGAACGCCGCGGCGATCAGCTCGTGATGAGTTCTTCCTCTGCCGCCGCGCCTCCCCCGGTGCGCTCCGGCACATGGGACGGTTCCGAAGTTCACGACGACCACATCGAGTTCCTCCGCAGGACTCGTCGGCTCCCCGGCGAGGATCACGTGTGGGTGCGCCTTGTGCCGAAGGGGGAGATTTCCCCCGCGCCGCAGGAGGGCGAGCGGGTCATCTTCCGCTCACACTGCTTGCGCGGGTTGGGGCTGCCGGCGAGCAGTTTCTTCCAATCCTTCCTGGAGTTCTACGGCCTCCAGCCACACCACCTCACCCCCGACACAGTGGTGCTGCTGTCCGCCTTCGTGGCCTTGTGCGAAGGCTTCCTCGGAGTCCTCCCCACCCTCGAGCTCTGGGAGGAGTTCTTCTTCTCCAAGCTCGGCACCCAGGCCGCAGGCGTGCCGGCTCAATGCGGCGCTTTCATCGCCGTGCGAAGGTCGGGGGCTGACAACCCCTTCCCCTCCATCTCGCTGATAAAGTCGGTGAAGATGTGGCAGAGATCCTACTTTTACGTCAGGAGCATCTCCGCGAGGGGGGACTGGGTCAACCTGCCGGCATTCGAAGCCGGCCCGCCGGCTGGGAGACTGCCCAACTGGTCGTACCGGGCCAAGTCGCTGACGCCTACGGGAGCCGGCACCATCGCGCGACTCCGAGTGCTGACGCAGTCGGAGGGTTTGACTGGTCCAGACCTGCTGGCCGCCTTCATGGTGCGCCGAGTTCTCCCACTCCAAGGCCGCCCCCATATGATATGCCAGATGAGCGGGCACCGCGACCCGAGTTGTATGTGCACCAAGGACATGCCTCACGAAGAAGTGGCCTTCATGGTGAACTACCTCTCGGACAGCAAGCTCCTGGAGGATTGGCGGTTCGGCAAGGAGCCGTACTCCCGCGCCAACCCCCCGCCCGTGGTGAATTTCCTTTCCTTTCTTTCTTTGGATTGTCTTCTTTCTCGCCGAGTTTGTTTTGACCAGTCGGCTTTGGTCAGAATCCCCTCCTCCACCTGCCAGCTGGCACCTCGGGGACGCCCCGCGAGTTCCTCGCCGACCGGGCGGAGAGCGACGTCGACGACCCCGATCTGGGGGCGGCGGCTCTGGAGGATGACGCCGAGGGAGAAGGAGGAACAACATGCGACTTCGGGCCTTTGGCCACTTTCGCCGACTGGCCTGACGACGACGTCGAGGGGGAAGTTGCCCCCCGCCATCGGCCAGGAGCCAGCCAGCCTGGCGCGGGCTCTTCTGCCGCGCCGGGTGCTCCAGGCGGCGGGAAGAAGCGCAGGGCTGTGCCGACCTTGTTCGGCAGTCGGCCGAAGAAACCCAAGGGTTCGGCTGCGGCGACCCGACGGGACGAGGCGGCTGCGAAGGCCACCCGCTTCTGTAAGGAAGTGAAGAAGCCGCCATTGGTCTCCGCGTGAGTATTCTGTCTCAATGCTTTATTCTTTCTTTGTGGCTTTGTCTGAGTCTTTGCTTGCTCCCCTTGCTTCAGGGCTCCCCTCACTCTTGAGAGGGTCACCGCCGCCTCCGTCATGGGGTCAGCGGAGACGTCCACCACCACTCGCGGATTGACCCCGCTGCTGACCTCCAGGAGGCGACAGAGCGGAATGCGCAGGAAAAGCGCAACGAAGAAGAGGCTGTTCGCCTGGAGAAGGCAGAGGCCGACAGGGCGGAGGCCTCCGCCAAGAAAAAACTGGCGGAGGCCGAAGCCGCCGCCGCGAGGAAGCGGCAGGCTGAGGAAGCCGCACGCCGCCAATCGGTGGTGTTCGTCACCCCGTTGAACTCTGCGTCGCCGCCTCCGGAGTTCACGGGACAGACTGGAGAAGCCAGCGAGGAGAACCCCGTCGTCGAGAGGGAAGGCGGTGACCCCTCTACGCCGTACGTGATTGTTCCGCCGCCGCCTCCGCCGTCGTCTGAGAGTGAGCAAGGCAAGCAGCCAGCGGACCCTCCGGTGCCGCCGACCGAAGATGAGGCCGTGGCGAGGCTACTCCTCCAAGTCGGCTCGCCAACGCGCTGCCGTCTGGAGAAGGCGGCTTCGGCACCCCGCCCCCTGGAAGCCGGCACCACCTGCTCGGCGATCCCGGACACCGAAGCGACGAGCGCCGCGCCCATTGGGAGGGTGCGAGGAGGCAGCACAGGGCCGCTGAACCAGGTGCTCCTGGACATCCAGGCGAAGCTTCGTGCTGAGGGCAACGCTCTCCAGAGTTGCACCAAGGCGTTCCTGGCGTCGCGGGCAGCCGTCCGGGTATGTTTTTTCCTTTGGTCTTTGTTTTCTTGTTCCTCTCTGTGGGGGCGCGCCAGTGCACCCACTGGGTGTAGTCCCCGAGTTTCGGGCTGGCTGCTGAGCAGGAGGCCCGGAACTCCAATTGATGAACTCTGGGTATTAACTTTTTGTCTGAAACGTTTGTCGTAGGACTACCACAAGCTCCGCGTTACTGCCTTCAACCGTAACGTTGAAGAGCTGGGCAAGCGGACCGCCGATTTATCGGAGAGCCGGAGTAAGTCTTTTTCCTTCTTTGCGGGGGCGCGCTGGCGCACCCGCGGGCTGTAGTCCCCGAGATTTGGGCCTACTGCTGAGCAGTCGGGCCGGATCTCCCTGGCGACCTTCTTTACCGGTGACTTAACGCCTTCTTTCTTCCTTCTTTTCAGGAGCCAACGCTGCTCTTCAACAGCAGCTGAGCGATGGCAACTCCGCTTTGCACGCCAAAGAGGAGGAGTGCAGCAAGCTCGCCACGGAGCACGATCTGCTGGCCACTCAATTGGCAGAGCAGAAGGAGCTGCTTGCGAAGACGCAGAGGGAGGCGGAAGAGACGGAAACCGCCCTCCTGGCCAAGTTCGCGAGCGAGCGCTCCTCCTGGTCTGACAAGGAGGCGGTGCTGGCCTCCGGCTTCCATGAGATTGAAGACATCGTTGATGGTGAGTTTCTTTACTTTCTTTCTTCAAGCTGCCGATTTAAGTCGTGCCGACTCCAGGTTTTTGACTTGCTTCTTCGTTTCTTCCATCTTGGCAGACTTCTTTCCTGGGCACTCGCAGGCCTCCATCCAAGCCATGGAGGCTGACCGTGAAGGTCGGAGGGCGGAGGGTGCAGAGATTGCCGCCGACGCCCCCTGAACTCTTGACGAGCACATCCTGAACATCGAGGCTCGCCTTCGGCCGGCTCACCGGATGCTGCGCCGGCTTCACCGGACATGTAGGCTCCGCGCACCCCCAGCCTGACGGCCGATTGGCTAGAGGTTGCGGCTGGTTGTCTTGAGGCCTAGAAGGGCTCTTCGTCCCAAGCTGGAGCGCGCCGGGCCTTGGAGTTCGTCAAGGCATGGTATCCGGGGCTGGATCTAGACCGGCTGGCCACGCTTCGGTCGGAGGCCCAGCCGGAGCTGGCAGCTGCGGAGGACGCCCTCGTCAAGCGTGCTACGGCGATCGCTGAGTACACCGACACCAGCATCTTCGTCCCCGAGCGGTCTGAAGACGTCGAGGAGGTACCGCCGGAGTGGTTTGGGATGAACCCAGACTACGGCGAGGACTCGGCAGAGGTGATTGACTCCAGCATCGAGGAGGAAGGCGAGGCGGAGGACGGAGGCGAGGCAGAGGCACCAGAAGACGGAGCAGATGGCCAACCTCAGCTCGACCGCGCCTCTAGCAACGAGCCGCGTGCGACCGAGTCGACTGCCGCCGGAGGCGATCAAGCTGAGACTACCTAGCCATCCGCCCCGACGCCTGACGCTGCCGCCTCCTCCGACCCTCCGAATCCGTCTGCTGCTTCCTAAGTTGCCGCTTTATCTTTATTTTATCTGCTTCAGTAGTATTTTGAACTTCTGCTCAAAGATTCGGCCAAGGGCCTATGTTATGTAAATATATTTATCCGAGTTCTATCTTTTCTTGCTCATTGCTCTTTTGGCTTTTTTCCTTTGCCGCTTTCTCTTAGTTGCCTACCTTGCCAATCGAACAGCCACTCTGTGGACTGTCGCTGGATCAAATTCTTGGCTACTTTGGGAAGGCGGCAATCCGACTATTCGAGTGTCGGTTTGCAAAAAAGGCTGGAAGCCGTCTTGAGCTATGTTTTATGCTTTGAGTCCTTAACCATTTTTCATGCGAACGCCCATTCTACCTTACCTCTGCCCACCGTACAGTCGCTCTGCAAGCTGCGGCTTCTGACAGAAGACAGTTTAGGTGTTACACACTATTTGTCCGGCTGCAGGAAGCATTTCATAATGCAAGGCGGCAAGTCCCCGGGCCGACTTGTCGAGCCCGGTGCCAAGCAGCATGACAAAGAGTAACATACTTGTAGGCATAATTTTTATCATACAGACAAAAGAGGGCAGTCCCCGAGCTCGTCTCGGGGGGCCCAAAGTCTTGGTACTTTAATACAAAAGGTAGCGTTGTACATACTGCATCAACTGTAAAATCTTCGGAGGAGATTTGCATTCCATGGCCGCTCTGTCTCCTTGCCGGAGTCGTCCCTCTTGCATGCTCGGGGCTTCTGAGCGTCAATCAGGTAGTAGGAGTCGTTGCCCAGTACTTTGCTGATGATGAAAGGGCCTTCCCAAGGCGCTGACAGCTTGTGCTGGCCAGCTGTTCGCTGGATCAGCCGAAGCACAAGGTCGCCTTCTTGGAAAGATCTTGGCTTGACCTTCCTGTTGTGGTATCGGCGCAGGCTCTGCTGGTAGATGCTGGACCGGCTGAGTGCCAACAGCCGGCCCTCTTCCAGCAGATCAACACCGTCTTGTCATGCTTCTTCCGCTTCCTCCTCGGTGTACATGGTGACTCGTGGGGAGTCGAACTCTATGTCCGTTGGGATGACGGCTTCGGCACCGTAAACGAGGAAGAAAGGCGTGAAGCCGGTTGACTTATTTGGAGTCATGCGCGGACTCTAGAGGACGGCTGGTTGCTCATCGAGCCAGCAGCCAGCCGAGCGCTCCAGAGGCTCGATCAGCCGGGGCTTGATGCCGGACAGGATGAGGCCATTTGCTCGCTCCACCTGGCCGTTTGACTGTGGATGGGCGACGGACGCTAGGTCCAGTCGGATGCCCTGTGTTGCGCAGAAACGGGCCAAGGCGCCTTTGGCGAAATTTGTGCCATTGTCGGTGATGATGTTGTGTGGTATGCCGTACCGAATTGTGATATCGGAGATGAAAGTCATGGCAGCCGGACCGTTCAGCTTCTTGATTGGCTTCGCTTCTATCCACTTGGTGAACTTGTCCAGTGCGACAAGTAAGTGAGTTAAGCCACCTCGTGCTGTCTTGAATGGTCCCACCATGTCTAGACCCCAAACTGTGAAAGGCCAGGCAATGGGGATGGTCTTGAGTGCAGAAGCCGGCTGGTGCGGCTTGGAGCTGAACTTCTGGCACCCTTTGCATTTTTGGACCAACTCCTTGGCCTCTTCCAAGGCAGTTGGCCAGAAGAAACCGTGTCGAAAGGCTTTGGCGACGAGTGCTCTTGAAGCCGCATGGTGGCTGCACTCGCCTTGATGGATGTCTTTGAGAATCGCTTGGCCTTGCTCTGGCTCTACGCAGCGCTGGTAGACACCAGTGACGTTGCGCCTGACCAGCTCTCTGTTGACTATGGTGTAGGCTGCCGCCCGACATTGTATTTGCCGAGCTGAGGTCTCATCAGTCAGCAGCTCTTTGCTCACCAGGAATTTGAGGATGGGTTGGGCCCATGAGGGTGCTGCTATTTCTTCGACTGCCAGAACTGTGACTTGGATGAGGGCGGTTGGGCTGGGAGGCGGCGGGTTGGAGTCAACAACCGCTTGCTGGGTTAATGAAGTCCCCAAGCCGACTGGCGCGGCCCTTGGGCTGAGTTCTGGAGTCTTTGAGTCCGCCGCCGCAGTCCCCGGGCCGGGTTCGACTGTGGCGGCTTTGGAGTCATCCGCCAAAATCCCCGTACCGACTGCCGGGGCTCTGGAGTCGGATCCAACGTCTTCGGGAGGAGCCGCACAAAAATGGAGTCTGATTCTGGTGAAGGCTTGATAGACGGCTTGAGGAGGCGTTGAAGGGCAACGCCAGATGGTATTGCTTGGCGGGTAGAGCCGATTCGTGCCAAGGCATCTTCTTGGTCGTTGTCATTTCTTGGCACATGGAGGAACTCGCACCCTTCGAAATACCCGCTGAGTTGCTGCACGAGGAAACGGTAACTCGCCATGTTTGCATCTTTCGCGTCCCAGTCGCCAGATGATTGCTGGACCACTAAGTCCGAGTCGCCATAACACAAGATCCGGCGGATGCCAAGTTCTTTGGCAAGCCGGAGCCTGTGAATGAGCGCCTCGTACTCGGTGACATTTTTGGAGGCGACAAAATGGATTTGTAGTGCGTATTTGAGCTTGTCGCCTTTAGGAGAGGTGAGGACGACGCCGGCTCCCAAGCTAGTGCGCATCTTGGAGCCGTCGAAATGCATCCGCCAATGGGTGGAGTCAGGCGCTGGAGGTAGGTACTGGGTCTCGGCCCAGTCGACGAGGAAGTCGGCCAGTGCTTGTGACTTGATAGTAGTGCGGGGCTGGTAGTGGATGGTGTAGGGAGCCAGCTCTATGGCCCACTTGGCCACTCGGCCAGAAGCATCTCGGCTACCAATGATCTGGGCAAGCGGGGCCGTGCAGACCACCGTGATTGGATGCTCTTGAAAGTAAGGCTTCAATTTCTTGGCAGTAAAGTGTACGCCATAGCACATCTTCTGGTAGTGGGGGTAGTTCTGCTTGGAGGTCGACAG
This sequence comes from Triticum dicoccoides, assembly GCF_002162155.2. Lineage (NCBI taxonomy): Eukaryota > Viridiplantae > Streptophyta > Magnoliopsida > Poales > Poaceae > Triticum > Triticum dicoccoides. The sequence goes on from NC_041388.1 coordinate 585,549,878, forward strand.
TACCTCACTCAGGTAATATATCAGTCTCTGGATAGGTAGCGCCTTGCCTTCCTCCTTGCGTTCCACTACAATGACCGTGCTGACTACCCGGATGGTGGCGGCGATGTACAGGAGCATAGGTTCCTTGGGAGTCGGAGCCGCCAGGACGGGTGGAGTAGTCAGCATCTTCTTTAACTGGAGAAAAGCTTCATCTGCCTTATGGTTCCACTCGAAAAAAGTAGTCTTCTTCATGAGTTTGTATAAGGGGAGAGCTTTCTCGCCCAGCTGACTGATGAATCGACTGATGGACGCCAAGCAGCCGGTGAACTTTTGCACATCCAGCAGTCGGCTAGGTACCTCCATTCTCTCAATGGCCTTGATCTTTACTGGGTTGCATTCTATGCCGCGTTCAGAGACCAGGAAGCCAAGGAGCTATCCGGCTGGTACTCCGAAGACACACTTCTCGGGATTGAGCTTGATCTGGAATCGGCGCAGGTTCTCAAAAGTCTCCTTGAGGTCTTCCAGCAGTGTTCCATGCTTTTCCGTCTTCACCACCACATCGTCCACGTAGACGTGGGCGTTCCTGCCGAGCTGCTTGAGGAGGCACTTCTGCATGCAACGCTGAAAGGTGGCGCCGACATTCCTTAAGCCGAACGTCACGGTGAGGTAGCAGAAGGCTCTAAACGGCGTGATGAAGGCGGTCTTCAGTCTGTCAGCCGGGTTCAGCTTGATCTAGTGATATCCTGAGTATGCATCCAAAAAACTCAACAGCTCGCATCCGGCTGTGGAGTCTATCACCTGGTCGATTCTTGGTAAAGCAAATGGGTCCTTGGGGCAGGCCTTGTTGAGGCTCGTTTAGTCAATGCACATTCGCCACTGCTTGTTCTTCTTCAGTACCAGGACTGGATTTGCTAGCCATTCTGGAAAGAACACTTCCATAATGAAGCCGGCTGCGATGAGTCGGGCTATCTCTTCTCCGACAACTCTTCTCTTCTCTTCTGATAGGCGGCACAGGGGCCGCCTGACCGGCTTTGCGTCAGAGCGGACATGTAACTTTTGCTCGGCGAATTCCGTTGGTACACCTGGCATGTCTTTGGGGGACCATGCGAAGATGTCCCGATTCTCATGGAGGAAATCGATGAGCTCGCCTTCCTATTTGCTGTCGAGGTTTGCACCTACGACAGCGTACCTCTCTGGGTGCTCCGGATCCAAGGGTATCTTCTTTGTCTCTTTGGCCGGTTTGAACGAACCTTCAGCCTCCGACTCCTTCGGGTTGGGTGATACCTCTAGCTGCTTCCCGGCCATCGCCACAACTCGCTCAAGGAGTCGCTTCTCGGACACAATTACCAGGGACTCGGCCAGCCGACTGCTCTTAGCCGCGCAGGTAGACGACTTCCGGTAGTCGCCGGCCACAGTCAGAATTCCCCTGGAACTGGGCATCTTCATCTTGAGGTAGGCGTAGTGGGGGACCGCCATGAACTTGGCCAAGGCGGGTTGGCCGAGTAGCGCATGGTATGGGCTCTCGGGGTCCACCACCTCAAACCAAACAGACTCTCGGCGGAAGTGATCTTTGTCTCCAAAGAGAACGTCCATCAGGATCTTGCCGATTGGTGAGCAGGAAAGCCCAGGAACAATGCCGTGGAACACAGTCCGGCTGTTCTGAAGCTGTCTTTGCTTGATTCCTAACTTCTCCATGGTGTCCTTATACAGGATATTCATGTTGCTGCCTCCGTCTATCAGAACTCGCGAGAAACGCGCAGCTCGTCTATCCGTAGCAAAGATGGCGTCCAAGACCAAGGCATAGGAGCCCGGACTTGGCATCACCTCTGGGTGTTCAGCCCTGCTCCAGCTGATGGCTTTTTCGGACCAGTGCATGAACTCTGGTGTCTCTGATGCTACTGCATTCACTTCTTGTCGCTGCAGCCGCCTGCTGCGTCGATCATCAGCCATACTAGTAAACACCATGTAGGCTCCATGTTCTTTAGGGTATTCATCTTGTACTGTGCCGACTGGCCTGACAGTCGGCTGCTAGGGCGGAGGCAGAGGCGGCTGCCCAGCAGGCGGGGGTGGCAGGAGGCCGCTCCCTTGGTGATCCTGGTGAGCTAGTGGCACTTCCGGGTGGTGTAATTCGACGGCTTTGCACCGCTATGGAACTTGCAAGGTCCATCCAGGGTCTGTTCGTAGGAGAAGGCCGGCAACCAGTTTGGCTTGCCGCCTTTCTGTCGCTTGGGCGGAGGCTGCTCATCTGGCTGCTGGGCTTCAACGGTCGTGACCTGGCGGCTGCTGGAAGCTGGCTGCGGGGCCTTGCGCTTGTGGTCGCCCTGCTGTTGTTGCCGGTTGGCATCTCCCGCCGGAGTTCTTGAAGCTTGAGGGGCCACTTTGCCAGTTGTGCTGATTTGAATCTCCGCCTTCATGGAGGAGTCGGTCGTGGCTTACTTGTCCGCTATGATCAGCAGCTCGTCGAGGGTTTCGGGCTCATCACAGAGGAGCTTGTGCTTGAGGAGGGTGCCTTCTCTGCACCCGGCTGTGAAGTACTCGATGGCCTGCACCTCATGCACGCCCTCGCAGGAGTTCCGAAGCTCGGCCCAACGCGTGAGGTAATCGCGAGTCGACTCGTCGGGGCCGTGCACGCACAAGGAGAGCTGACGAGGCTTGGGAGGACGCTTGTACGTGCTGGTGAAGTTGCGGACGAACGCTTCGGTGAAGTCGACCCAGCTGTTGATGCTGCGGGGCTTCAGGCTGTTCAGCCATGTCCGAGCCATGCCCTAGAGCATGAGCGGAACGTACTTTACGGCGACACGCTTGTTGCCGTTTGCTATGCTGACAGCCGTGGAGTAGTCGACTAGCCAGTCTTCCGGCTTCACGGAGCCGGTATACTTGGGCGTGTCTCTTGGGAGCATGAATCCTCTGGGGAAGGGCTCGTCTCGAATGCGGGGCCCGAAACAAGGCAGACCCAACTCGTCTTCTTCTTCCAGCGCCAGGGATCGGTGAAGCCGGTCGATCCGGTGGCAGGCGTCATTCTCTCCAACTCCCTCTCGGCGACCAAGGCGGTCGCCGAGAGTCGGATGGTCAACAGGCGGTGGGGAGACTCGCCTCTCCTTGCGAGGAGGGGGAGGCGGACAGTCGTCCTGTCATTCCACTGCTCTCGGGCGGCCGCCTCGGTCGCGCTCTATGGTAATGCGAGTCTGACTGTGGCTGACGGCCGGATCCTTGTCTCTTCTTCCTCGGGCGCCACCAGTTGGCATCCGAGACGTCGCGCCTTGATCTCGGCGAAGGTCGTCGTTTTGCCGCCGCGGCGCCTCCGTGCGGCAGCATGCCTCATTCTGCACGGCAGCCGCGTCGAGGAGCCGCTGGACTTGTTCCATCATCAGGCAGCGTTCTTCACCCTCGAAATTGTCCAGCTCGTCCGCCGCTGCCTGGGCGGCTCGGATGTTCTCCGCTAGTGTAGCGTACACAGGGCGGCTTGCCCCAAACAGGTTGGCGATGGCTACGCCACGCTGCTAGACCATGCCAAGGCGGCTGGGCCCTGCCGGGGCCGGCGAGCCGCCAACGGCGCGATCCATCTCCCGCCGGTAGGCTTCTGACAAGCGTCTCATGCTGGCTAGCTTCTTCGCGCCTTCAACGAGCTGAAGGCGGCGTGCCTCCAACGTCTCTACGTCAGCGTCTTCCGGAATGGGCGTAGTTAGGTCTTGTAGCGCCGCACCGAGTGAGTCGTGTGCTCCTCCACCGGGGAGCTCGTCGTGACTGATGACGAGCACCTCGGTGACGGTGCTTCCGTCGCTCTCCGCGCGAGGGAGAGGTTCGTCATAGACCACCACATTAGTGGGGAACGCGTCGAGCGACGCGGTGTCGGAGTCGACCAGCATTGGGTCGATGGAGCCCATAGACTCCAAGTCTACGGCAGGCTCACCGGAAACATGGAGTTGATCGAGGAGGCTCGCGAGGAGGTTCTCAGAGCCGCCCGTGCCTGCGTTGGATGCAGGCTCGTCGGAGAGGCGAACCTCGGCGACAAGTTCGGCCAGGCAGCTGGCTGCGCAGGCGATCTCAACGCCGCGCATCGCATCGACGCAAACTCCGTCCAGCGTGCCTGGCTGGCTGTGCTCGCCAGGGAGGAAAATGGTTCCTGTCCAGAACAGGTCTCCGGACGGTGGTGCACCAGGCCCCACGGTGGGCGCCAAATGTCGGGGGTTGGGTGCGACATTATGCCAAAGGATGGCTTATCATGGTGGGGGCGAGTAGAACGTCGTCGGTGCATGGAAACGGGATGAGGCGAAGACATGCACGCCGGCGAATCTTACCCAGCTTCAGGGCTCTCCGGGGAGATAATACCCCTACTGCTGCTCTGCGGGGTCTCCGCATGGTCACTATGGCAAAGTGTCTACACGGTTGCTCCTTGAGCTGTTTCCTGGAGCTAGGAGAGGGCGAGGCTAGCTCTCTCCCTTCTATATGATCTGGTCTAGAACTAATGGGTTCCAACCCTTTGCATGGGTGCCCTGGGGGGTTTATATAGGCCTACCCCCCAGGGGTACAATGGTAATTCGGCTGGACGCGGGCCCAGCCGTCAGCGCCTCTGGCCTCCGTCTTCCCTGCCGACCGCTGGGGCCCGCCGACTGTCCTGGTACGGAGCCGACAGGCCGCGTCCGCCGCGGGCAGGTCTTGCCAGCTGCTGATTAGTGTAGCCGTGCTTCGGATGACGCGGGCTTGATCATCAGGTCGTGGCAACAGCCCCGCCGCCTGGTGGGCGATCACTATTGCCACTCTCCATCACATCTTGATTAATGGCACGTGGGCCCCGGGGGAGGCCTCGGCCGACTCCCAGAGGCCGACTCCCGATGGTCCTGACTGGTGGTCTCCTTGCCGTCTCCAGGGGTCTCACTGACTGGTGGGGCCCGCTGCCTCTGGGCCGTACAGACAAGCCGTCGTGGCTGCAGGATTCGGTCCTGCGGTGCTGATGTCAGGGCCGGTATGGCAACAGTGCCACGCCGCACGGAGATCTTCCGGGGTACGGCGTGTTGTGGCCATGCTTGCCCTTGGTAAGGGGCAGGAGCGGGCTTCATTGTTGCCACTCCCCTGCCCCGTCCCACTTGATGAGGTCGTGGGGGGTGTTGGAGTCATAGGCCGACTCCCCAGAGCCGGCTTTCTCTGGAAGTCGCCAGTCAGGAGTCGGCTTTCCCTGAAGTTGTCCCCGGGACTCGGCCGTGAGTGGTCAGCCAGCCATCTTGCCGTTTAACTTCTTGAAGGCGGCTCTTCGTCCTGGGGTCTTGAGGGGCGCAGCCTGCCCCGATGTCTTGAAAGGTTCTGGGGCTCAGGTCGGCCTACCCGTGGCCCATTACTCCGACACTTGGAGCGTCAATTTATTTTATTAGGATTCAATTGCTGTTTGAATAAAGTACTTAAGATCTGAAATTTTATTTATGAGAAGGAGTCTTCACATAGTTACATAATTATTCAACTACTCATTGTGCTTCGCTTATATCTTTTGGAGTAGTTTGTAGTTTGCTCTAGTGCTTGACTTATATCTTCTTAGAGCATGGCGGTAGTTTTATTTTGAAGAAATTGTTGAACTCTCATGCTTCACTTATATTATTTTGAGAGTCTTTAGAATAGCATGGTAATTTGCTTTGGTTATAAATTTAGTCCTAATATGATGGGCATCCAAGATGGGTATAATAAAAACTTTCATATAAAGTGCGTTGAATACTATGAGAAGCTTGATACTTGATGATTGTTTTGAGACATGAGGATGGTGATATTAGAGTCATGCTAGTTGAGTAGTTGTGAATTTGAGAAATACTTGTGTTGAGGTTTGCAAGTCCCGTAGCATGCACGTATGGTAACCATTGTGTAACAAATTTGAAGCATGAGGGTTTCTTTGATTGTTTTCCTTATGAGTGGCGGTCGGGGATGAGCGATGGTCTTTTCCTACCAATCTATCCGCCTAGGAGCATGCGCGTAGTGCTTGGTTTTGATGACATGTAGATTTTTGCAATAAGTATGTGAGTTCTTTATGACTAATGTTAAGTCCATGGATTATACACACTCTCACCTTTCCACCATTGCTAGCCTCTCTAGTACCGCGCAACTTTCACCGGTACCATAAACCCACCATTTACCTTCCTCAAAACAGCTACCATACCTACCTATTATTGCATTTCCATAGCCACTCCGAGATATATTGCCATGCAACTTTCCATTGTTCCATTTATTATGACACGCTCCATCATTGTCATATTGCTTTGCATGATCATGTAGTTGACATCGTATTTGTGGCAAAGCCACCATTCATAATATTTTCATACATGTCACTCTTGATTCATTGCACATCCCGGTACACCGCCGGAGGCATTCATGTAGAGTCATATTTTGTTGTAAGTATCGAGTTGTAAGTAAATAAAAGTGTGATGATCTTCATTATTAGAGCATTGTCCCATGTGAGGAAATAAAGAAAAAAAAGTAAGGCAAAAAAAGAGAAGGCCAAACAAACAAAAAAACACAAAAAATGAGACAAAAATAGAGACGGGGCAATGCTACTATCCTTTTTCCACACTTGTGCTTCAAAGTAGCTCCATGATCTTCATGATAGAGAGTCACTTGTTTTGTCACTTTCATATACTAGTAGGAATTTTCGTTATAGAACTTGGCTTGTATATTCCAATAATGGGCTTCCTCAAAATGCCCTAGGTCTTTGTGAGCAAGCAAGTTGGATGCACACCTACTTAGTTCCTTTCGTTGAGCTTTCATACATTTATAGCTCTAGTGCATCCGTTGCATGGCAATCCCTACTCACTCACATTGATATCTATTGATGGGCATCTCCATAACCCATTAATATGCCTAGTTGATGTGAGACCATCTTCCTCCTTTTTGTCTTCTCCACAACCACCACTCTATTCCACCTATAGTGCTATGTCCATGGCCCACGCTCATGTGTTGCATGAAAGTTGAAAAGTTTGAGAATACTAAAGTATGAAACAATTGCTTGGCTTGTTATCGGGTTGTGCATGATTTTAATACTCTTTGTGACGAAGATGGAGCATAGACAAACTACATGATTTTGTAGGGATGAACTTTCTTTGGTCATGTTATTTTGAGAAGACATGATTACTTTGTTAGTATGCTTGAAGTATTATTATCTTTATGTCAATATTAAACTTTTGTCTTGAATCTTTCGGATCTGAACATTCATGCCACAATAAAGAAAATTACATTGATAATTATTTTAGGTAGTATTCCACATCAAAAATTCTATTTTTATCATTTACCTACTCGAGGACGAGCAGGAATTAAGCTTGGGGATGCTTGATATGTCTCCAACGTATCTATAATTTTTTGATTGTTACATGCTATTATCAATCTTGGATGTTTCATATGCATTTATATCCTATTTTATATGATTTTTGAGACTAACCTATTAACCTAAATCCCAGTGATAGTTTCTGTTTTTTCCTTGTTATTGAGTTTTACAGAAAATGAATACCAAACGGAGTCCAATTAACGTGCCAATTTTTGATGATTTTTTATCGACCAAAAGAAGCCCCCGAAGTAAAAGAGTTGGGCCAGAAGAGTCCCGAGCCGTCCACGAGGGTGGGGGCGGGCCCTACCCCCCTTGGCATGTCCCCCTATCTCGTGGATGACTCGGAGACCCGCCTGACATGAGACCGCAAGAAAATATCCAAACCTCAAGAAAATAACCTAGATTGGGAGTTCTGCCACCGCAAGCCTCTGTAGCTACAAAAAAACAATCGGGACCCTGTTCCAGCACCATGTCGGAGGGGGAATCCCTCACCGGTGGCCATCTTCATCATCCCGGAGTTCTCCATGACAAGGAGGGAGTAGCTCACCCTCGGGGCTGAGGGTATGTACTAGTAGCTTTGTGTTTGATCTCTGTCTCTCTCTCGTGTTTTTGATTCGGCACGATCTTGATGTATCGTGAGCTTTGCTATTATAGTTGGATCTTATGATGTTTCTCCCCCTCTACTCTCTTGTAATGGATTGAGTTTTCCCTTTGAAGTTATCTTATCGGATTGAGTCTTTAAGGATTTGAGAACACTTGATGTGTGTATTGATGTGCTTATCTGTGGTAATAATGGGATATTCACGTGATCTATTTTATGTATGTTTTGGTGATCATTTTGCGGGTTTTGTGACCATGTGAACTTATGCATAGGGGTAGGCACACGTTTTCGTCTTGACTCTCCGGTAGAAACTTTGGAGCACTCTTTGAAGTTATTTGTGTTGGTTGAATAGATGAATCTGGGATTGTGTGATGCATATCGTATAATCATACCCACGGATACTTGAGGTGACATTGGAGTATCTAGGTGACATTAGGGTTTTGGTTGATTTGTGTCTTAAGGTGTTATTCTAGTACGAACTCTAGGATAGATCGAATGGAAAGAATAGCTTCGTGTTATTCTACTATGGACTCTTGAATAGGTTGATCAAAAAGGATAACTTTGAGGTGGTTTCGTACCCTACAATAATCTCTTCATTTGTTCTCCGCTATTAGTGACTTTGGAGTGACTCTTTGTTGCATGTTGAGGGATTGTTATATGATCCAATTATGTTATTATTGATTAGAGAACTTGCACTAGTGAATGTACGAACCCTAGGCCTTGTTTCCTAGCATTGCGATACCATTTGTGCTCACTTTTATCATTAGTTACCTTGCTGTTTTTATATTTTCAGACTACAAAAACCTATATCTACCATTCATATTGCACTTGTATCACCATCTCTTCGCCGAACTAGTGCACCTATACAATTTACCATTGTATCGGGTGTGTTGGGGACACAAGAGACTCTTTGCTATTTGGTTGCAGGGTTGTTTGAGAGAAACCATCTTCATCCTACCCCTCCCATGGATTGATAAACCTTAGGTAATCCACTTGAGGGAAATTTGCTACTATCCTACAAACCTCTGCACTTGGAGGCCTAACAACATATACAAGAAGAAGGTTGTGTAGTAGACATCACTCACTCCTGGTGGGGAGCATCATGGAATTGGCGATGGAGAAGGGTTGGTGATGATGAAGAACGGAGATCCCCCTCTCTGGAGCCCCAAATGGACTCCAAATCTGACCTCCCGGTGAAGAACAGGAGGTGACGACGGTTCTGTGTCGTGGATCACGATAATTCTTTCTCCCTAAATTTTTCCTAGAAAAATAGGATTCTATAGCGTCGATTTCAGGGTCTGCAGGGCCACCAGGTGGGGACAACCCAAATGGGCATGCCAGGAGAGGGGGCGCGCCCTGGTGGGTTGTGGCCACCCAGGGGCCCCTCTCCGGTAGGTCTTGGCTCCAGAAATTCTTGTTTATTGTATAAAAATTCCTCGCAAAGTTTTGTTCCATTCCGAGAACTTTTATTTCAGCACAAAAACAACACCATGGTAGTTCTGCTAAAAACATCATCAGTCCGGGGTTAGTTTCATTCAAATCATGCAAATTAGAGTCTAAAACAAGAGGAAAAGCGTTAGGAAAATTAGATACATTGGAGACGTATCAACTCCGCCAAGCTTAAACCTTTGCTTGTCCTCAAGCAATTCAGTTGATAAACTGAAAGTGAAAAAGAAAAACTTTTACAAACTCTTTTGCTCTTGTTTGCATAAATAAGCTTAAACAGCACCCAGGTTTTCAGCCAACATTATAACTAACCATGCGACAATAACTCATATCAATGACATAATCAGCTAGCGAGCAATAATAAGGTATCTCAAACAGCAACACGTTGTCAAAACAACCGTGATATAATATGACAATAGTGGTATCTCGCTAGCCCTTTCTGAGACCGCAAAACATAAATGCACAGCAACTCCAAAGTCCAAGCAGCGACTAAACATTGTAATTCATGGTAGAAAAGATCTAGTCATGATGCACCCAACATTAGCTACACACAATGCATAAGTCATGACAGCTATGCTCTCGGGTTTTGGCACTTGTTTTAGAAGGTGATGACACAACGTAAAAGTAAATAGATAGTCGCTTCACAGAGGGAATCAGAGATTTGTAGATGTGTGAGAGCTCAAGTTTTAAAGTAGAGGTAAATGATATTTTGAGACATGCACCCTTCTCATTTATTTCACGACTATCAGTTATTAATATCTTCCATGCTAAGCACGCTAGTGGCGGTTGCCAAGGAAAAAAAGTAAAGGTTTTGACTCCATTGGCAGTTTTTGTTTGATTATTTGAGAGATTGACTCTTTTTGTGTTTGTAGTTTGGGACCGGGTATCCCTATTTCTGCCCTTTTCCCGTGCGATGGCGAGTGAATAAACACTCGACCTGAGAATAACCCGATTAGCATGGAAGATACCGACCACCTCCTATCGTTCCATGAACGATCCAGACACACAAAAAGGATATTTATTTAGAAGTTTTTAGAGGTGGCACATGCAAATTTACTTAGGACGACAGGGTAATACCGCATATAGGTAGGTATGGTGGACCTATCTAGAATAACTTTGGGTTCAAGGTTTTTGATGTACAAGCAGAATTCCCACTTAGTACAGGTGAAGGCTAGCAATTAGATTGAGAAGCGGCCAGCTAGAGAGCAACGATGATCATGAACATGCATTATGTATAAGTAACATTGGACACTAGCATGAGTAGGATATGAACACCATGAACATAAATATCATAGAGGCTATGTTGGTTTTGATTCAACTACATGCATGAACATGTGCCAAGTCAAGCCACTCGAACATTCAGAGGAGGATACCATATCATCATACTACATCACAATCATTTTAACGCAATGTTGATATCCAAGATAAATCATTATCCACTCCCAGCTACTTATGCATGGCATGAGAAACTATAATCTCTAATTGTCATTACAAACATGTTCAATCCTAATGGTCTGAAGCATTGATACTAGGTTAAACATATTTACACTAATAGAACAAGTCGGGTTCATACCAGTTTCTCTCTACCATGGCCAGTTCATCGAATATCATCATTATTGCCTTTCACTTGCACGACTGAATGATATGAAAATAATAATAGTGCAAGAGTGCCATGGACTAAGCTAGAATCTGCAAAACATTTTATTTAACAGGAGAAGACAAGGTAAAATGTGCTCTTTATTAGATCACAATTTTTCATACGAGATCCACTCAACATTTGCATCACGGTGTTCTCCTTGATACAACTCGAATAAAAAGAAAAGAAATTCAGAGAAACACACTGAAATATTTTGGAGTTTTTGGTGTTTTCGAACAAGCAAATAAAAGCAAAAACGAGAAAAACTATTTACACGGGAAAACTCCCAACAAGCAAAAGAAGAACAAGGAAATATTATTGGATTTTCTTTTTAATATTACATCTAAGCATGCATAGAAAGTAAACTAACTACAACTATTTTTTTTGGTTTTTCTAAGGTTTTTCAAACACACAAGAAGAAAGCAAGAAAAAAATAAAAGAAATCTAAACATGGATGATAAAATGAAAAAGTGTGAACACCGACAAGTAGAATAAGTGAACATGAATTTAATGTCGGTGAGAACATGTACTCCCCAAGCTTAGGCTTTTGGCCTAACGTGGTAATCGATCAGAAGCGTGGATGGTAGTAGTTGGTGTGGTAGCCCCCAGAGGCTCTCAGTGCGGATGCCTCAGCCTGCCGTGCTGCCTCGACTGCTGCGTTGTGAGCTCGAGCATCGCTCTCAAGAACAAAATATCTTCCTTTGTTGTGATAGTTAAAAAGAGCAGGCACATGCAAATATGTGTGCACAATAGATTTTTGGTTAAACAATAGATTGTAAGTGAAGTTATCAACTTTTCGTTTAAGGATCTTATGATGTTTTAAGGTGTCTGTCGGTGTCAAAACTGGCGGATCTCGGGTAGGGGGTCCCGAACTGTGCGTCTAGGATCGATGGTAACAGGAGGCATGGGACACGATGTTTACCCAGGTTCAGGCCCTCTTGATGGAGGTAAAACCCTATGTCCTGCTTGATTAATATTGATGATATGGGTAGTACAAGAGTAGATCTACCACGAGATCAAGGAGGCTAAACCCTAGAAGCTAGCCTATGGTATGATTGTTGATGTGTATGTCTATCGACTAGCCTGGCCTCGGTTTATATAATGCACCAGAGGCCTAGGATAACAAGAGTCCTAGCCGAATACGCCGGTGGGGTGGAGTCCTTGTCTTGATCGCCAAGTCTTGTGGAATCTTCCTTGTATGCGGCAGCTGTCCGAACTGGCCCATGAGTATGCGGCCATGGGGGTCCTCGGCCCAATCCAACTGATCGGGAGACGATGTGATGAGTACCTCCTAGTCCAGGAAAGCGTCAGTGTCGAAGTCCAAATACTGCGTGGGTAGGATAGGGTCAATGGGCAAAGGTGCAAGACCTACCCCTCGTGCTAAACATGTGGCATAAATTCCACCATAGAACCAGCCACAGTTAGCGTTATGCTGAAGTCTGCGGGCAACAATCGCTCCAAGGTTATAATTCCTTTCACTGGTGAGAGCGATGTGTATGAGGCTCAAGTCTGGAGCACAAAGTGTACTATAGTCTTGCTTGCCTACTATACATTTCTCGTTAAATAATGCAAAGTACTGAATTGCGGGAAATGAATGATCTTTATTCTGCCTTGCATCACTCCCCTCGTCTCACCGTAGAAAGGCTAGTCATGAAAGATTGGTATTCATCCCTTGGCGGTTCGTCAAGCGAACCCCAGAATGGAAGTTTGCAGTGGTAAGCAAAATTTTCTAGTGAGATGGTAAATGGATTATCATAAAGCATAAATGACACCCTAGACTCACGGGGATGGAATTTAAATCCTTTGACAAACGATTCAGTAAGAATATGACGTTGTTCGCACTTATCTAAAATGTAGGGACTGAGACCGGCATTGTGAACATATTGCTCAAATTCCTCCTTAATGCCCACACGCATCATATACTCATCGCAAGGCCATAAGCATGTTTTGGTGGCGGCATCTCATGTGGAACTTTCACTTGGTTCAACATATGACCGACGAGCGGAGCTGTCACTAGAAGATGCCCCCGAGGATCGCCTCCTCGAATAACTCCTTCCAAAAAGGTTCATCATGTTCACGTACAATTTTCTGAAATTTTTTGAGTGATAAAAATTTATCAACAAAACTTTATAAGATTGATAGCAACTACTCATAGGGATACATAGAGGCTATAGCAAACATTCAAACTACTTAGGACACTAAGAATTCAACATTCAAGCTCATCTACAGCAGCACTAAGAGTAGCTAATTATTCAAAATATAAACCACTAAAACAAAAACTAATTTGACAAATGGTGGAGTCACATACCAAGCAACAATCCCCTAAAACAGTTTTGGAAATGGACTTTCGACCAAAGAGATCAAAATCCGCGGGTTTGAGAGCAAGAACACGGGAGAGAGAGCAATGGAGATTTTTTTTTCTGGGGCTAAGTGATGATGTGGTATGAAGAGATAAGTGAGGGGGCCCACATGGGACCACAACCCACTAGGGCGCTCCTAGGGGGGTTGTGCCCACCTGGTGCACCTCCCTCTGATATTATTTGCACCAAGAATTTAGAAATATTCAACTAAAAATCGTATTAAATTTTTAGGGCATTCTGAGAACTTTTATTTTTGGGTCAATTTTTATTGCATGGGAAAATCAGAAAACAGACAAAACATGGCATTTTATTTTATTTAACTAATAAAAACAGAAACAAAAAGTAGGGACAGAAGGTAGTGCTTACTAAATTCATCAATTTCATACCGCTCAAAAATGATCCATTAATAAGGTTGATCAAGTCTTATGAACAACCACTTTCGATTAGCATGAAACCGAAGAACTTTCGTAAATCACTAAGTTACGTCAATGGGAATATGAATGTCCCCAACAATAAGCATTTCATATTTCTCTTTAACAGTAGGTAGATGTATTTTAAAACTTCCAATAGTGATTGTCAAATATTTTTTAATAACATTAATACCATTCACTTGGAATTGTTTATTTGGAAAGTGCACCGTATGCTCATTATCATTGATATGAAAAGTGACCTTGCTTTTATTGCAATCAATAATAGCCCTTGTAGTATTCAAGAAGGTTCTACCAAGGATAATCGACATGTTGTCGTCCTCGGGCATCTCAAGTATAACAAAGTCAGTCAAAATAGTAACATTAGCAACAACAACGGGCACATCCTCACAGATAGTGATAGGTATGGCAGTTGATTTGTCAGCCATTTGCAAAGATATTTCAGTAGTGTGAGTTTATTCAAACCAAGTCTTTTATATAAAGAGAAAGACATAACACTAACACCAGCTCCTAAATCACACAAAGCAGTTTTCACATAATTCTTTTTGAAAGAGCAAGGTATAGTTGGTATTCCCGAATCTCCAAGTTTTTTAGGTACTCCATCTTTAAAAGTATAATTAGCAAGCATAGTGGAGATTTCAGCTTCCGGTATTTTTCTTTTATTAGCGATGATGTCTTTCATATACTTCGCATAAGAAGGAATTTTCAAGATATCAGTCAAGCGAGTACGCAAAAAGACTGGCCTCAGCATTTCAGCAAAGCGTTCAAATTCTTCATCATCATTCTTTTTAGTTGACTTATGTGGAAAAGGCATAGATTTTTGAACCCATAGTTCTCTTTCTTTACCGTGTTTTCTAGAAATGAAGTCTCTTTTATCATATCTCTTATTCTTAGGTTGTGGGTTATCAAGATCAACAGGTGGTTCTATCTCAACATCATTGTCTGGTTCTTTATTATTAGGTTGAGAATCTTCATGAACCTCATAATTATCTTTTTCATTATCACTAGGTGAGTGTTCATTATCAGACTGAGTTTCAGCATCAGAGATAGGATTTTCATTATCATTATTAGGAGGTTTTTCTATTTCAGGTTCACTAGAAGCATGCAAAGTCCTATCATTTTTCTTTTTCTTTTTCTTTCTAGAAGGACTAGGTGCATCAGTGTTAACTCTTTGTGAATCTTGTTCAATTCTTTTTAGGTTCCTGAGTCATTTTACCTCCTCTAGTTGCAACTCTAACAGCAAAATCATGCATATTATTATTCATCTCATCAAGCAACTCTCTTTGAGATTTAGCAACTTGTTCTAACTGAGTTTGAACCATAGAAGCATGCTTTCCAACACCTCTAACATCATTTTGATATTCTAAATAATAAGTCAGTCAAGCGAGCAATCATATCAGAATTGTATTTCAATTGTTTCATAACATTTGTATTGAAGTGATATTGTTTTCTAATGTAGTTTTCAAACTCATAAAGGCATTGACTAGGATGCATATTGTGAGGATTGCCATTTTCACGGAACTTCATTAGAGAATTTACCTCTACCACCTTAGGAAGTGGTGGTGTATTAATCCCATGTATTTCTTCAATAGGAGGTAAATTTTTAACATCCTCAGCTTTAATACCTTTTCCTTCATAGATTTAATATACCCCTCTTCTTCGGAGTGGGTTTAGGCGGTGGTTCAGGAAGAGTCCACTCATCATAATTTTTCAATATGTTATTCAATAATTCTTCAGCTAGTCAAACAGTTCGTTCCCTGATCTAGGAAGTCCCTAGAAACATCGGTTAGTCCATTATAGAAGATATCAAGTATTTAATTTTTCTTAAGGGGATGATCAGGCAAAGCATTAAGTAATTTGCAAAGCCTCCCCCAAGCTTGTGGGAGACTCTCTTCTTTAATTTGAACAAAGTTAAATATTTCCTGTAAGGCAACTTGTTTCTTATGAGCAGGGAAATATTTTTCTGTGAAGTAATAAATCATATCCTGGGAACTACACACACAACCAGGAGCAAGAGTATTGTACCAAGCTTTATCAACACACTTTAACGAGAAAGGAAATAATTTGAGAATAAAGTAATAGCAAGTTTTCTCATCATGAGTAAAAATGGTGGCTATGTCATTCAACTTAGTAAGATGTGCCACAATAGTTTCAGTTCCATAACCACGGAAAGGATCAGATTCAACCGAAGTAATTAACTCTGTGTCGATAGAGAATTCATAATCCTTGTCATCAATAAAGATAGGTGAAGTAGCAAACTTAGGATCACATTTCATTCTAGCATTCAGAGATTTTTCTTTATACTTGCATAATAGTTTCTCTAGATCATCTCTATCTCTGCAAGCAAGAATATCTCTAGTTGTCTCCTCATTCATAACATAACATTCCGATACCTTAGGCAATTCATATCTAGGAAGGCTAGTTCTAGCAGGTGTTTCAGGAGTTTCAGTTTCAAGCTAATCATCAGATTCAACAACATCTTGTTGTATTACTCTAGCAATTTGTTTATCAAGAAATTCACCAAGTGGCACATCATCATTATCAAGAAAGGTACTAGCATCATCATAAGCATTATCCATAGCAGAAGTAGCATCATCAATAACTTGCGACATATTAGAATTAATAGCATGTGGTGGTGTTGCATGTTTACTTATAACATAAGGTGAATCTAAAGTAGAACTGGATGGCACTTCATTTCCTCCCCTCGTCTTTGAGGGAAATATCTTAGTCTTAGCATCCTTCAGATTCTTCATTGTGATAATATGATAATAATCCCAAGTGACTCAACAAATATAGATATGATCCCCAGCAACGGCGCCAGAAAAAGGTCTTGATAACCCACAAGTATAGGGCATCGCAACAGTTTTCGAGGGTAGAGTAGTCAACCCAAATTTTAGATTCGACACAAGGGGAGCCAAAGAATATTTGAAGGTATTAGTAGCTGAGTTGTCAATTCAACCACACCTAGATACTAATTATCTGTAACAAAGTGATCAGTAGAAAAGTAGTATGATAGTTTTGATAATAGTAGCAGCAGCAACGGTAACGGTAACAGTGATAGCAGTAATTTTGTAGCAAGTGTAACAGTGATGATAGCAGTAGTAACTTAGCAAGAACAATATATGATAAATTCGTAGGCATTGGATCGGTGACTTGTTGGATGATATTCATCATGAGACAATTATAACCTAGGGCGATACGACACTAGCTCCAGTTCATCAATATAATGTAGGCATGTATTCCGTAGATAGTCGTACGTGCTTATGGAAAGAACTTGCATGACATCTTTTGTCCTACCCTCCCGTGGCAGCGGGGTCCTATTGGAAACTAAGGGATATTAAGGCCTCCTTTTAATAGAGAACCGGAAAAAAGCATTAACACATAGTGAATACATGAACTCCTCAAACTACGGTCATCATCGGGAGTGGTCTCGACTATTGTCACTCCGGGGTTGCGGATCATAACACGTAGTAGGTGACTATAACTTGCAAGATTGGATCTAGAACATGGATATAGTGATGATAACTTAAACGGTTCAGATATGAAATCATGGCACCCGGACCTAAAGTGACAAGCATTAAGCATGGCAAAGTCATAGCCACATCAATCTTAGAACATAGTGGATACTAGGGATCAAGCCCTAACAGAACTAACTCGATTACATGATGAATCTCATCCAACTCCTGACCGACCAGCGAGCCTACGAAGGAATTACTCACTCCCGGTGGGGAGCATCATGGAATTGGCGATGGAGAAGGGTTGGTGATGATGAAGAACCGAGATCCCCCTCTTCGAAGCCCCAAACTAACTCCAGATTTGGCCTCCCGATGAAGAACAGGAGGTGACGGCGGCTCTGTCTTGTGGATCGCGATAATTCTTTCTCTCTGATTTTTTTTGGAAAAATAGGATTTTATAGCGTCGGTTTCAGGGTCTGCGGGGCCACCGGGTGGGGACAACCCACCTGGCGCGCCAGTAGAGGGGGGGTGCCCTGGTGGGTTGTGCCCACCCGGGTGCCCCTCTTTGGTAGGTCTTGGCTCCAGAAATTCTTGTTTATTGTATAAAAATTCCTCGCAAAGTTTCGTTCCATTCCGAGAACTTTTATTTCTGCACAAAAACGACACCATGGTAGTTCTGCTGAAAACAACGTCAGTGTGGGGTTAGTTTCATTCAAATCATGCAAATTAGAGTCCAGAACAAGAGGAAAAGCGTTAGGAAAAGTAGATACGTTGGAGATGTATCACAAGTGCCTTGGCGGCAGGTGCCACACAACTACTTCCCAATAGAGTTGGTCGGCACCGATGGGCGCATCTTTCTTGTCGGAGCCGACAGTGATGATGCTCATCGGGCCGGGCATCTTCAGCGTGTTGTAGACATAGTGTGATGCCGCCATAAACTTGGCTAGTGCTAGACAGCCAAGGATCCCATTATACGGCAACGGGATCTTGGCGACATCAAAAACGATTTTCTCTGTTTTGTAGTTCAACTCACCACCAAACATGACTAGTAGTGTGATCTTACCCTTGGGCTGGCTTCTCCCAGGATTGATCCCTTGAAACGTGCCCGTCTCCTTGAGATCCCCATCAGGGATTTGCAACCTCTTGATCACCTTTGGCGAGATCAAGTTCAGACTAGCCCTACCGTCCACTAAAATTTTGGTCACCTTGAGGTTGCGAATTGTTGATGAAACCAACAACGGCAAGCACCCGATCGCGGTTGTGCGACCAGGGTGATCCTCGACGTCAAAAATGATAGGCATGTTGGACCATTTCAGTGGCTTCTGGGAATCGATCAATGGCTCTGTCGCATTGATCTCATGTGCCCATTGTTTAAGTTTGCGGTGAGAAAAATGCAACGAGTTGCCACCATTGGTGCACATGACTTTGGTGGCTTTTTGAAACTCATGCTCGCTAGACTCGTCGTCCTCTTCACGGTCATCATCTCCTTATTTCTTGTCGCGGCCCCGAGCAGGCATCTTTTGTTGCTTTTCCTTGCCGCGGCGCCCCCTCGGCCACCGCGTTTCTTGCCGGACCCGTCAGCACCATCCTGACCCTTCTCTTTGTATCGCCTTTCATATTCGGCTTTCTGCCTCTCCACAAGCTGGTCGACTTGCCGGCATTTCTAGAGGTCATGGCCCTTGGTGCGATGGATTTGGCAGTATTGGTCGTCGGAGCCCTCCGGCTTGTCGGCAACCACCAATGCTTGGCAGGCGGTGCACCCGGCAACCTCCTTGCCGGGGTCATCAACTTTGGCCTTCTTGGTGGCGGCGAGGTTGTTGGATTCCTCGGCGGCAAGCGTGGTCTTGACCTTGTGCTTCCCGTTGCACCGTCGGCCCTTCTTTGCCGGGGTGATGACGTCTTCGTCTCCAGAGTCACTTCCCGCGCCGGCATCTTCGCCGGGGTACATCCTTCCTTCTTCAGCTCGAGCACATCTGTTGGCCAAAACATACGGCAACATCTTTAACCCTGTTCATCGCCAGCTCTTCACGCATCTTGCGGTCGCGCACGTTCTAATGGAACGCGCTGATGACAGTGGCAGGACGAACATCTGGGATGTTGTACTTCACACGGCTGAATCTCTATATGTATTTGCGCAAGCATTCGCCATCCTTCCGGGGGATGAGATGCAAATCGCTTGCCTGGCCAGGAGCCGTGTGGCCTCCAGTGAAGGCGCCAATGATCTCGTGGCACATATCCTACTAGGAGGAGATGGAATCTACTGGCAGGTGCATCAACCACGACCTAACGTTGGGCTTGAGCACCAACGGGAAGTAGTTGGCATGCACCTTGCCGTCCTGAGCCCCGGTAGCTTGCATCACGATGGTGTAAACGCTCAGGAACTCGGATGGATGAGTCTTGCCATCGTACTTCTCCGGGACCTCTGGTTTGAACGTGCGGGTAGTGGGCCACCGGAACTGTCACAACTCACGGGAAAATGCTAGACAACCTACCTCATAAGGCAAGTCACCAGAATCCCCTAGCGCAGGCCTGTACGCGATGGGCCCTGCATGCCTATCAAATTGATGGCGTGCTTCCTGCCGCCGCTCGATGGTCGTTCGAGCATCCTCTTTGACCCGTTCCCGAAGAACTTGACGTTAGTCGCGACGAACCCATGGATCAGACGACACCGTGGATCCGTCGTCACGGGCATTGATATGTCTCCAACGTATCTATAATTTTTGATGTATTCATGCCATGTTTATAATATTTTTACGTGATTTTGGTATGATTTGGTTAGAACTAACCCGGACTGACGTTGTTTTCAGCAGAACTACCATGGTGTTGTTTTTGTGCAAAAATAAAAGTTCTCGGAATGCGCTGAAAATCAACGAAGATTTCTTTCTTAAAAATATAAAAAATACAGGAACGAAAAGTTATCGGAGGGGAGTCCCGTGGGCCCCACGAGGGTGGAGGGCGCACCCTATGCCTCGTGGACTTCCCGTGGGGCCCCCTAACTTGTTCTCAACGTCAACCTCTCCTATAAGTCCCCAAACCTCCAGAAAATAATCTAGATCGGGAGTTCCGCCGCTGCATGCCTCTGTAGCCACCAAAAACCAATTGGGACCCATGAGGGTGGCGGAATGATCACCGGTGGCCATTTTCATCATCCCGGTGCTCTCCATGACGAGGAGGGAGTAGTTCACCCTCAGGGCTGAGGGTATGTACCAGTAGCTATGTGTTTGATCTCTCTCTCGTGTTCTTGATTTGGCACGATCTAGATGTATCGCGAGCTTTGCTATTATAGTTGGATCTTATGATGTTTCTCCCCCTCTATATCTTGTAACGTATTGAGTTTTCCCTTTGAAGTTCTCTTATCAGATTGAGTCTTTAAGGATTTGAGAACACTTGATGTATGTCTTGCGTGGGATACCCATGGTGACAATGGGGTATTCTATTGATTCACTTGATGTATGTTTTTGTGATCAACTTGCGGGTTCCGTGACCTTGGGAATCTATGCATTGGGGTTGGCACACCTTCGTCTTGACTCTCCGGTAGAAACTTTGGGGCACTCTTTGAAGTTCTTTGTATTGGTTGAATAGATGAATTTGAGATTGTGTGATGCATATCGTATAATCATACCCGCGGATACTTGTGGTGACATTGGAGTATCTAGGTGCCATTAGGGTTTTGGTTGATTTGTGTCTTAAGGTGTTATTTTACTACAAACTCTAGGGCTGTTTGTGACACTTATAGGAATAGCCCAATCGATTGATCGAAAAGAATAACTTTGAGGTGGTTTCGTACCCTACAATAATCTCTTTGTTTGTTCTCCTCTATTAGTGACTTTGGAGTGACTCTTTGTTGCATGTTGAGGGATTGTTATATGATCTAATTATGTTATCCTTGTTGAGAGAACTTGCACTAGTGAAAGTATGAACCCTAGGCCTTGTTTGAACGCATTGCGATACCATTTTCGCTCACTTATATCATTAGTTTCCTTGCTGTTTTTATAATTTCAGATTATAAAAACCTATATCTACCATCCTTATTGCACTTGTACCACCATCTCTTCGCCGGACTAGTGCACCTATAAAATTTACCATTGTATTGGGTGTGTTGGGGACACAAGAGTACTTTGTTATTTGTTTGTAGGGTTGTTTGAGAGAGACCATCTTCATCCTATGCCTCCCACGGATTGACAAACCTTAGGTCATCCACTTGAGGGAAAATTGCTACTATCCTACAAACCTCTGCACTTGCAGGCGCAACAACGTCTACAAGAAGAAGGTTGTGTAGTAGACATCAAGCTCTTTTCTAGCGCCGTTGCCGGGGAGGTTAGTTCTTGAAGGTATATCTTTAGATCTTGCAATCGAATCTTTTAGTTTCTTGTTTTATCACTAGGTTAGTCTATAAAAGAAAACTACAAAAAATGGAATTGAGGTTGCCTCATATGCTTCGTCTTTTTAATGTCTTTCGTGAAAATAATGATTCCGATAATTGTGCCAAAGTGTTAGAAGAAGAATGCATTAAAATGTTTGGCACTAAATCTTTGAATGATGAGCATGATTGTAATGTTATTGGCATGAATTTTTTGAATACCCATGATGCTAATGATATGCAAAGCCACAAGCTTGGGGATGCTATGTTTGATGAATATGGTATTTTTAGTCCCTTTGATGAGAATATTTATTATGATGATAGCATGCCTCCCATTTATGATGATTATATTGATGGAAGTGGATTTGGAGAGGTTATGACTTTATTTAGTGATGAATCCACTATCTCGGAAGAGATTCCAATTGATTATGAAAACAAAGTTGCTATCTATGATGATTATTGTGATGACATGTAAGCTATAAAGAATAATGATAACCATGAAACTTGTCATCATGATTTTAATTTTCAATTAGATTATGTCTCACATGATAGTTATTTTGTTGAGTTTGCTCCCACTATTCCGAATGAGAAGAATTGTGATGTGGAGAGTAGTGAAATTTCTATGCTTATGTATCATGAAAAGAATGCTTTATGTGATGGTTATATTGTTTAATTCATTCATGTTGTTACTGAAAATTATTATGAAGGAGGAATATATGCTTGTAGGAGTTGCAATAATATCAAGTTTCCTCTCTATGTGTTGAAAATCTTGAAGTTATGCTTGTTTTGCCTTCCTATGCTAGTTGATTCTTGTTCCCTTAAATGTGTTAGTCATATTCTTCATCAGACTCCCGTTATGTTTCAATTCTGATCTTTTATGTGAGCATCATTGAAATCATTATGCCTAGCTAAAAAAGTATTAAAGAAAAGCACTTGTTGGGAGACAACCCAATATTTACCCCTACTGTTTTGTGTGCTCACATGATTATGCTACTGTGTAATCATGTTTTATAGCTTTTATTTCAATAAAGTGTCAAGTAAGACCTTTGGGGTGATCTATGGTGATAGTTGATTTGATCTTGCTGAAAAACAGAAAGTTTTGCGCTCAGGAAAACAATTCTCATTTTTAACAGGGGCACGATAAAATACTAATTATTTTTGTAGAAGATTAATAAACAAATTTCTCAGGTTTTCTTAATTTTTCTGAATTTTTGGAGTTACAGAAGTATTCGGGAGTTATAGATTACTACAGACTGCCCTGTTTTTGACAGATTCTGTTTTCGATGCATAGTTTGCTTCTTTTCTAGTTTCTATGGCTTATATCGCTTAATATAAATTGTAGAAATGATAGGGTACAGTAGGAATCATGTGAGAAAAATTATGAATCTTGTCTTGACTGTACCTAAGTGGTGATTTTATTTCTTATACTAACAGAGCTTACAAGTTTTCTGTTAAGTTTTGTGTTGTGAAGTTTTCAAGTTTTGGGTCAAGATTCAATGGACTATGGAATAAGGAGTGGAAAGAGCCCAAGATTGGGGATTCCCAAGGCACCCCAAGGTAATATTCAAGGACAACCAAGAGCCTAAGCTTGGGGATGCCCCAGATGGCATCCCCTCTTTCGTCTTCGTCTATCGGTAAGTTTACTTGGAGCTATATTTTTGTTCACCACATGATATGTATTTTGCTTGGAGCATAATTTTATTTTATTATGATTTGCTTGCTGTTATTTAGAGTAATGTTTTGCATCTTTTAGTTCAATAAAAAGGTCAAGTGTAGCCTTTACCATGCTTATTTTTCAAGTCTATATGTTGCTGTTTTAAAAACAGAAGATTTGATGTTATGTTTTGAATATTGGTGAATAGTCAGAACATGATAAAATCTTGAAATTTTTACACCGTCGGTAACAACAAATTATCTACAGTGTGGTAATTTTTCAGAATTTTGGGAGTTAGGGAAGTATGATTCCTCTTGCATTCTTTATAGACTGTTCTGTTTAGACAGATTGCTGTTATGTTTGCATTGTTTGCATATCGTTGCTTGTTTAATGATTCTATTTGAGGATAGTATTCTTAAATATGTAGAGGCATTTAGTATCAATGTCAAATTATAATTTTAGTGATTTTCTACAGTATAGAATGATACGGGTTTGCATGGATTTATACTAACTTATCTCACGGGTTCTTGTTGAGTTTTGTGTCGATGAAGTTTTTAAGATTTAGGGAAACCGCGGTATGAAAGGAATTAAGGAGACACAAAAGATCAAGCTTGGGGATGCCCAAGGCATCCCAAGTTAATATTTCAAGAAGTCTCAAGTGTCTAAGCTTGGGGATGCCCTGGTAGGCATCCCACCTTTCTTCTTCAACAACTATCAGTCAGTTTTGGTTGATCCTAAGTTTTTGCTTCTTCACATGATATGTGCTATCCTTGCAATGTCATTTTATTTTGTTTTGCTTGCTGTTTGAATAAAGTACTTAAGATCTGAAATTTTATTTATGAGAAGGAGTCTTCACATAGTTACATAATTATTCAAATACTCATTGTGCTTTGCTTATATCTTTTGGAGTAGTTTGTCATTTGCTCTAGTGCGTCACTTATATCTTTTTAGAGCACGGCGGTAGTTTTATTTTGAAGAAATTGTTGAACTCTCATGATTCACTTAAATTATTTTGAGAGTCTTAGACAACATGGTAGTTTGCTTTGGTTATAAATTTAGTCCTAATATGATAGGCATCCAAGAGGGATATAATAAAAACTTTCATATGAAGTGCATTGAATACTATGAGAAGTTTGATTCCTTATGATTGTTTTGAGATATGAAGATGGTGATATTAGAGTCATGCTAGTGGAGTAGTTATGAATTTTAGAGATACTTGTGTTAAAGTTTGTGATTCCCGTAGCATGCACGTATGGTGAACCGTTATGTGATGAAGTCGGAGCATGATTTATTTATTGATTATCTTCCTTATGAGTGGCGGTCGAGGACGAGCGATGGTATTTTCCTACCAATCTATCCCCCTAGGAGCATGCGTGTAGTACTTCGTTTCAATAACTAATAGATTTTTGAAATAATTATGTGAGTTCTTTATGACTAATGTTGAGTCCATGGATTATGCGCACTCTCACCCTTCCACCATTGCTAGCCTCTCTAGTATCGCGCAACTTTCACTGGTACAATACACCCACCATATACCGTCCTCAAAACAGCCACCATACCTACCTATTATGGCATTTCCATAGCCATTCCGAGATATATTGCCATACAACTTTCCACCGTTCTGTTTATTATGACACGCACCATCATTGTCATATTGCCTTGCATGATCATGTAGTTGACATAGTATTTGTGGCAAAGCCACCGTTCATAATTTTTCATACATGTCATTGAATCATTGCACATCCCGGTACACCGCTGGAGGCATTCATATAGATTCATATTTTGTTCTAAGTATTGAGTTGTAAGTAATAAAAGTGTGATGATCATCATTATTATAGCATTGTCCCAGTGAGGAAAGGGTGATGGAGACTATGATTCCCCCACAAATCGGGATGAGACTCCGAACGAAAATAGAAAAAGAAAAAAAGAGGCCATAAAAAATAAAAAATGAGAAAGGCCCAAATAAAATAAAATAAATAAAAAATGAGAGAAAAAGAGAGAAGGGGCAATGCTACTATCCTTTTACCACACTTGTGCTTCAAAGTAGCACCATGATCTTCATGATAGAGAGTCTCCTATGTTGTCACTTTCATATACTACTGGGAATTTTCATTATAGAATTTGGCTTGTATATTCCAATGATGGGCTTCCTCAAAGTGCCCTAGGTCTTTGTCGGTGTCAAAACCGGCAAATCTTGGGTAGGGGGTCCCGAACTGTGCATCTAAGGTCCATGGTAACAGGAGACAGGGGATACAATGTTTACCCAGGTGTGGGCCCTCTCTATGGAGGTAATACCCTACTTCCTGCTTGATTGATCTTGATGAATATGAGTATTACAAGAGTTGATCTACCACGAGATTGTAATGGCTAAACCCTAAGAGTCTAGCCTGTCTGACTATGATTATCAGGAGATATGTCTACGGACCTAGTCCTCCGGTTTATATAGACACATGAGGGATCTAGGGTTACATAAGGTCGGTTACAGAGAAAGGAATCTTCATATTTGGACTAAGCTTGCCTTCCACGCCAAGGAGAGTCCCATACAGACACGGGTAGAGTCTTCGGTCTTTGTATCTTCGTAGCCCATCAACCCGGCCCATGTCTAATAGGTCGAACGACCGAGGACCCTTTAGTCCAGGACTCCCTCAGTAGCCCCTGAACCAGGCTTCAATGACGAGGTGTCCGGCGCGGAGATTGTCTTCGGCATTGCAAGGCGGGTTCCCCTTTCCGAATACTCCAAGATAGTCTTCGGACGTAATGAACGTGTCCGGATCTGCAACACAAGTAGCACACACAACCGCAGAGAATATAATATTGCACGAGTCCAATCCGCTGACAACTTTTTGTAATGGGAGAATTAATTTTGTGCCCCTAGTTGTGTCCCACTCGTCTGTTTTACCCCTAGTTTTAGAAACTCACCTATTCTGTCCAAGCCACTTTGGGATTCTTTCATTTTTGCCCTTCCGTCACGGTTCCGCTTGGTCAGCGCCGTTTGACCGTATACGGCGCTTCGTTTTTGACAATTTTGCCCCTGTTGCCATTACCCCTTTACCGCTTCGTCCTCCTCGAGCTCACTTGGGGAATCAGACAAAGGCGCTGGTGAAGAACAGATTGAGAGGCGTGGGAGAGGACTGAAGGGAGGAGAAGATGCGGACGACGAGCTTCGGGTCCTCGAGCTCATCGACCGCGGCAGGTTTAGATGCAGAGGTAAGTGAAGCACTCCAGTAGGATTTGACCCCAATATCATTCTAGGGTTTCTCTGATTTGGTTTTTTTGTTCTTTTTCGATTTAGATTGATGGGATTGGGATTGTGGAGTTTGTCTCGGAGTACCACCACCCCGACAAATCATTTTCTGGCTTGGAATCGAGGTCCAAGCATCGATGCCCTGGTCATGGGCTAGTTCCTGCTTGCCGGGTGGCTTAGGGAGGGGCTAGCACTGGCCGGTGTTTTTTAGGATGCCCACTTGATGTGATCATCTAATATTGTCAATTTGTTTCTAATTTGGTTGCTGCTAATGTGAAATTTCTAAATGTGTTGTTCTTTTCTGATGTAACAAGTTACCAGATGAGTGCAAGTGGGTGGTTTGGGTTGACCCTCCTCCTCCACTGCGTGTGGCACTTGCATTTGAAGATCTACATGCAAAGCTTGAACGCAGTTGGATCAAGTCTCACAAATTGTAGAGGGAAAATATTGAGCTGACAAAGAAGAACTGTGCTTTGAAGAAGAAACTGAAGGAGAGGGATGAGATGCTCAATGTTTGGGTAGTGTTGTTTGCTGGAATTATTTTATGTGTTGTACTTGTTGCATTTTCAAGGCAGTGAGTGAATCAAGTATGTTTTTTGTAAGGGATCCCTTGTAGTAATGTACCAAACTTAATGTAATGCAGTTTGTTGTTGGATGATGAAAGCTATTTGGTTCATATTGTTAGATGACTTAGGTACATGACCAAGTTGTCGCCGACGACGACAATTTGGTTCATATTGTTACATGACCAAATTGTCGTCACGACCACAATTTGGTTCATATTGTTACATGACTTAGGTAGATGACCAAATTGTCGTCGACGACGACAATTTGGTTCATATTGTTACATGACCAAATTGTCGTCGACGACGACAATTTGGTTCATATTGTTACATGACTTAGGTAGATGACCAAATTGTCATCGACGACGACAATTTGGTAATGTTGGCACATGAATAGGGAGATGACCAAATTATGAACAACCACAAATTAAAACAAGCATCACATATCATTAAGGGAACAAGCATCAAATTCCACAACTTCAAACAAGTTCAACATGACATCAGGTTCAAACACACAGTAGTTCAACAACTTCAGACAAGTTCAACAACTAAAAACACACAGTACTTCATCAGGTTCAAACACATAGTAGTCCAACAACTTCAAACAAGTTCATCACCTAGTAGTTCAACAGGACACACAGAATGATATTGGGGCATAACAAGAACTAGAACTTCAGTTTCTTGCTCCTGGTGTTCTCAGCTGGATTTGGGGCTAGCCTACTTCTGCTTCTGGTGTTCTTTGCTGGGTTGGGGGCTAGTACAGCAGGAACTTGAGGTGTTGTTGTCTGCTTCTTAACTAGAGAAGCTCCTCTAGCTGATGCCCTCTTGTAATTCTTCCTAGGGCTGTCACAAGTGCAAACATAGTCAAACATATTACATTTCATCTTTTGTGCATGATAACAAACATAAACAAATAAATATATAGATGTACCTGACTACACTAGCATTTGTAGATGATGGTGTTGGCTCTTGTGGTGGATCTGCTGGTGGATGTACTTCCTCTCCATCTGTTCCATCATCTACTTCTAGTGGATCTGCTGGCTCTTTCACTGCTGGCTCTTCTGCATTCTCTTCTCCCCAATGTTCATCTTCACCAAATGCTGCATCAACTGAATTTTTGCACTTGTTTGCATGGTGGCCAAGTCTTCCACACCTGCCACACTTGTACTTCCTGGGACCAAGTCCCTTTCCTTCACTGCTAGACCTTATCCTAGTTTTCCTAGGCCTTCCTGGTGCTCCATTTTGAACTGGAGCACATAGATTAAATCCTGGATTCACAATTTCCCACTGTTGTTTTCCTTCCAAAGCTGGAAGGTTATCAACATATGTAGCTCTGAATTTCTCAATAGAGTAAAAGTTGTGCACATACTGATCTATTGCACTAGCTTCACCTCTTAGAGCAGTGATAAAGAAGAGAGCATGGATGCATGGCTTACCAGTTATTTGCCACTGTCTGCAACTACAAGCCCAGTTCTGTAAGTCAACTGGGTACCTCCATTCTCTTTTTTGTTTGTCAGTAGCTGTAACTTTAGCCTCTTTTGGGCTTCTCCTAATCAAAGTCATCTCTAAACCTTTTGTTTTTCCCATTAAGGCCTTCATTACAGATGGAACAATCAAGTGGCCATCAAAATGGTCAATGGCAATCCTGTTCCTGATATCAAATTTCTGCATAATATACTGCCTGATCTTGTCACACAAATTAACTATGTGAAGCCCCTTGTATTTCTTGATCCTTGAGTTGAAAGCTTCAGCTAGGTTGTTGTTCACATAGTCCACTTTGCAAGTATCATTGAAGAGTGCCCTAGCCCATATTTTTGTGTGGTGCTCCTCTAAATATTCTTTAACTTTGCGCTTGCTGTGCAACTGATTTAGATGGTAGTTGTGCTTCTTTATGTTGTATGTAAGTGAGCATGGACACAAATTGTCACCATAGAACTTGCCTTTGAATTTCTTGCTGAAGTTCTGAGCCAAATGTCTCATGCACTCCCTGTGCTCTACTCCAGCAAATACATCATCAACAGCTGTCTCCAATCCTTTGCAAGCATCAGTATGTATGACTAAACCATCTGGATGCCCTATGAGTTTCTTCAGTTGTTGGAAAAACCAAGTCCAGCTCTCAGTTGACTCTGCTTCTATGACACCATAGGAAACAGGGAATAACCAGTTGTGAGCATCAAGGGCACAAGCAGAAACAAGCTAACCCCAATACCTACCATTCAGTGCAGTTGCATCCACAGCAAGATAAGGCCTGCAACCCTCCAAGAAACCTTTTTGACATGCCTTGAAACACACAAAAACTCTTCTGAAGCTCTCCTTGCACATTTTCTTTCCTCTCACTGTGTACTCTACAGTGTGCTTGTCAATTTCAACTACACTACCTCATGATGTTCTCTCAACTTCAGCTTTGAATGAATAAATAAGACTGAAACTCTCACTGTACTTCCCAAACATCTTGTCTAGTGCCAACTCTTTACCAAAATAACACCTACTGTATGGCACCTCCACTCCATACTTCTCAGTCAACCTCTGCTGAATTTCCTTTGGGCCCATGACTGGATTATTTCTAAGCCACTGCATACAAGCATCTGCTATCCGTGTTATCTTTGCAGCCCTCAATCTCTGAGATCTATTAACACTTGGACAATTGTGAGGGTAAGGGTTGACCTTAATCTAGAAATAAGAAGAACAAACAGTTGGTAAATGCAACAGAATTGTTTCACAATTACTATAGAAACTACAGAAATAAGAAAATGCATAAGTACCTGAAATAATGTGCTTCTCCTGATTAAAGAGGCATGTAGCCTCCACTTACATCTCTTAGAGGCACATTTGACAGTAAACCTTGTTGGGTCACTTCTCAAAATAATGAACTCTGTTTCACTCTTAATTGAGAAAGTTGCAACTGCATTTCTACACTCAGCTGTTGAAGGAAAAACTACCTCCTCCTCAATAGATGGATTTTCTCTAGCATACATCATTACAGGTATGTCCCCATCTTCAGTTCCAAATTCTGCATTGTCCTTTTCCTCTTGCTTCTCATCTTCATCTGTATCTGAAAATTCAGCAGGAATGTAGGACTCATTTGCTTTATCTTCCTCAATATTGTGCTCAGCATATCCTGGGTAAAGTTTCTCATCCTCTTCATCAAACAAAGGCTCTGCATCAGGCTCTGCTTCCTCCACAACAGAATCAACAACTATGCTAGGTTTAGCTTGGGTTTTACTACAAGAATGCTCTGACTGAACATTTGCACTAGGAGTTGTAGGTGGCTTGCAGCTGCTGCTTGTTGCCCTTGTTTTGGTCAGTTTTCCAAATGCTTTAGAACTAGAGGGCCTTGAACCAGTGGGATTGGAATTTTCTGTGATCTAGACCTCTGAATAACATTGATTTCCAGATTGCATGACATGGTTTGTGCATTAGTAGCAAACATGACACCTAACTCACTACCAGACTGAACAGGAACCCAAGCAACTTTGGATGCATCCCAATACCTTATCTCCACAAAATCATATAATCTCCATGGATATTTGGCACAAATGGTTGCCCTTAACTGATCAAATGTGCTACCGTTGTCCACAACTAATGGAAATGTGAAGCCTTGTTCTTTTCCTTTTGTACCAGCACCAGATAAAATGCATGTCTCCATTCGAACACTGAGATTGAGTGCTCTAGCCGGATCCATCCTATGCAAACATGTCACAATATTAAAATACATCCAGAGACTACCTAAATAAGATGCAAACATGTATAACCTAACCCAAATCCACCAAGAAACAGTAGATCTAGGGGATAGAGGCGAGAGACAGCAGATCTGGAGGAGATGGGGGAACTTACTGTGATGTTCTCTGAGATGACTGTGTTCTTCGCTCGCAGGCGCCGCCTGTGGCAGCGCTGCCATCCATGTCGTCCCCCATCGCCAGCAGAAGTCGATCTGGTGGGCGCTGATTCGGTCGCCGTCGCCGCCGCCTAGGGTTTGTGAGAGAGTGGGGAACGGGAGAGTGGGGATGAGAGTGAGATGGGCCCGAGTGGTTTTTGTCATAGCCAGGGGCATTTGGTGTCCAGAACGGAGCGCCGTATACGGTCAAACGGTGTTGACCAAGCGGAACCGTGATAGAAGGGCAAAAACGAAAGAATCCCAAAGTGGCTTGGACAGAACAGGTAAGTTTCTGAAACTAGGGGTAAAACAGACGAGTGGGACACAACTAGGGGCATGAAACTAATTCTCCCATACATATACATGTGTGGTAAAGTGCAGGAAACCCCTTATACAATGAGGATATACTGAAAAGAGACTATACACATCTAATAGTGAGTTTCTGTATACCAACGGGTATCTCTCCGGATAGTTTGTTATTACTGAGTTTAAGTATGAGAAAGCTGCTAAATTGCTCTAGCCGATCTGGAAGGCTCCCTCTCAGATTGTTACAGTACAAGTCCAACTCCTATAACTCATCAGTTGGCAGTCTATGAAATAGGCTTCTATGTCCCCACTAATGAAGTTCTCTGATAGTTGGAGCAGTTGTAGTTTCTTTAGTTTCTTGAAGGTCGATGGCACCATGCCGGAGAAGTTATTTCTGCTAAGGCTCGATAATTGAATGGAGGTCAGGTTTCCCACATCGCCAGGTATAGAACCTTGGATCCCGCAGTTACTCCGATCAAGGTATGTGAGCATAGAGGTAGATCCCAAGCCAACTAGTTGGCTCCAAAGGATGAGTTAAATGAGTTGGACTCGAGGTCGAGTGTATCTAATGATGTGAGGTTCGAGTGCAATGACAATGGCATAGTGTTTTGGAGCCAACAAGCAGCTAGTTCAAGGGTTATCAAGGAGGGGAGCATGTTGACAACATGAGTCCAGTCAATGTGAACTCTGTTTCACTCTTAATTGAGAAAGTTCCAACTGCATTTCTACACTCAACTGCAGAAGGAAAAACTACCCCCTCCTCAATAGAGGGATTTTCTCTATCATACATCATTACAGGTATGTCCTCATCATCAGTTCCAAATTCTGCATTGTCCTTTTCCTCTTGCTTCTCATCTTCATCTGTATCTGAAAATTCAGCAGGAATGTAGGACTCATTTGCTTTATCTTCCTCAATGTTGTGCTCAGTATATCCTGGGTAAAGTTTCTCATCCTCTTCATCAGACAAAGGCTCTGCATCAGGCTCTGCTTCCTCCACAACAGAATCAACAACTATGCTAGGTTTAGCTTGGGTTTTACTGCAAGAATGCTCTGACTGAACATTTGCACTAGGAGTTGTAGGTGGCTTGCAACTGCTGCTTGTTGCCCTTGTTTTAGTCAGTTTTCTAGATGCTTTAGAACTAGAGGGCCTTGAACCAGTGGGATTGGAATTTTCTGTGATCTAGGTCTCTGAATAACATTGATTTCCAGATCGCATGACATGGTTTGTGCATTAGTAGCAAACATGACACCTAAATCACTATCAAACTGAATAGGAACCCAAGCAACTTTGGATGCATCCCAATACCTTGTCTCCACAGCATCATATAATCCCCATGGATATTTGGCACAAATGGTTGCCCTTAACTGATCAAATGTGCTATGGTTGTCCACAACTAATGGAAATGTGAAGCCTTGTTCTTTTCCTTTTGTACTAGCACCAGATAAAATGCATGTCTCCATTCGAACACTGAGATTGAATGCTCTAGCCGGATCCATCCTATGCAAACATGTCACAATATTAAAATACATCCAGAGACTACCTAAATAGGATGCAAACATGTATAACCTAACCGAAATCCACCAAGAAACAGTAGATCTAGGGGACAGAGGCAAGAGACAGCAGATCTGGAGGAGATGGGGGAACTTACTGTGATGTTCTCTGAGATGACCGTGTTCTTCGCTCGCAGGCGCCGCTTGTGGCAGCGCTGCCGTCCATGTCGTCCCCCATCCCCAGCAGAAGTGGATCTGGTGGGCGCTGATTCGGTCGCCGTCGCCGCCGCCTAGGGTTTGTGAGAGAGTGGGGAACGGGAGAGTGGGGATGAGTGTGAGATGGGCCCGAGTGGTTTTTGTCATAGCCAGGGGCATCTGGTGTCCAAAACGGAGCGCCGTATACGGTCAAACGGCGCTGACCAAGCGGAACCGTGACGGAAGGGAAAAAAACCAAAGAATCGCAAAGTGGCTTGGACAGAACAGGTGAGTTTCTGAAACTAGGGGTAAAACAGACGAGTGGGACACAACTAGGGGCATGACACTAATTATCCCTTTTGTAATGTGACATAATGTCTTCCCGGTCATCATTTTGAACCGTTTTCCGTCTACCGTTCCATGTTTCAAGGCGCGGTTTTCATAGGCACATCTTGTCGAAGCAGAGATAGTGTCCACTTATTGTGGGATTCTCATCAATACGGGCGTGGGTAATCTAACCGTGCCATTTACATAGCCCTTGGGAATAGGCAAGTTTTAAGGCGAGTGGGGAGGCACTTGATATTCACTGTCTTTATAAGGAGATGAGGATTCCCTTTCTTCACCCACGCCTTCTCTCTTTCTCTATCCTTCCATTCTCGAGCTCCAGCGCCCAAGTCCTCATTTTTTCTTCCTCAAGGAAGCACTCAGCCATGTCCGGATCTGGAGGGCAAGGCAAGTGGATGGCCTCCTCCGTTAGGGAGAAGGACATCACCATGCTTTGGGCAGCCGGGTATCTGGCGAAAGAAATCGCCCACCGGCTTCCAGCCAAGGGGCAAATCGTCCCCACCCCGAAGCCCAACGAAAGGGTGGTGTTCAACCCTCATTTTATCCGCGGGTTAGGGTTTCCTCTCCACCCTTTCCTCTGCGGCTTATGTTCTATTACGGGCTTGATTTCCATGACCTAGCCCAGAACTCTTTTGTCAACATCTCGACATTCATTGTCATGTGTGAGGCCTTCCTCCGCATCCAACCCCACTTCATACTATGGCTCAAGATCTTCAACGTGAAGCCGAAGGTGGTGGATGGCCAGCACGGGGAGTGCGGAGGCGTGATGGTGAGCAAGATGCCCAACGTCACATGGCCCAAAGGTACTTTTGTGGAGACCGTCAAGGAGTGGTAGAAACTGTGGTTCTACATCACAGAGCCGCGCAATGCCACCTAGGCCGTGGCTTCCGAATTCAAGTCCGGAGCTCCAATGCGGCTCACCTCCTGAATAGAGAAGGGCCCAAATTGGTCTTCCTTGGACGAACTGATAGCGCTGCAAACACGTATCCAAAGCATGGTGGATAAAAACATCAAGCTCGTCGACGTAATCTAGGTGATGCTGGTTCGCCGGATCCTCCCATGCCAAAGCCAGACCTGCCCTTTATGGGAATTCGATCCGAAGAAGCACCAAACCTTGGAAAGGCTCTTCGGAACCACTCACGAAGATGCCTGGAAGTTTCTCTTTAAAGGCAACGAGACGCCGCCAGCCATGGACTCGGACCGCGGGCACAATATTACCCATCATGCCAATGCGGTAAGTTTTTCACGTCTCAGGGCGCATTCTCTACTTGCTTGTTTCAAGTAGGATATCTAAACTTTGTTTTTTCAGGTATGGACGGAGAGGGTGGAGCGGATTCAATGTTCGGCTCCGCTGCCCGAGGAACCAGTCATCCCGCTCCTGACGAAGATTCTAGTGCTGGAGCCCTATAAGGCGCCGGAGAAGAAGGCCAGGAAGGCCCAGGGGGTCCGGAGTGGACCCCGCCGCAAGGGAGCTTCGGACGTGTCATCCGAAGACAAGACTCACTCCTCCGCCACCGAAGACGATGACGACGAGGAGGAAGAAAGCACCTCTCCCCCTGATGGTGGGAGGAAGAAGAGGGCGGCTTCCACTAATCTGGAGGCAAAGGCGCCCAATAGGGGGAAGGGTCCCCTTGCGGATAACTCCGCGTGGGACATCGACAGCAGCTCGGAGCGAAGCCCCCGAAACAAGACTCCGACCGCGTCATAAGTACTAAAAACTCGCATACGTCCATGCATCCGGCCTCTCTTGCTTCATGACATTAATATGTTAAATTATGCCATCGCTGTCCGGCCCACGACAGCTCCCTGCGATCCTCATCAAGAGGTTTGTTGCATTCGAAGGCGATGGCCAGCGAGTCACCGCCGGCCGCTCACTCTCCCACGGCCAAGGGCGACAACGAGGTGTTGTCCCAAAGGACCTTCCCAGGCCAGGGAGAGGTTTAGGAGGCCGCCAGGGTGACGCCAGAGGGCAGAGCCTCGGCCACCGGACACATGGGGGAGCAGACCCCCATGGCGACTCGGGATGGGGACCTTGATCAGTTCAGCCCCCAGTCGAATACAAGTGCGGAGACCTATATGGCTTCGGAATCCGGTGAGCAACCTCCTTCGAAAGAAGGGGGTGTGCCTATTCTGCCGGTGACCTCTGTCCAACCAGAGGCATTGGATAATCTGCTGGAAGCGCTACGAGGCACTTCCATTGTGGATGAACACCATATCCCTATGGGTACGGTGATTGAGAGGGTTCAGTCCGTCAAAAGCGGACTGACCGAAGCCTGCGGCAACCTGGTGACAGGCTTTGAGGTAAGCGACACAAAAGAAAAAGTCCTAATATAGATAGTAGCCCCTGAGACATTGTACGGTGTTCGGAAAGAAGAGCCGGATAGAGGATCAATTTATTTTCGCCGGAAACTAACTAAATATGTCTTATATGAATAAGCAGGCGTCGTTGCTGGCCGCGACCGCACACACTACCGAAGTCTCCGGACTAAAGCAGAGACTGGAGCGGGCCGAGGCGGAGCTCGGCCATGCGAGGAAGCAGCTAGAAGACAAGCAAGGTATGTAATGACTTGTTGTATATTAGGAAAGAATAAATGATGCATATTGACTGTAGTGCCATGATATGTGTAAGACCAGCAACCGAGGTCGAGGTCCTTAAACAGGCCCTGGCTGAGGCCGAGGAGAGAGCTGCCAAGGAAAAAACCGCCCGTGAGAAGCACGAGGCCAGGCTTGATGAGGTCCAGCAAGAGCTCCAGGATGCCGTGAAGAATTGTGAATCCTTGGAGCGCGACGTTTTGGCTTGAGTGACCGAACTCGCTAAGGCTCGCCAAAGCGCGGAAGAGGCCCGGGTTGAGGCCCAGGGCACCCTCTAGGAGATCCAGGAGGCCAAGAAAATTGCGGCGGGTAAGGCGTTTAGTATGCAAAGCAAGTATGTGAAGAAGAAGTATCTCTTACTAACCAGGATTCAGAGTTCTCCCGGGGCGTTTGCAGATCTGCCGCGCAGTGCTTCTGACGCTGCGGAGCTCTTCCGAGCCAAAGAAGGGAGCTCAACGGAGAAGCTGTTCTGGTCACAAATATCTTACGCCAGAACATCCAGTGCCCTTTAGCGATCAACTAAAATAGTTGGTCGAGCTGCATAAGGTGGCCGAACTGGCCATGAAGGATTTAATAATCCGGTTGTGGCCTGCCGAAGCTATGCCCGGCAGCTACTCTAAGCACTGCGTTGGTTTTTCCCTGAAGAGGAAGGGATGATGCAGCAGAGTAGCGTAAGTATTTCCCTCAGTTTTTGAGAACCAAGGTATCAATCCAGTAGGAGGCTATGCGTGAGTCCCTCGTACCTGCACAAAACAAATAAATCCTTGCAACCAATGCGATAAGGGGTTGTCAATCCCTACACGGCCACTTACGAGAGTGAGATCTGATAGATATGATAAGATAATATTTTTAGTATTTTTATGATAAAGATGCAAAGTAAAATAAAAGCAAAATAAATAACTAAGTATTGGAAGATTAATATGATGAAGATAGACCCGTGGGCCATAGGTTTCACTAGTGGCTTCTCTCAAGAGCATAAGTATTCTACTATGGGTGAACAAATTACTGTTGAGCAATTGACAGAATTGAGCATAGTTATGAGAATATCTAGGCATGATCATGTATATAGGCATCACGTCCGAGACAAGTAGACCGACTCCTGTCTGCATCTACTACTATTACTCCACTCATCGACCGCTATCCAGCATGCATCTAGAGTATTAAGTTAATGAAAACAGAGTAACGGCTTAAGCAAGATGACATGATGTCGAGGGATAAACTCATGCAATATGAAGAAAACCCCATCTTGTTATCCTCGATGGCAACAATACAATACGTGCCTTGCTGCCCCTACTGTCACTGGGAAAGGACACCGCAAGATTGAACCCAAAGCTAAGCACTTCTCCCATTGCAAGAAAGTTCAATTTAGTAGGCCAAACCAAACTGATAATTCAAAGAGACTTGCAAAGATAACCAATCATACATAAAAGAATTCAGAGAAGATTCAAATATTGTTCATAGATAGACTTGATCATAAACCCACAATTCATCGATCTCAACAAACACACCGCAAAAAGAAGATTATATCGAATAGATCTCCACAAGAGAGGGGGAGAACATTTTATTGAGATCCAAAAAGAGAGAAGAAGCCATCTAGCTAATAAATATGGACCCGTAGGTCCGAGGTGAACTACTCACACTTCATCGGAGGGGCTATGGTGATGATGTAGAAGCCCTCCGTGATGGATACCCCCTCCGGCGGAGCTCCGGAATAGGCCCCAAGATGGGATCTCGTGGATACGGAAAGTTGTGGTGGTGCAATTAGGGTTTTGGCTCTGTATCTGATCGTTTGGGGGTACGTAGGTATATATAGGAGGAAGGAGTACATGGTGAAGCAACAGGGGCCCCACGAGGGTGGAGGGCGCGCCTGGGGGGGGGGGTAGGCGCGCCCCTACCTCGTGGCCTCCTCCCTTGTTTCTTGATGTAGGGTCCAAGTCCCCTGGATCATGTTCGGTGAGAAAATCACGTTCCTGAAGGTTTCATTCGGTTTGGACTCCGTTTGATATTCCTTTTCTTCGAAACCCTGAAATAGGCATAAAACAGCAATTCTGGGCTGGGCCTCCGGTTAATAGGTTAGTCCCAAAAAAAATATAAAAGTGGATAATAAAGCCCAATAATGTCCAAAATAGTAGATAATATAGCATGGAACAATCAAAAATTATAGATACGTTGGAGACGTATCATGAAGCGGCTTGTGAATGCCTGCCCTCGGCTGGACGTTGTCAAGTGGTCGGTCTGCATCGAGGGCGCGTGCATGGCCTTTGCCTGCGTCAAGGTGTGGTGGGCGAAGATGGA
This sequence comes from Triticum dicoccoides, assembly GCF_002162155.2. Classification (NCBI taxonomy): domain Eukaryota; kingdom Viridiplantae; phylum Streptophyta; class Magnoliopsida; order Poales; family Poaceae; genus Triticum; species Triticum dicoccoides. The sequence continues at coordinate 585,587,996 of NC_041388.1, forward strand.
CACCGTCAAGCTTACGACCGGGGGACCGCCAGAGGGCAAGGAGCACCGCACGCCTGAGCGGTATTTTGGACATGTCCTAGAGGGGTCTCATATTGTGGCAAAGCAATGTGCGCAAGAGATTATTTTCGAATGAATATATTCATGTTGTCTCTACCTTGTATGATGAAACAAAGTAGTTATGTGATATAATGTTTGTTATTTAAAAAAATTCACCTCCTGTGCGGCCGTGTTGTGTGAAATCTAAGAGTTGGCCAGTCGTCGGCTTCTGCCCCCACGTAGGTAGTACAGGGGTGTTCGGGATGTAATCTAAACACTCTTGATCCAATTGTTTGGTCCTTGAAGGAGGTGTTTAGCGCGACGAACCGGACAATCGGACTATGCGGCTTTAGCACCCTCACTTAGCCATAGGAGTTTGATGATAAAAATATAGGCGCAGCCCCTAGTATCCGAACTAGGATGTTGTAAACACCTGACTGGGGAATTACCGATCCCTCGCGTAATGCGGAAAAAATCTTTAAAGATTTTAGACCTCCGAAGAGCTGACCGGCTCTCGCCGCATCATGACAGTCAGTTTTCGGCTTTTCTCTACTGAGGTGCTCATTTGGGTAAACCAGGGCACAATAGCAGTAGTCTCCCTTTACTACCCTAGCCGATATAACGGAACGTAAGATAGCAAGCACAGGAGCCGGGCAACCCAACTATTGACCAAAGACATGATTCGGAGCCAATGCATATAGTGCTAAATTCGGGGTGCCGAACTATACTGTAAAAAAGTGTTCGGACTTTGTTGTCATGCTATGGGGCGCTATGAAGCCCCTAGAAAATTGAAACATACCAAAGTGTACGGGTGCTATTTGATAAAGTTATCAAAAAGAAAAAAAAGAAAGGGTAGTAAGCTAGAGCCGTAAAATTTGGGCTGCAAACTATTTCCATTATAATTTCATTAGTGTGTTAAAGTGCATTTATACAAGTAGTGCAATAAGCAGAAGGCTATTTAATATGCCTTTAACCAAGGGAGAGCTGCGTGTGGGTCCTGAAAACAGGTAGAGGGATCATTAAAGAAACCACCTAAAAATTCCCCAGTACTTCCATGCTTCTTGCCGCCTTGGTGTATTTGTCCTTCGAAAAGGACCGATGGTCAGGCCGTCAGGGAAGGCCTGTGGAAAAGAAACCTGAAAAGGAGAAAGAAGAAAGAAGAAAGAGTGAAAGTGCATGTGTCCGGGGGCGGTCGAGCCGTATTGTGGATCAAAGGCTAGTTATGCCTCCATCCATGCCCATGGTATTTTGAGTGTGTAATTATGTACGTGCGGTACAATTGCCGCCACTTGGTCGCGACTGGGACGGAGGTCGAATTGCTAGTCGATCTCTTGACGAGCCGAGCTGTCCTGCTGCAGAATAGTCCGGACTCTCTTGACAGTGTCTGGGAGCTCGGCCGCCGAATTAAGGTTCTGCTTGAAAAGGCCGCTCTGTACTTTTGCTCCTAAGGCAGCGGTGTGCTCCTCGGTTCGGAGGGAGCGTTCCGTGTTTCCATTAACTGTTATGACGCCGCGTGGTCCGGGCATCTTGAGCTTGAGATAAGCATAGTGTGGCACCGCGTTGAATCGAGCAAATGTGGTTCGTCCAAGCAGTGCGTGATAGCCGCTGCGAAAGGGGACGATATCAAAGATTAACTCCTCGCTTCGGAAGTTGTCCGGAGATCCGAAGACAACCTCTGGTGTGATTGAGCTTGTACAGCGGGCCTCTACACCTGGTATGACTCCTTTAAAGGTAGTATTTGTGGGCTTGATCCGTGATGGATTAATGCCGATTTTGGGCACTGTATCCTGATAGAGCAGGTTGAGGCTACTGCCACTGTCCATTAGGACACGCGTCAGGTGGAACCCATCAATTATTGGGTCCAGGACCAGTGCGGCTGAACCGCCATGACGGATACTGGTCGGATGATCCTAACGATCAAAAGTGATCAGGCATGATGACCATGGATTAAATTTTGGGTTGACTGGCTCTATCGCGTAGACGTCCCTGAGAACGCGCTTGCGCTCCCTCTTGGGGATGTGGGTAGCGTATATCATGTTCACTGTTTTGACCTGAGGGGGAAACTTCTTCCATCCCCCTGTGATTGATGGGCGGGGCTCCTTGTCGTCGTCCTTGCTTTGCGATCCCTTCTCCTTACTTTTGGCATTTAACTTGTCGGCCTTTTTAAAAACCCAACAATCTCTGTTGGTATGATTGGCTGGTTTGTCTGGGGTGCCATGGATCTGGCATGGACGATCGAGTATGCGGTCCAAGCTGAATGAGCCCGAATTGTTCTTTTTGAACAGCTTCTTCCACTGACCGGACTTAGAGCCACTGAATCCGGCATTGACCGTCGTATCATCGGTGTTGTCATTGTTGTTTCGACGCTTGTGTCTGTTGCGTCGGGACTTGTCGTTGCTATTTCTGGCTTCAGGGGTGCTGATGTCGCTGGCATTGTTTTTGCTATGGGCTAGCCAGCTATCCTCACCCGCACAAAAGCGGGTCATGAGTGCCGTGAGGGCTGCCATGGACTTTGGCTTTTCTTGGCCGAGGTGACGGGCGAGCCATTTGTCGCGGATGCTGTGTTTAAAGGCCGCTAGGGCTTCGGCATCCGGATAGTCGATGATCTGGTTCTTTTTAGTTAGTAACCTAGTCCAGAATTTCCTGGCTGACTCTCCAGGCTGTTGAACTATATGGCTTAAGTCATCGGCATCTGGTGGCTGGACATATGTACCTTGGAAGTTGTCGCGGAAGGCGTCTTCCAAATCCTCCCAGCTGCCAATAGAGTTTTCAGGCAGACTGTTTAACCAGTGCTGAGCTGGCCCTTTGAGTTTTAACGGGAGGTATTTGATGGCGTAGAGGTCATATCCGCGGGCCATATGGATATGGAGAAGAAAATTCTCAATCCACACTGCGGGATCAGTTGTTCCATCGTATGATTCAATATTCACGGGTTTAAACCCTTCTAGGAATTCATGCTCCATTACTTCGTCAGTGAAGCAAAGAGGGTGTGCGGCGCCTCTATATCGGGCCACATCGCGACGTAGCTCCGATGGAATCCATCTGCGGTTTTCGGCCCGCGTATGACTAGGCTTGTCACGTCCAAATAGATAGCCTTCATCACGTTTCGGGGCACGTCCTCGCGATCCGTAGATCGATCTGGTATGTCCTGCTCTATTGTCCAGGTCCTGCCGAAGGTCATATGTATAACCACTGTTTTATCTCTGCTTTTACGACGAGGCGGGGCGGGCTGGTGTTTGGCTTGAGTTGCCGCTTTATCTCGACCACATGGTGGTCGGTCAGCTGCATTGCACGATGATGGTGCGGGCTCCGGTGCCTCGTCGTCGAACTGAGATAGCAATTTGCGCTTCAGGTAGCTTTTGGCTAGGCGCTTGAGGCCGTATTCTTCGGCTGCTAGGACATCGGTCCATCTATCATTGAGCAGATCTTGGTCAGCTTGAAGCTGCTGGTGCTTCTTTTTCAGGCTCCTTGTAGTGGCTATTAGCTGGCGCTTAAAGCGCTCCTGCTCGAGAGGTTCCTCAGGTAGGATAAAATCCTCGTTGCCGACGCTCACCTCCTCCACGTAGATCAGAAGATCGCTATTGTCCTCCGAGTCTTCGTTTATGGACTGTTCATTAGGGCTAACTTGCCCATCTTCCCGATCGTCCTGTTCGACAGTTCGTTCGTCGGAATCTTCTCTGTCTTCGGCACCGTCCGGAGTGTTATCGTCTCCCGTGCTGGTGTTGTTGTCTTTTCTGCAATGTGATTTAGAGCAGCACCGCTGACGCCGGCGCTTTGGTTGTGTCTTAGGAGGCTCCTCCTCGGCTGGATTCTCCTTGTCGTCGCTGTTATTCTCTTTTGGTGCATCCACCATGTATACGTTGTAGGAAGAGGTGGCCGTCCAGCATCCGGTAAACAGCGGGTCTTGGCCCTGCTCCTCATCGGCATCGTCGTCCATACTGTCGATGTCTTCGGAGCCGTAATCGAGCGTCTCGGTTAAGTCTTCGACAGTGGCTATGAAGTGGGCGGTGGGTGGGAAATGAAATTCTCCGTCATCAGCCTCCTGTTCGAACCGGATATAATTCGGCTAAGAGTCCCCCACCAAGGATAGATTTTTCAATGAGTTTAGCACATCGCCCAAAGGCGAGTGCCGAAAGATGTCCGTGGAGCTGAATTTGATGATCGATGACCGATCAAGCTCGACGTACGCGGACGCACAAGGTTCGGAACCTGTAGTCAGAGACGAGTCCGTGGTTCCGGTGACATAGATGTCACTTGAAGTTAGGTCTGTGTGCAGCTCCAACACTGCTGAGTCTGCGGCTTCCGCGGAGGGGTTGAGCTTCCCATCCTCGGATGGCACGATCTACTCCGGATCTAAGGCCAGTGCAGCTACAGGTACTATCTCCTTGGTATGGTCCGATGACAGATTTACGTCATGTTCATTGTGGTGGTAGGGAGCGGCTGCCGTGGTCTCGAATCCGTCGAAGATCAAGTCTCCGCGGATATCCGCGACGTAGTTCAAGCTTCCAAATCTGACCTGATGGCCAGGGGCGTAGATTTCGATCTGCTCCGGATTACCAAGCGAGTAGGCCCTCAGTGCGAAGCCGCCGAACACGAAGATCTGTCCGGGGAGGAAGACTTCCCCGTGGACAGCGTCGTTGTAGATGGTCGAAGGAGCCATCAAACCTTTTGACAACGTCACAGTGGAACTCTCAATAAAAGCACCAATGTCGGTGTCAAATCTGGCGTATCTCGGTTAGGGGTCCCGAACTGTGCGTCTAAGGTCGATGGTAACAGGACACAGGGAACACAATGTTAACCCAGGTTCGGGCCCTCTCTATGGAGGTAATACCCTACTTCCTGCTTGATTGATCTTAATGAATATGAGTATTACAAGAGTTGATCTACCACGAGATCGTAATGGCTAAACCCTAAGAGTCTAGCCTATCTGACTATGATTATCAGGAGATATGTCTATGGACCTAGTCCTCTGGTTTATATAGACACCGGAGGGATCTAGGGTTACATATGGTCGGTTACATAGAAAGGAATCTTCATATTTGGACTAAGCTTGCCTTACACGCCAAGGAGAGTCCCATCCGGACATGGGTAGAGTCTTCGGTCTTTGTATCTTCGCAGCCCATCAATCCGGCCCATGTTCAATAGGTCGGATGCCCGAGGACCCCTTAGTCCAGGACTCCCTTAGTCTTCATGAGCAAGCGAGTTGGCTGCACACCCACTTAGTTTCTTTTTGAGCTTTCATACACTTATAGCTCTAGTGCATCCGTTGCATGGCAATCCCTACTCACTCACATTGATATCTATTGATGGGCATCTCCATAGCCCGTTGATATGCCTAGTTGATGTGAGACTATCTTCTCCTTTTGTCTTCTCCATAACCACCATTCTATTCCACCTATAGTGCTATGTCCATGGATCACGCTCATGTATTGCGTGAAGATTGAAAAAGCTTGAGAACATCAAAAGTATGAAATAATTGCTTGGCTTGTCATCGAGGTTGTGCATGATTTAAATATTTTGTGTGATGAAGAAATATCATAGCCAGACTATATGATTTTGTAGCGATAGCTTTCTTTGGCCATGTTATTTTGAGAATACATGATTGCTTTGTTCGTATGCTTGAAGTATTACTATTTTTATGTAAATATTAAACTTTTGTTTTGAATCTTATAGATCTGAATTTTCTTTCCACAATAAAGAGAGATTACACTGATAAATATGTTAGGTAGCATTCCACATCAAAAATTCTGTTTTTTATCATTTACCTACTTGAGGACGAGCAGGAATTAAGCTTGGGGATGCTGATACATCTCTAAGGTATCTACAATTTTTGATGTATTCATGCCATGTTTATAATATTTATACATGATTTTGGTATGATTTGGTTAGAACTAACCAGGACTGACGCTGTTTTCAGTAGAACTATCGTGGTGTTGTTTTTGTGCAGAAATAAAAGTTCTCGGAATGCGTTGAAAATCAATGTAGATTTTTTCTGGAAAATATAAAAAATACTGGAACGAACAGTTATCGGAGGGGAGTTCCGTGGGCCCCACGAAGGTGGAGGGCGCGCCCCTGTGCCTCGTGGACTTCCCGTGGGGCCCCCTGACTTGTTCTCGATGCCAACCTCTCCTATAAATCCTCAAGCCTCCAAAAAATAACCTAGATCGGGAGTTCCGCCGCCGCAAGCCTCTGTAGCCACAAAAAACCAATCGGGACCCTGTTCCGGCACCCTGCCGGAGGGGGGAATCATCACTGGTGGCCATCTTCATCATCCCAACGCTCTCCATGCTGAGGAGGGAGTAGTTCACCCTTGGGGCTGGGCGTATGTACCAGTAGCTATGTGTTTGATCTCTCTCTCTCTCTCTCTCATGTTCTTGATTTGGCACGATCTTGATGTATCGCGAGCTTTGCTATTATAGTTGGATCTTATGATGTTTCTCCCCCTCTATAACTTGTAATGGATTGAGTTTTCCCTTTGATGTTATTTTATCGGATTGAGTCTTTAAGGATTTGAGAACACTTGATGTATGTATTGCATGGAATACCCGTGGTGACAATGGGGTATTATATTGATTCACTTGATGTATGTTTTGGTGATCAACTTGCGGGTCCCGTGACCTTGGGAATCTATGCATAGGGGTTGGCACACATTTTCGTATTGACTCTCCGGTAGAAACTTTGGGGCTCTCTTTGAAGTTCTTTGTGTTGGTTGAATAGATGAATCTGAGATTATGTGATGCATATCGTATAATCATACCCGCGGATACTTGTGGTGACATTGGAGTATCTAGGTGACATTAGGGTTTTGGTTGATTTGTGTCTTAAGGTGTTATTTTACTACGAACTCTAGGGCTATTTGTGACACTTATAGGAATAGCCCAATGGATTGATCGGAAAGAATAACTTTGAGGTGGTTTCGTACCCTACAATAATCTCTTCGTTTATTCTCTACTATTAGTGACTTTGGAGTGACTCTTTGTTGCATGTTGAGGGATAGTTATATGATCTAATTATGTTATCCTTGTTGAGAGAACTTTCACTAGTGAAAGTATGAACCCTAGGCCTTGTTTCAACGCATTGCAATACCGTTTTCGCTCACTTTTATCATTAGTTACCTTCCTATTTTTATAATTCCAGATTATAAAAACCTATATCTACCATCCATATTGCACTTGTATCACCACCTCCTCGCCGGACTAGTGCACCTATACAATTTATCAATGTATTGGGTGTGTTGGGGACACAAGAGACTCTTCGTTACTTGGTTGCAGGGTTGTTTGAGAGAGACCATCATCCTACTCCTCCCACGGATTGATAAACCTTAGGTCATCCACTTGAGGGAAATTTGCTATGGTCCTACAAACATCTGCACTTGGAGGCCCAACAATGTCTATAAGAAGAAGGTTATGTAGTAGACATCAAGCATCGACCCGCCGAGCTGGCGACCGTTGCTGTCATAGTGGAGGGGAGTGCACCGTGGTTGCGGCACCTCCAACCCTTCCGCCGTCAGCACGCGCCAACTCGGTGGACCGACGCCGAAAAGGTTACACCTCCTGGTATCCATCCTTATTGGTGTGGCCAATAAGGCTCTAGATAGCAGCCCTCCACTCTTCTTGCTTCTCCGCAGCTGGAGAAAAGTCGAGGAGTTATTGCGCTCGTGCTAACGCTTCTGCTTGCGTAGGTGGCAGTGACAAGCGCGAGGAACGGGAGGTGCTCAGACTTCTAAGTATGTTAGAAGGAGCCCCCTCACGGTTCCGCGGTCGTGCGCCATTTCCACCAGCATCATGGCGCGCATGCCGACCGTGCGCATCTTGAGGGTGATGTTGAGGGCTCTTTCCGTGGGGACGCCTGTGGTCCCCAATGTCGTGGTGTCACCCGTCGCGCATGGCCTGGGAAGGCCATGCCGTGGCCGCCGACGGGAGTATCTCGGAGGTCGCCGCGCTGCCGGCAGGAAGCACGGGTCCGCCCCTAGACCCAGCGACGCGGCTTGTCGTTGTGGGAATGAATGATGTCGCTTGCCTGGCTTTGGTTGCCAGAATGTCGTGGATGCTCGTGAGCCGCACCTCCGCCACCATTCGTGACTACCCCATCGCCTGCCCTTGCTGGCACGGGTGGATCGGCTCCAGATGAACCGATCCTCATGATTTCCTTCTTCTTGGGAGCCATGGTGATCAAGGAAACGATGCGCTAACTGCTAGACCAGGTTTGCACAATCTCCTAGCTCCTACCTGGCGTGCCAAAGATGTCAGAGAAACGAGACCTACGGGATCACATGGATCCCTTCTACGGCTTGGCAGGGAAGAGGGGTGCACAAAGAGCAGATCTAACGATCAACACGGTGGATTTTTACCCAGGTTCGGGCTACTGAGGAGCGTGAAACCCTAGTCCTGCTTCGAGTGTATATATTGTGTTCTTGAGCTTTGGATATTTGCTTATGCATGCAAGCTGGGTCAGACAGTCCAAAAAGTCTAAATCCTTCTCCAGTACGCCTTGGGTCTCCTTTTATACGTTCAAGGGGTTGCCACAGCAGCACACAGGAGGTGTAAAGTAGCTATGCTTATTACTGACGTCATGGCACAAAACACATTAAATGCGCTGGTTACGTGCCCCTAGCTTTATCGGGGACAGAAATGGAGCTCGTCCCATCCGTCGCCGCCTCACCCCGCCTTGACACATGTCCGGCTGATGAGGCATGCAATGCCAGGTTGGCTGGCTAGCCGCTGCGCTGGAGCAGTGGCAGGATCTTCACGAGATCTGCATGCCACCGTGCAGGTGCTTGCCAGGCTGGCTGGTCAGTTGCTGTGCCGGAGTGGTGGCAGGGTGGTGGAGCCTTGCCGTGGCCTCGCTAATGTCCCCGGCAAGGATCTTGCCGGGACCTCGCAGACGTCCCCGGCAAGGATCAAACAAGGAACTTTATCTTTTGGTCTTCATGAAGATATGCATGCCACCAGTCTTCACAAGGATCTACAAGCCACTAGTCTTCACAAAGATCTGCACGCCACTACGCATGCGCCCCTGGGTCTTGGTCTTTGATGTTGTTGATGGTGTCAGAGCTCTCAACCTCAAGGGTGGTCTTCTTGTCAGTGCATCGCAAGCCGCCTCGGCAAGGATCTTGTCGGGGCTTTGCGAGCCGCCACGACAAGGATCTCGCCGGGGGTCCAGCTTGTCTTCTGCTCTTTGGTTACTGGCCTGGACGCCACCTTCGTTGTCTGGTATTCTGTCCCCAGCTGCCCCCGTCAAGCCTTGCCGCGGGTGTGGACGCAACTACCCGTGCACAAGTAAGGGATACCAAAGGGCCCAAAATTTAGTACACGACACATGGGGAGTCCTTGGTTTGCTCGATGACCCATTGCTATTTCCACGACATGGCTCAAAACCCGGCCTGAGGACTCCATGCACCCCATCCTGCGAGATGATCCCTTATCATGAGAGGGCACCCCAGACACCGAACCTTGGTCAAGAAAACTTACCTTGGTCCGACCAGATGTTTTGTCCGAGCAGCACACCCGTTAGGCGACTCGATGGGGAGCCCCCTCTTCCATGTCGGTGAATTCAAATGTGTTTGTGAATTTAAAAATCATTTGCAATATTTAAAAATGTGAGTGAAGTTTAAAGAGTATTTGTGACTTAAAAAATGTTCATAAGCTTAAAAAATATTCATGAATTAAAAAATCTCCGTGAATACAGAAAATGTTCGTGAATGCAAAATCTCTTGAACTCAAAAAATGTTGGTGAATTAAAAAAATCATGAACTAAAAAATGTTTGTGAATCAAACAAATTTTGTGAATGCAAAAAATCGTCATGAATTCAAAAATGTTTAAGAATTGAAAAACCTTCATGAATTAAAAAATGTTCGTGGAATTGTTTTAAATGTCCCGAGTTTAGAAAATGCCCGTCAATTCTAAAAATACTGAAGAATTTACAAAAACTTGAATTTGTAAAATGTATTAATTCAAAAATGTTTGTGAGTCATGAATTAAAAAAGTTCACGATTTATAAATTCTTTTTGGTGAATTGAAAAAAGATTCATAAATTCCAAAAGGTTCACAAATTTAAAAGTTATTTGTGAGTTCAAAAACGTTCATAAAGACAAAAACATGTCTGCAAATTTAAAAAATGTTCACTAATTTGAAAATATTTGCAAATTGAAACAATGAAATCGAAAAATAAGATTAGATAATAAGCAAAAAAAGAAAATAAAAAAATGTCAACAAAAAACATAGAAAATAAGAAACCAATCATTAAATTAAAAACCGGCTAAAAAGAAAAACTTGACCAGGAAGCTTCCCAAGATTGGCTTGGAAGCTTTCCAAAACCAACCCGGATGCTCACTCGGAACTTTCGGAAACCGCCTATTCAAGGGCGCTCTTTATTAGTGGGTCAAGCTGCTCCGCGATCATTGTTAGTGAGCAATAGGATAGTGCTGGCTAAAAGCTGTATCTAGCCTTCCGCGAATGAGACCAACAAACTTTACAAAATCTTTTGTCAATTTGTGCATGTTAGCCTTGCGCAAGGGCATTTCTCCTCATTAGTGGTACACTAAACATTGATATAGATAAGATGGGATCATGTACACCAAAACCTCAACCTACCTACCATTTGACAAACAAAAAATAATGCTTACTTGAGGATATCTGTTACATGTGGCAAATCCCTGATGTCTACTACACAACTTGTTCTTGTAGACTCGTGTTGGGCCTCCAAGCGCAGAGTTTTGTAGGACAGTAGCAATTTCCCTCAAGTGGATGACCTAAGGTTTATCAATCCGTGGGAGGTGTAGGATGAAGATGGTCTCTCTCAACAAACCCTCCAACCAAATAATAAAAAGTCTCTTGTGTCCCCAACACATCAAATACAATGGTAATTTGTATAGGTGCACTAGTTCAGTGAAGAGATAGTGATACAAGTGTAGCAATGATAGTAGATATTGATTTTTGTAATAGGAACAATAAAACACAACAAGGTAGCAATTGATAAAACGGAACACAAACGGTATTGCAATGCTTGGAAATGAGGCCAAGGGTCCGTACTTTCGTTAGTGCAATCTCTCAACAATGCTAATCTAATTGGATCATATAACCATCCCTCAACGTGTGATGAAGAATCACTCCAAAGTTCCTATCTAGCGGAGAACATAAGAAGAAATTGTTTGTAGCTATTCTTTCCGATTGATCTATCCAAGAGTTCGTACTAAAATAACACCAAGTTATTCTTTCTGATCGATCTATCAAGAGTTCGTACTAAAATAACACTAAGTTATTCTTTCCAATCGATCTATCAAGAGTTCGTACTTAAATAACACCAAAGCAAATTCAGATTCATAATTCTCAATCCAACACAAAGAACCTCAAAGAGTGCCCCAAGATTTCTACCGGAGAAACAAAAGACGAAAACGTGCATCGCATAGATTACCCCAATGTCACCTCTGGAATCCAGGAGTTGAGTGCCAAAACATATCTCAAGTAAATCAATATAATACCCCATTGTGACCACGGGTATTCATATGCAAGACATATATCAAGTGCTCTCAAATCCATAAAAGTACTCAATCTGATAAAATGAAATCTCAAAGGGAAAACTCAATTCATCACAACAAGATAGAGAGGGGAAAACGCCATATGATCCAACTATATTAACAAAGTCCGCGATACATCAAGAACGTGACATCTCAAGAACACAAGAGAGAGAGAGAGATTAAACACATAGCTACTGGTACAAACCCTCAGCCCTGAGGGTGGACTACTCCCTCCTCATCATGGAGACCATAGGGATGATGAAGATGGCCTCCGGTGATGATCTCCCCCTCCGGCAGGGTGCCGAAATGGGCTCTCGATTGTTTTTCTGTGGCTATAGAGACTTGAGGCGGCAGAACTTCTAATCTAGGGTTACCCCGAGGGCTTTTGGAATATTTGACGATTTATAGGGCAAAGAGGGGGTACGGGAGGCCACCGAGGTGGGCATAACCCACCTAGGCACACATGGGCCCCCAGGCGCGCCCTGGTGGGTTGTTCCCCCCACGGGGCACCGCCCAGGTGTTGCTCTGGCCCATTGGATGTCCTTTGATCCATAAAAAAATCCACAAAAAGTTTCATGGTGTTTGGACTCCGTTTGATATTGATTTCCTGTGATGTAAAAAACAAGCAAAAAGACTGGCATTGGCACTGGGTCAATAGGTTAGTCCCAAGAAATGATATAAAGTTGCTATAAAATGATTGTAAAACATCCAAGAATGATAATATAACATCACGAATACTTCATAAATTATAGATACGTTGGAGATCAATCCCTCGATAGGGTATTGATGTCTACTACACAACCTTCTTCTTGTAGACGTTGTTGGGCCTCCAAGTGCAGAGGTTTGTAGGACAGTAGCAAATTTCCCTCAAGTGGATGACCTAAGGTTTACCAATCCGTAGGAGGCGTAGGATGAAGATGGTCTCTCTCAAGCAACCCTGCAACCAAATAACAAAGAGTCTCTTGTGTCCCCAACACACCCAATATAATGGTAAATTGTATAGGTGCACTAGTTCGGCGAAGAGATGGTGATACAAGTGGTATATGGATATTAGATAATAGTTTTTGTAATCTAAAAATATAAAAACAGCAAGGTAACTAATGATAAAAGTGAGCGTAAACGGTATTGCAATGCGTTGAAACAAGGCCTAGGGTTCATACTTTCGCTAGTGCAAGTTCCCTCAACAATAATAACATATTTGGATCACATAACGATCCCTCAACATGCAACAAAGAGTCACTCCAAAGCCACTAATAGCGGAGAACAAACGAAGAGATTATGGTAGGGTACGAAACCACCTCAAAGTTATTCTTTCCAATCAATCCGTTTGGCTATTCCTATAGGTGTCACAAACAGCCCTAGAGTTCGTACTATAATAACACCTTAAGACACAAATCAACCAAAACCCTAATGTCACCTAGATACTCCAATGTCACCTCAAGTATCCGTGGGTATGATTATACGATATGCATCACGCAATCTCAGATTCATCTATTCAACCAACAGATAGAACCTCAAAGAGTGCCCCAAAGTTCCTACCGGAGAATCACGACGAAAACGTGTGCCAACCCCTATGCATAGGTTCATGGGCAGAACCCGCAAGTTGATCACCAAAACATACATCAACTGAATCACGTGATATCCCATTGTCACCACAGATACGCACGACAAGACATACACCAAGTGTTCTCAAATCTTTAAAGACTCAATCCGATAAGATAACTTCAAAGGGGAAACTCAATCCATTACAAGAGAGTAGATGGGGAGAAACATCATAAGATCAAAATATAATAGCAAAGCTCGCGATACATCAAGATCGTATCACCTCAAGAACACGAGAGAGAGATCAAACACATAGCTACTGGTACATACCCTCAGCCACGAGGGAGAAGTACTCCCTCCTCATCATGGAGAGCAGCGAGATGAGGAAGATGGCCATCGGAGAGGGATTCCCCCTCTGGCAGGGTGCCGGAACGGGTCTAGATTGGCTTTCGGTGGCTACGAAGGCTTCTGGCACGAAACTCCCGATCTATTGTGCTCCCCGATCATTTTAGGGTATATGGAGATATATAGGCGGAAGAAGTACGTCAGGGGGGCCACGAGGGGCCCACGAGGGTGGAGGGAGCGCCCAGGGGGTGGACGCGCCCCTGCCTCGTGGCTTCCTCGTAGATCACCTGACGTGCACTCCAAGTCTTCTGGGCTTCTTCCGATTCAAAAATAAGTTCCGTGAAGTTTTAGGTCAATTGGACTCCGTTTGATTTTCCTTTTCTGCGATACTCTAAAACAAGGAAAAAACAGAAACTGGCACTGGGCTCTGGGTTAATAAGTTAGTCCCAAAAATAATATAAAATAACATATAAATGCATATAAAACATCCAAGGTTGATAATATAATAGCATGGAACAATCACATATTATAGATACGTTGGAGACGTATCAGCATCCCCAAGCTTAATTCCTGCTCGTCCTCGAGTAGGTAAATGATAAAAACAAAATTTTTGATGTGGAATGCTACCTAACATATTTCTCTAAGTAATTCTCTTCATTTTGGCATGAATGTTCAGATCCATAAGATTCAAGAGAAAAGTTTAATATTGACATAAGAATAATAATACTTCGAACACACTAACCAAGAAAGTTATCCCTACAAAATCATATAGTCTGGCTATGCTCCATCTTCACCACACAATGTATTCAAGTCATGCACAACCTCGATGACAAGCCAAGCAATTGTTTCATACTTTTGATGTTCTCAAACTTTTTCAATCTTCACGCAATATATCAGCGTGAGCCATGGACATAGCACTATAGGTGGAATAGAATGGTGGTTGTGGAGAAGAAAAAAAAGGAGAAGATAGTCTCACATCAACTAGGTGTATCAACGGGCTATGGAGATGCCCATCAATAGATATCAATGTGAGTGAGTAGGGATTGCCATGCAACGGATGCACTAGAGCTATAAATATATGAAAGCTCAAAAAGAAACTAAGTGGGTGTGCATCCAACTTGCTTGCTCATGAAGACCTAGGGCATTTTGAAGAAGCCCATCATTGGAATATACAAGCCAAGTTCTATAATGAAAGATTCCCACTAGTATATGAAAGTGACAACATAGGAGACTCTCTATCATGAAGATCATGGTGCTACGTTGAAGCACAAGTGTGGTAAAAGGATAGTAGCATTGTCCCTTCTCTCTTTTTCTCTCAATTTTTTTATTTGGGCCTTCTCATTTTTATGGCCTCTTTTTTTATTTGGGCTTCTTTGGCCTTTTTTTCATCAGGAATCTCATCCCGACTTGTGGGGGAATCATAGTCTCCATCATCCTTTCCTCACCGGGACAATGCTCTAATAATGATGATCATCACACTTTTATTTTCTTACAACTCAAGAATTACAACTCGATACTTAGAAAAAAATATGACTCTATATGAATGCCTCCGGCGGTGTACCGGGATATGCAATGACTCATGAGTGACATGTATGAAATAATTATGAATGGTGGCTTTGCCACAAATACGATGTCAACTACATGATCATGCTAAGCAATATGACAATGATGGCGTGTGTCATAATAAACGGAACGGTGGAAAGTTGCATGGCAATATATCTCGGAATGGCTATGAAAATGCCATAATAGGTAGGTATGGTGGCTTTTTTGAGGAAGGTATATGGTGGGTGTATGATACCAGCGAAAGGTGCGCGGTATTAGAGAGGCTAGCAATGGTGGAAGGGTGAGAGTGCGTATAATCTATGGACTCATCATTAGTCATAAAGAACTCATATACTTATTGCAAAAATCTATTAGTTATTGAAACAAAGTAATACGCGCATGCTCCTGGGGAGATAGATTGGTAGGAAAAGACCATCGCTCATCCCCGACCGCCACTCATAAGGAAGACAATCAATAAATAAATTATGCTCCGACTTCATCACATAACGGTTCACCATACGTGCATGCTACAGGAATCACAAACTTTAACACAAGTATCTCTCAAATCCACAACTACTCAACTAGCATGACTCTAATATCACCATCTCCATATCTCAAAACAATCATCAAGTATCAAACTTCTCTTAGTATTCAATGCACTTCATATGAAAGTTTTTATTATATCCCTCTTGGATGCCCATCATATTAGGACTAATTTCATAACCAAAGCAAATTACCATCTGTTTAGAACTCTCAAAATAATATAAGTGAAGCATGATAGTTCATCTATTTCTACAAAATAAAACCAACACCGTGCTCTAAAAATATATAAGTGAAGCGCTAGAGCAACAACAAACTACTCCGAAAGATATAAGTGAAGACCAACGAGTAGTCGAATAATTATGCAACTATGTGAAGACTTTCTAACATTTAAGAATTTAAGATCTTGGTATTTTATTCAATCATAAAGCAAAAACTAAATAAACTAAAATGACGCTCCAAGCAAAACACATATCATGTGGTGAATAAAAATATAGCTCCATGTAAAGTTACCGATGAACAAAGATGAAAGAGGGGATGCCTTCCGGGGCATCCCCATGCTTAGGATTTTGGTTGTCCTTGAGTATTACCTTGGGGTGCCTTGGTCATCCCCAATCTTAGGCTCTTGACACTCCTTATTCCATAGTCCATCGAATCTTTAGCCAAAAATTGAAAACTTCACAACACAAAACTTAACAGAAAACTCGTAAGCTACGTTAGCGAAAGAAAACAAAACACCACTTCAAGTTACTGTAATTAACTCATTATTTATTCATATTGGTGTAATATCTACTCTATTCCAACTTCTCTATGGTTCATACCCTCCAATACTACTCATAGATTCATCAAAATAAGCAAACAACACATCGAAAACAGAATCTGTCAAAAACAGAACAGTCTGTAGTAATCTGGATCAAACGTATACTTCTGGAACTCATAAAATTCTCAAATAAATTTATGGACCTGAGGAATTTATCTATTAATCATCTTAAAAAATAATTAACTAAATAGCACTTTCCAAATAAAAATGGAAGCAATTCTCGTGAGTGCTAAAGTTTCTGTTTTTTACAGCATGATCAACAAGACTTTCCCCAAGTCTTCCCAAAGGTTCTACTTGGCACAAACACTAATTAAAACATAAAAACTCTATCCTAACAGGGTCTAGGTAAATTATTTATTACTAAACAGGAGAAAAAATCAAGGAACAAAAATAAAATTGGGTTGCCTCCCAACAAGCGCTATCATTTAACGCCCCTAGCTAGGCATGATGATTTCAATGATGCTCACATAAAAGATAAGAATTGGAATATAAAGAGAGCATCATAAAGAATATGACTATCACATTTAATCCTAACCCACTTCCTATGCATAGGGATTTTGTGAGCAAACAACTTATGGGAACAAGAATCAACTTGCATAGGAAAGCAAAAACAAGCATAACTTCAAGATTTTAAGCACATAGAGAGGAAACTTGATATTATTGCAACTCCTACAAGCATATATTCCTCCCTCATAATAATTTTCAGTAGCATCATGAATGAATTCAACAATGTAACCAGCACCTAAAGCATTCTTTTCATGATCTACAAGCATAGAAATTTTATTACTCTCCACATAAGCAAAATTCTTCTCATTCAGAAAAGTGGGAGTAAACTCAACAAAATAACTATCATGCGAGGCATAATCCAATTGAGAACTAAAATCATGATGACAAGTTTCATGGATATCATTATTCTTTATAGCATATAATTCATCACAATAATCATCATAGATAGCAACTTTGTTCTCATAATCAATTGGAACCTCTTCCGAAATAGTGGATTCATCACAAATAAAGTCATGACCTCTCCAAATCCACTTTCATCAATATAATCACCATAAATAGGAGGCATGCTTTCATCATAATAAATTTGCTCATCAAAACATGGGGGACAAAAATATCATCTTCATCAAACATAGCTTCCCCAAGGTTGTGGCTTTGCATATCATTAGCATCATGGATATTCAAGGAATTCATACTAACAACATTGCAATTATGCTCATCATTCAAATATTTAGTGCCAAACATTCTAATGCATTCTTCTTCTAACACTTTGGCACAATTTTCCTTGCCATCATACTCACGAAAGATCTTAAAAAGATGAAGCGTATGAAACAAACTTAATTTCATTTTTTGTAATTTTCTTTTATAAATTAAACTAGTGATAAAACAAGAAACTAAAAGACTCGATTGCAAGATCTAAAGATATACCTTCAAGCGCTAACCTCGCCGGCAACGGCGCCAGAAAAGAGGTATCCCAATGTGGTGGTTAGTAGGTGAGAGGGTAATCATGATACCACATTTAGCCAGGTTCAGATGCTTCTTAATAGGTAAAACCCTACTCCTGCTTATGTTGTATTGATGTATAGGGGTGTACAGAGTACAAGTTATGATTGAGGGACTAACTTGTAAAGTAATGTGTGTATCGACTAGCTAGGCCCTGGCTTATATATGTACTGGGACCTCTAGGATTACGGTCCTAGTCGGCTACATTGGTGGAGGGGAGTCCTCCATGGACATGGTGATACGTTCTTGATAACCCACAAGTATAGGGGATCGCATCAGTTTTCGATAAGTAAGCGTGTCGAACCCAACGAGGAGCTAAAGGTAGAACAAATATTCCCTCAAGTTCTATCGACCACCGATACAACTCTACGCACGCTTGACGTTCGCTTTACCTAGAACAAGTATGAAACTAGAAGTACTTCGTAGGTGTTTTTGGATAGGTTTGCAAGAATATAAAGAGAGCGTAAATAAAAGCTAGGGGCTGTTTAGATAAAGAAACAATAAAGTAAATATAGCGAGTGTGGAAAAGTGGTGGTAGGAGTTTGTGAAATTGTCCCTAAGCAATTGACTACTTTACTAGACTGATAGCAAGTTTTATGTGGGAGAGGCCACTGCTAGCATGTCATCCCTGACTTGGAATTCTATGCACTTATGATTGGAACTATTAGCAAGCATCCGCAACTACTAACGTTCATTAAGGTAAAACCCAACCATATCATTAAGATATACTGGTCCCCTTTCAATCCCGTATGCATCAATTTCTATGCTAGGTTGAAGCTTCTATCACTCTTGCCCTCCAATACATAGTCCTATCAACATACAACTAACCCTATGGTGTGACCCATGCGCGCGCTCATATGATGGGCACCAAAGGTCAGCAACATAACCACAAGCAAATTAAACCAATCATAGCAATTCATCAACCACTGATAGGACAACGAAAATCTACTCAGACATCATAGGATGGCAATACATCATTGGATAATCATATGAAGCCTAAAGCACCATGTTCAAGTAGAGGGTACAATGGGTTGCTGGAGAGTGGACCGCTGTAGATAGAGGGGGGGAAGGTGATGGAGATGTTGGTGAAGATGGCGGAGGTGTTGGTGTAGATCGCGGTGATGATGAAGATGATGGCCACGATAGCGTTCCGGCGCCACCGAAAGAGAAGGGGAGAGGGGGCCCCTTCTTATTCTTCTTCTTCTTCTTCCTTGTCCTCCTCCCTAGATGGGACAAGGGTTTCCCCTCTGGTCCTTGGCCTCCATGGCATGGGAGGGGCGAGAGCCCCTCCGAGATTGGATCTGTCTCTCTGTCTCTCTCTGTTTCTGCGTTCTCGTGTTCTGCCTTTTCACCATTTTGTATATATGTGGAGACTAGTAACTCCGATTGGACTGAAACCTTCACCGAGATTTTTTCATGAAAATTAGCTTTCTTGCATCAAAAGAATAGCAGCAACGCCTTATGAGGGGCCCACGAGAGTCAGGGACGCGCCTAGGGGGTGGGGCGCCCCCTGCCTCGTGCCCCCTCGGGCACCGTCTCGTGTGGATTCTTCTTCCCATATTTTCCAAATATTCCAAAAATATTCTCTGCCTATTTTTATCCCGTTTGGATTCCATTTGATATGGGGTTTCTGCGAAACATAAAACATGCAACAGACAGGAACTGGCACTGGGCACTGGATCAATATGTTAGTCCCAAAAAATAGTATAAAAAGTTGCCAAAAGTATATGAAAGTTGTATAATATTGGCATGGAACAATCAAAAATTATAGATACGACGGAGATGTATCAGCATCCCCAAGCTTAATTCCTGCGCGTCCTCGAGTAGGTAAATGATAAAAAAGATAATGTTTGATGTGGAATGCTACCTAGCATAATCTTGATCATGTAATTTAATCATGGCATGAATATTAAGACACGAGTGATTCAAAGCAATAGTCTGTCATTTGACATAAAAACAATAATACTTCAAGCCTACTAATAAAGCAATCATGTCTTTTCAAAATAACATGGCCAAAGAAAGTTATCCCTACAAAATCATATAGTCTGGCTATGCTCCATCTTCACCACACAAAATATACAAATCATGCACAACCCCGATGACAAGCCAAGCAATTGTTTCATACTTTTGACGTTCTCAAACCTTTTCAACTTCCGCGCAATACATGAGCGTGAGCCATGGATATAGAACTATAGGTGGAATAGAATATGATGGTGGAGGTTGTGTGGAGAAGACAAAAAGGAGAAAGTCTCACATTGATGCGGCTAATCAGTGGGCTATGGAGATGCCCATCAATTGATGTCAATGCGAGGAGTAGGGATTGCCATGAAATGGATGCACTAAGAGCTATAAGTGTATGAAAGCTCAGATTGAAAACTAAGTGGGTGTGCATCCAACTTGCTTGCTCATGAAGACCTCAGGCGTTTGAGGAAGCCCATCATTGGAATATACAAGCCAAGTTCTATAGTGAAAATTCCCACTAGTATATGAAAGTGATAGCTCAAGAGACTCTCTATATGAAGACCATGGTGCTACTCTGAAGCATAAGTGTGGTAAAAGGATAGTAACATTGCCCCTTCTGTCTTTTTCTCTCATTTTTTTGTTTTTTTTTGTTTTTTTGTTTTTTTGGTATGCTTCTTTGGCCTCTTTTATTTATTTTTAAAGTCCGGAGTCTCATCCTGACTTGTGGGGGAATCATAGTCTCCATCATCCTTTCCTCACTAGGGCAATGCTCTAATAATGATGATCATCACACTTTTATTTACTTACAACTCAATATTACAACTCGATACTAGAACAAAGATATGACTCTATATGAATGCCTCCGGCGGTGTACCGGGGTGTGCAATGATGTAGTGTAGCAATGACATCAAAAAACGGACAAGCCATGAAAACATCATGCTAGCTATCTTACGATCATGCAAAGCAATATGACAATAAATGCTCAAGTCATGCATATGATGATGGTGGAAGTTGCATGGCAATATATCTCAGAATGGCTATGGAAATGCCATGATAGGTAGGTATGGTGGCTATTCTAAGTAAGGTATATGGTGGGTTTATGGAGCTGGCGAAAGTTGCGTGGTACTAGAGAGTCTAGCAATGGTGGAAGGGTGAGAGTGTGTATAATCCATGGACTCAATATTAGTCATAAAGAACTCACATACTTATTGCAAAAATCTATTAGTCATCGAAACAAAGTACTACGCGCATGCTCCTAGGGGGATATATTGGTAGGAAAAGACCATCGCTCGTCCCCGACCGCCACTCATAAGGAAGACAATCAATAAATACCTCATGCTCCGACTTTATCACATAACGGTTCACCATACATGCATGCTACAGGAATCACAAACTTCAACACAAGTATTTCTACAATCCACAAGTACCCACTAGAATGACTCTCATATCACCATCTTTATATCGCAAAACTATTGCAAGGAGTCAAACATATCATATTCAGTGATCTACAAGTTTTATGTAGGATTTTATGACTAACCATGTGAATGACCAGTTCCTGTCATCTCTCTAAATAGATATAAGTGAAGTGAGAGAGTTTAATTATTTCTACAAAAGATATGCCCACGCTCTAACAAATATAAGTGAAGCAAAGATCATTCTACAAATGGTGGTTTTCTATGTAAAGAGAAACAAGCAATCCAAACTTCAAATGATATAAGTGAAGCACATGAAGCATTCTATAAAGCCATACTCAAAAGATATAAGTGAAGTGCATAGAGCATTCTATAAATAAACCAAGGAGTATCTCATACCAGCATGGTGCATAAAATAAAAATGAAAACTAGATGCAAAAGACGCTCCAAGATTTGCACATATCGCATGAACGAAACGAATCCGAAAACATACCGATACTTGTTGAAGAAAGAGGGGATGCCTTCTGGGGCATCCCCAAGCTTAGATGCTTGAGTATCCTTGAATATTTGCTTGGGGTGCCTTGGGCATCCCCAAGCTTGAGGTCTTGCCTCTCCTTCTTCTCCTCACATCGAGACCTTCTCGATCATCGAACACTTCATCCACACAAAACTTCAACAGAAAACTCGGTAAGATCCGTTAGTATAATAAAGCAAATCACTAATCTAGGTACTGTTGTAAACCAACTCATATTTTGTTTTTGCATTTTAGCTACTTTAATATAACTTTTTCATGGCTTAATCCACTGATATAAATCAATAGTTTCATCAAAACAAGCAAACTATGCATCAAAAACAGAATCTGTCTAAAACAGAACAGTCTGTACTAATCTGAACATTCACCATACCTCTGGTACTTCAAAAATTCTACGAAAATTAGGAAAAATAAAAAAATTGTATAGCAATAGAGTGCAAAAAGAATCAGAACCGTTTAACATTCCAGTAAAAAATTCAAAATCGCGCACTACAGCCAAAGTTTCTGTCCTGCACCGCACAAACCAACAAGCAATGTAAACATCCCAAAGGCAAACCTTGGCACATTATTTTTATAATACAATGGAATTGTACAAGGGGATAATTATTTTTGTTGAAAAGTTTCTGTAATTAAGATTCACAAAGTTTCCTTGGGCATGAACAAAGTTCACGGACGTCCCCCACTTTCACAATGCTCGTCTATCTCACTTTCATTTTTCTTTTTGAAAAGTTTTGGGTTCCCCTCTTTATTGTTTTGTTTTTAAACTATATGAAAGCACTCAACAGAAATAAATGACTCTTTAAAACTTCCGGGTTGTCTCCCTGGCAGCGCTTTCTTTAAAGCCGTTAAGCTAGGCATATAGTGCTCAAGTAGTGAATCCACCCGGATCCCAAGGTATATCAAAGCCAATTTTAATTAGCAATGATTTGGCATCTAATAGTGAGCACAAGGTAACATATATCATGTAATCACAAAGTCTAACTCTCTTCCTATCCATCGGCATGTCATAAAAGAACAATTCATGCACACAAAGTAAAGGCCAATGCATAATATAAACAGTTTCTTGCAATTTTGTCATATTGGAAACATGGAGAGGCGGAGATGTAGTTCCTCTCTCATAACAATTGCAAGTAGGAGCAGCAAGCACATGCATATTATATCTATCAAAATCATCATGTGTAGTAGTGAAATGCAACCCATCAATATAATCCTTAATAAGTGCAAACTTCTCCGATATAGTGAAGTTGGGAGAATTCAAAAAGATAATAGGACTATCATGTGTGGGTGCAATAGCAACAATTTCATGTTTAACATAAGGGACTATAGCAAGTTCATCTCCATAAGCATAATTCATATTTGCATCTTGGCCACAGGCATAGCAAGCATCATCAAAAAGGGATATTTCAAGAGAATCAACGGGATCATAACAGTCATTATAGCAATCATCCTTCGGTAGGCACGAAGGGAAATTAAACAATGTATGAGTTGAAGAGTTACTCTCATTAGAAGGTGGGCACGGGTAGCTAATCCACTCTTCCTCCTTTTGTTCTTTGCTCTCCTCCTCATCTTTTTCATCCAATGAGCTCACAGTTTCACCAATTTCTTCTTCCATAGACTCCTGCAAAATATTAGTCTCTTCTCGGACACCGGCGACTTTCTCAATAAATTCATCAATATCATAATTGTATTTATAATTCTCATAGCAATATTTAAGGATAGCTAAATTTTCAGGTCTATAAACTGAATCATCAAAATCTTCAAACTCTTTAAACAAGGATTCAATTTCATAAGCACCCATAAAACAAATGAATTCTTCTATTTGTTCCACATCATAGTAATCATATATACCATTAGCATAAGAAGCTAAGGTTTCATTATCATTAAATTCACATGAAAAGGGAAGGTGTGGAGCCTTCATCCTAGAGCAACAAGTATAATCATATCTCAAGCATAGTTGCCGAGCATACCAATGCAACATATAAATTTGATCCCATAATAGTTTCCCTTTTTGAGTCAAGCGATAATCCCTAAAGTATTCACGTTGACCCAACATTACTCCCATTATAAAGTTGAATGGGGTTTTCACAACATTATCAAAGTAGTACATAATATCTTTCACATAATGAGCATCGGGGGTTTTAGGAGGTTCCCCATCTCCATGAGTAGCAAGTAAACCTAATTTTTTTGGTATTGCGTGTTCCATATCCATAACTAAAGATAGAGAACAACTTAGAACAGCAAATAAAAATTACTTAGTGATGAAGCAAACAAGCACACACGAGAATATTCACCCCACGCTATGGCTCCCCGGCAACGGCACCAGAAAAAGGTCTTGATAACCCACAAGTATAGGGGATCGCAACAGTTTTCGATAAGTAAGAGTGTCGAACCCAATGAGGAGCTAAATGTAGAACAAATATTCCCTCAAGTTCTATCGACCATTGATACAACTCTACGCACGCTTGACGTTCGCTTGACCTAGAACAAGTATGAAACTAGAAGTACTTTGTAGGTGTTTTTGGATAGGTTTGCAAGATTATAAAGAGAGCATAAATAAAAGCTAGGGGATGTTTAGATAAAGAAAACAATAAAGTAAATATGGAGAGTGTGGAAAAGTGGTGGTAGGAGTTTGCGAAATTGTCCCTAAGAAATTGACTACTTTACTAGACCGATAGCAAGTTTATGTGGGAGAGGCCACTGCTAGCATGTCATCCCTGACTTGGAATTCTATGCACTTATGATTGGAACTATTAGCAAGCATCTGCAACTACTAACGTTCATTAAGGTAAAACCCAACCATAGCATTAAGATATATTGGTCCCCCTTCAATCCCGTATGCATCAATTTATATGCTAGGTTGAAGCTTCTATCACTCTTGCCCTCCAATACATAGTCCTATCAACATACAACTAACCCTATGGTGTGATCCACGCGCGCGCTCATATGATGGGCACCAAAGGACTGTTGGGGAACGTAGCAGAAATTCAAAATTTTCCTACGTGTCACCAAGATCTATCTATGGAGAGACTAGCAACGAGGGGAAGGAGAGTGCATCTACATACCCTTGTAGATCGCTAAGCGGAAGCGTTCAAGTGAACGGGGTTGATGGAGTCGTACTCGTTGTGATTCAGATCACCGATGATCCTAGTGCCGAACGGACGGCACCTCCGCGTTCAACACACGTACAGCTCGACGATGTCTCCCACGCCTTGATCCAGCAAGGAGAGAGGGATAGGTTGAGGAAGACTCCATCCAGCAGCAGCACAACGGCGTGGTGGTGATGGAGGATCGTGGCAATCCTGCAGGGCTTCGCCAAGCACCTACGGGAGAGGAGGAGGTGTCACGGGAGGGAGGGAGGCGCCAAGGGCTCAGGTATGGATGCCCTCCCTTCCCTCCACTATATATAGGGGCAGAGGAGAGGGGAGAGGCGCTGCCTTGCCCCTTCCTCCAAGGAAGGGGTGCGGCTAAGAGGGGGGGAGGAGTCCATCCTCCCCAAGGCACCTCGGAGGTGCCTTCCCCCTTTAGGACTCTCCCCTTTTTCCTATATCTTGGCGCATGGGCCTCTAGGGGCTGGTGCCCTTGGCCCATGTAGGCCAAGGCGCACCCCCTACAGTCCATGTGGCCCCCCCGGGGCAGGTGGCCCCACCCGGTGGGCCCCCGGGACCCTTCCGGTGGTCCCGGTACAATACCGATGACCCCGAAACTTGTCCCGATGGCCGAAACAGGACTTCCTATATATAAATCTTTACCTCCAGACCATTCCGGAACTCCTCATGACGTCCGGGATCTCATCCGGGACTCCGAACAACATTCGGTAACCACATACAAACTTCCTTTATAACCCTAGCGTCATCGAACCTTAAGTGTGTAGACCCTACGGGTTCGGGAGACATGTAGTCATGACCGAGATGTTCTCCGGTCAATAACCAACAGCGGGATCTGGATACCCATGTTGGCTCCCACATGTTCCACGATGATCTCATCGGATGAACCACGATGTCAAGGACTCAATCAATCCCGTATACAATTCCCTTTGTCTAGCGGTATGGTACTTGCCCGAGATTCGATCGTCGGTATACCGATACCTTGTTCAATCTCGTTACCGGCAAGTCTCTTTACTCGTTCGGTAACACATCATCCCGTGATCAACCCCTTGGTCACATTGTGCACATTATGATGATGTCCTACCGAGTGGGCCCAGAGATACCTCTCCGTTTACACGGAGTGACAAAATCCCAATCTCGATTCGTGCCAACCCAACAGACACTTTCAGAGATACCCGTAGTGTACCTTTATAGCCACCCAGTTACGTTGTGACGTTTGGCACACCCAAAGCACTCCTAGGGTATCCGGGAGTTGCACAATCTCATGGTCTAAGGAAATGATACTTGACATTAGAAAAGCTTTAGCATACGAACTACATGATCTTGTGCTAGGCTTAGGATTGGGTCTTGTCCATCACATCATTCTCCTAATGATGTGATCCCGTTATCAATGACATCCAATGTCCATGGTCAGGAAACCGTAACCATCTATTGATTAACGAGCTAGTCAACTAGAGGCTTACTAGGGACATGGTGTTGTCTATGTATCCACACATGTATCTGAGTTTCCTATCAATACAATTCTAGCATGGATAATAAACGATTATCATGAACAAGGAAATATAATAATAATCAATTTATTATTGCCTCTAGGGCATATTTCCAACAGTCTCCCACTTGCACTAGAGTCAATAATCTAGTTCACATCGATATGTGATTAACACTCAAGGTCACATCCCCATGTGACTAACACCCAAAGAGTTTACTAGAGTCAATAATCTAGTTCACATTTACCATGTGATTAACACTCTATGAGTTCTGGGTTTGATCATGTTATGCTTGTGAGAGAGGTTATAGTCAACGGGTCTGAACCTTTCAGATCCGTGTGTGCTTTACAAATCTCTATGTCATCTCCTAGATGCAGCTACCACGTTCTATTTGGAGCTATTCCAAATAACTGTTCTACTTGGAGCTATTCTAAATTGTTGCTCCATTATACGTATCCGGTATCTCTACTCAGAGCTATCCGGATAGGTGTTAAGCTTGCATCGACGTAACCCTTTACGACGAACTCTTTTACCACCTCCATAATTGAGAAAATTCCTTAGTCCACTAGTTACTAAGGATAACTTTGACCGCTGTCCTGTGATCCATTCTTGGATCACTCTTGTACCCCTTGACTGACTCATGGTAAAGCACACTTCAGGTGCGGTACACAGCATAGCATACTGTAGAGCCTATGTCTTAAGCATAGGGGACGACCTTCGTTCCTTTCTCTCTATTCTGCCATGGTCGAGCTTTAAGTCTTAACTTCATACCTTACAACTCAGGCAAGAACTCCTTCTTTGACTGATCCATCTTGAACACCTTCAAGATCACGTCAAGGCATGTGCTCACGTCAAGATCACGTCGGTATACCGATACCTTGTTCAATCTCGTTACCGGCAAGTCTCTTTACTCGTTCCGTAACACATCATCCCGTGATCAACCCCTTGGTCACATTGTGCACATTATGATGATGTCCTACCGAGTGGGCCCAGAGATACCTCTCCGTTTACACGGAGTGACAAAATCCCAATCTCGATTCGTGCCAACCCAACAGACACTTTCAGAGATACCCGTAGTGTACCTTTATAGCCACCCAGTTACGTTGTGACGTTTGGCACACCCAAAGCACTCCTACGGTATCCGGGAGTTGCACAATCTCATGGTCTAAGGAAATGATACTTGACATTAGAAAAGCTTTAGCATACGAACTACATGATCTTGTGCTAGGCTTAGGATTGGGTCTTGTCCATCACATCATTCTCCTAATGATGTGATCCCGTTATCAACGACATCCAATGTCCATGGTCAGGAAACCGTAACCATCTATTGATTAACGAGCTAGTCAACTAGAGGCTTACTAGGGACATGGTGTTGTCTATGTATCCACACATGTATCTGAGTTTCCTATCAATACAATTCTAGCATGGATAATAAACGATTATTATGAACAAGGAAATATAATAATAATCAATTTATTATTGCCTCTAGGGCATATTTCCAACAGTCTCCCACTTGCACTAGAGTCAATAATCTAGTTCACATCGATATGTGATTAACACTCAAGGTCACATCCCCATGTGACTAACACCCAAAGAGTTTACTAGAGTCAATAATCTAGTTCACATTTACCATGTGATTAACACTCGATGAGTTCTGGGTTTGATCATGTTATGCTTGTGAGAGAGGTTATAGTCAACGGGTCTGAACCTTTCAGATCCGTGTGTGCTTTACAAATCTCTATGTCATCTCCTAGATGCAGCTACCACGTTCTATTTGGAGCTATTCCAAATAACTGTTCTACTTGGAGCTATTCTAAATTGTTGCTCCATTATACGTATCCGGTATCTCTACTCAGAGCTATCCGGATAGGTGTTAAGCTTGCATCGACGTAACCTTTTACGACGAACTCTTTTACCACCTCCATAATTGAGAAAATTCCTTAGTCCACTAGTTACTAAGGATAACTTTGACCGCTGTCCTGTGATCCATTCTTGGATCACTCTTGTACCCCTTGACTGACTCATGGTAAAGCACACTTCAGGTGCGGTACACAGCATAGCATACTGTAGAGCCTATGTCTTAAGCATAGGGGACGACCTTTGTTCCTTTCTCTCTATTCTGCCATGGTCGAGCTTTAAGTATTAACTTCATACCTTACAACTCAGGCAAGAACTCCTTCTTTGACTGATCCATCTTGAACACCTTCAAGATCACGTCAAGGCATGTGCTCATTTGAAAGTACTATTAAGCGTTTTGATCTATCCTTATAGATCTTGATGCTCAATGTTCAAGTAGCTTAATCCAGGTTTTCCATTGAAAACACTTTCCAAATAACCCTATATGCTTTCCAGAAATTCTATGTCATTTCTGATCATTAATATGTCAACAACATATACTCATCAGAAATTCTATAGTGCTCCCACTCACTTCTTTGGAAATACAAGTTTCTCATAAACTTTGTATACACCCAAAATCTTTGATCATCATCAAAGCATACATTCCAACTCCAAGATGCTCACTCCAGTCCTCAGAAGGATTGCTGGAGCTTTGCATACTTATTAGCATATTTCAGGATAGACAAAACCTTCCGGTTGTATCACATACAACCTTTCCTCAAGAATCGTCGAGGAAACAATGTTTTGACATCCTATCTGCAAGATTTCATAAATAATGTAGTAATCGCTACGAGTGAGAAAGTCTCATCGTAGTCAACTCCTTGAACTTGTCGAAAAACATCTTAACGACAAGTCGAGCTTTCTCAATGGTGACACTTACCATCATTGTCTGTCTTCCTTTCAAAATCCATATGTACCTAACAGCCTTACGACCATCAAGTAGTTCTTCCAAAGTCTACACTTTGTTTTCATACATGGATCCTCTCTCGGGTTTTATGGCCTTGAGCCATTTATCGGAATCCGGTCCCACCATCGCTTCTCCATAGCTCGTAGGTTCATTGTTGTCTAGCAACATGACTTCCAAGACAGGATTACGTACCACTCTGAAGTAGTACGCATCCTTGTCATCCCACGAGGTTTGGTAGTGAATCGATCCGAAGTTTCATGATCACTATCATAAGCTTCCACTTCAGTTGGTGTACGTGCCACAGGAACAACTTCCTGTGCCCTGCTACACACTTGTTGAAGTGACGGTTCAATAACCTCATCAAGTCTCCACCATCCTCCCACTCAACTTTTCGAGAGAAACCTTTCCTCGAAAAAGGACCCGATTCAAGAAACAATCTCTATTGCTTTCGGATCTGAATTAGGAGGTATACCCAACTATTTTTGGGTGTCCTATGAAGATGCATTTTATCTGCTTTGGGTTCGAGCTTATCAACCTGAAACCTTTTCACATAAGCGTCGCAGCCCGAAACTTTCAAGAAACGGCAACTTAGGTTTCTCCAAACCATAGTTCATACGGTGTCGTCTCAACGAAATTATGTGGTGCCCTATTTAAAGTGAATGTGGTTGTCTCTAATGCCTAACCCATGAACAATAGTGGTAACTCGATAAGAGACATCATGGTATGCACCATATCCAATAGGGTGCAACTATGACGTTTGGACACACCATCACACTATGGTGTTCTAGGCTGTATCAGTTGTGAAACAATTTCCACAATGTCTTAATTCTGTGCCAAACTCGTGATTTAGATATTCATCTCTATGATCATATCATAGATCTTTTATCCTCTTGTCACGACGATCTTTCAACTTCACACTGAAATTACTTGAACCTTTCAATAATTCAGACTCGTGATTCATCAAGTAAATATACTCAACATCTACTCGAATCATCTGTGAAGTAAGAACATAACGATATTCACTGCATGCCTCAGCACTCATTGGACTGCACACATCAAAATGTGTTACTTCCAACAAGTTGCTATCTTGTTCCATCTTACTGAAAACGAGGCTTTTCAGTCATCTTGCCCATGTGGTATGATTTGCATGTCCCAAGTGATTCAAAATCAAGTGAGTCAAAACGGTCCATTCGCATGGAGTTTCTTCATGCATATACACCAATAGACATGGTTCGCATGTCTCAAACTTTTCAAAAACGAGTGAGCCCAAAGATC
Source organism: Triticum dicoccoides (assembly GCF_002162155.2). NCBI lineage: Eukaryota > Viridiplantae > Streptophyta > Magnoliopsida > Poales > Poaceae > Triticum > Triticum dicoccoides. The sequence continues at coordinate 585,618,418 of NC_041388.1, forward strand.
CATCAATATGGAGCTTCTTCATGCGTTTTATACCGATATGACTTACGTGGCAGTGCCACAAGTAGGTGGTACTATCATTACTATCTTTTGGCATGAACATGTGTATCACTACGATCGAGATTTAATAAACCATTCATTTTAGGTGTAAGACCATTGAAGGTATTATTCAAATAAACAGAGTAACCATTATTCTCCTTAAATGAATAACCGTATTGCGATAGACGTAATCCAATCATGTCTATGCTCAACGCAAACACCAAATAACAATTATTTAGGTTTAACACCAATCTCTTTGGTAGAGGGAGCGTGCGATGCTTGATCATATCAAGCTTGGAAAAACTTCCAACACATATCGTCAGCTCACCTTTAGCTAGTCTCCGTTTATTCCGTAGCCTTTTGTTTCGAGTTACTAACACTTAGCAACCGAACCGGTATCTAATACCTTGGTGCTACTAGGAGTACTAGCAAAGTACACATTAACACAATGTATATCCAATATACTTCTATCGACCTTGCCAGCCTTCTTATCTACCAAGTATCTAGGGTAATTCTGCTCTAGTGGTTGTTCCCCTTATTACAGAAGCACTTAGTCTCGGGTTTGGGTTTTACCTTGGGTTTCTTCACTAGAGCAGCAGCTGATTTGCCGTTTCATGAAGTATCCCTTCTTGCCCTTGCCCTTCTTGAAACTAGTGGTTTCCCCAACCATCAACAATTGATGCTCCTTCTTGATTTCTACTTTCGCGGTGTCAAACATCGCGAATACCTCAAGGATCATCATATCTATCCCTGATATGTTATAGTTCATCACGAAGCTCTAACAGCTTGGTGGCAATGACTTTGGAGAACCATCACTGTCTTATCTGGAAGATCAACTCCCACTCGATTAAAATGATTGTTGTACTCAGACAATCTGAGCACAAGCTCAACAATTGAGCTTTTCTCCTTAGTTTGCAGGTTAAGAAAGTCATCGGAGGTCTTATACCTCTTGACATGGGCACGAGCCTGAAATCCCAATTTCAGCCCTCAAAACATCTCATATGTTTCGCGATGTTTCAAAAACGTCTTTGGTGCCTCAACTCTAAACCGTTTAACTGAACTATCACGTAGTTATCAAAACGTGTATGTCAGATGTTCGCAACAACCACAGACAACGTTCGAGGTTCAGCACACTGAGCGGTGCATTAAGGACATAAGCCTTCTATGAAGCAACGAGGACAATCCTCAGTTTACGGACCTAGTCCGCATAATTGCTACTATCAACTTTCAACTAATTTTTCTCTAGGAACATATCTAAACAGTAGAACTATAGCGTGAGCTACGACATAATTTGCAAAAACCTTTTGACTATGTTCAGGATAATTAAGTTCATCTTATGAACTCCCACTCAGATAGACATCCCTCTAGTCATCTAAGTGATTACATGATCCGAGTCAAACTAGGCCGTGTCCGATCATCACGTGAGACGGACTAGTCATCATCGGTGAACATCTTCATGTTGATCGTATCTTCTATACGACTCATGTTCGACCTTTCGGTCTCCGTGTTCCGAGGCCATGTCTGTACATGCTAGGCTCGTCAAGTTAACCCTAAGTGTTTCGCGTGTGTAAATCTGTCTTACACCCGTTGTATGTGAACGTTAGAATCTAACACCCGATCATCACGTGGTGCTTCGAAACACGAACTGTCGCAACGGTGCACAGTTAGGGGAGAACACTTCTTGAAATTGTTGTAAGGGATCATCTTATTTACTACCGTCGTTCTATGCAAATAAGATGTATAAACATGATAAACATCACATGCAATCAAATAGTGACATGATATGGCCATCATCACTTTGCTCCTTTTGATCTCCATCTTCGGGGCTCCATGATCATCATCGTCACTGGCATGACACCATGATCTCCATCATCATGATCTCCATCATCGTGTCTTCATGAAGTTGCCTCGCCAACTATTACTTCTACTACTATGGCTAACGGTTAGCAATAAAGTAAAGTAATTACATGACGTTTAAGTTGACACGCAGGTCACACATAAATAAAGACAACTCCTATGGCTCCTGCCGGTTGTCATACTCATCGACATGCAAGTCGTGATTCCTATTACAAGAACATGATCAATCTCATACATCACATATATCATTCATCACATCCTTTTGGCCATATCACATCACATAGCATACCCTACAAAAACAAGTTAGACGTCCTCTAATTGTTGTTTGCATGTTTTACGTGGCTGCTATGGGTTTCTAGCAAGAACGTTTCTTACCTACGCATGAACCACAACGTGATATGCCAATTGCTATTTACCCTTCATAAGGACCCTTTTCATCGAATCCGATCCGACTAAAGTGGGAGAGACAGACACCCGCCAGCCACCTTATGCAACTAGGGCATGTTTGTCGGTGGAACCGGTCTCACGTAAGCATACGTGTAAGGTTGGTCCGGGCCGCTTCATCCCACGATGCCGCCGAATCAATATAAGACTAGTAACGGCAAGCATATTGAACAATATCAACGCCCACAACTACTTTGTGTTCTACTCGTGCAAAGAATCTACGCAATAGACCTAGCTCATGATGCCACTGTTGGGGAACGTAGCAGAAATTCAAAATTTTCCTACGAGTCACCAAGATCTATCTATGGAGAGACTAGAAACGAGGGGAAGGAGAGTGCATCTACATACCCTTGTAGATTGCTAAGCGGAAGCGTTCAAGTGAACGGGGTTGATGGAGTCGTACTCGTTGTGATTCAGATCACCGATGATCCTAGTGCCGAACGGACGGCACCTCCGCGTTCAACACACGTACAGCTCGACGATGTCTCCCACGCCTTGATCCAGCAAGGAGAGAGGGAGAGGTTGAGGAAGACTCCATCCAGCAGTAGCACAACGGCGTGGTGGTGATGGAGGAGCGTGGCAATCCTGCAGGGCTTCGCCAAGCACCTACGGGAGAGGAGGAGGTGTCACGGGAGGGAGGGAGGCGCCAAGGGCTCAGGTATGGATGCCCTCCCTCCCCTCCACTATATATAGGGGCAGAGGAGAGGGGAGAGGCGCAGCCTTGCCCCTTCCTCCAAGGAAGGGGTGCGGCTAAGAGGGGGGGAGGAATCCATCCTCCCCAAGGCACCTCGGAGGTGCCTTCCCCCTTTAGGACTCTCCCCTTTTTCCTATATCTTGGCGCATGGGCCTCTAGGGGCTGGTGCCCTTGGCCCATGTAGGCCAAGGCGCACCCCCTACAGTCCATGTGGCCCCCCGGGGCAGGTGGCCCCACCCTGTGGGCCCCCGGGACCCTTCCGGTGGTCCCGGTACAATACCGATGACCCCGAAACTTGTCCCGATGGCCGAAACAGGACTTCCTATATATAAATCTTTACCTCCGGACCATTCCGGAACTCCTCGTGACGTCCGGGATCTCATCCGGGACTCCGAACAACATTCGGTAACCACATACAAACTTCCTTTATAACCCTAGCATCATTGAACCTTAAGTGTGTAGACCCTACGGGTTCGGGAGACATGTAGTCATGACCGAGATGTTCTCCGGTCAATAACCAACAGCGGGATCTGGATACCCATGTTGGATCCCACATGTTCCACGATTATCTCATCGGATGAACCACGATGTCAAGGACTCAATCAATCCCGTATACAATTCCCTTTGTCTAGCGGTATGGTACTTGCCCGAGATTCGATCGTCGGTATACCGATACCTTGTTCAATCTCGTTACCGGCAAGTCTCTTTACTCGTTCCGTAACACATCATCCCGTGATCAACCCCTTGGTCACATTGTGCACATTATGATGATGTCCTACCGAGTGGGCCCAGAGATAACTCTCCGTTTACACGGAGTGACAAAATCCCAATCTCGATTCGTGCCAACCCAACAGACACTTTCAGAGATACCCGTAGTGTACCTTTATAGCCACCCAGTTATGTTGTGACGTTTGGCACACCCAAAGCACTCCTACGGTATCCGGGAGTTGCACAATCTCATGGTCTAAGGAAATGATACTTGACATTAGAAAAGCTTTAGCATACGAACTACATGATCTTGTGCTAGGCTTAGGATTGGGTCTTGTCCATCACATCATTCTCCTAATGATGTGATCCCGTTATCAATGACATCCAATGTCCATGGTCAGGAAACCGTAACCATCTATTGATTAACGAGCTAGTCAACTAGAGGCTTACTAGGGACATGGTGTTGTCTATGTATCCACACATGTATCTGAGTTTCCTATCAATACAATTCTAGCATGGATAATAAACGATTATCATGAACAAGGAAATATAATAATAATCAATTTATTATTGCCTCTAGGGCATATTTCCAACAAGGACAACAACATAACCACAAGAAATTAAACCAATCATAGCAATTCATCAACCACCCATAGGACAACGAAAATTTACTCAGACATCATAGGATGGCAACACATCATTGGATAATAATATGAAGCATAAAGAACCATGTTCAAGTAGAGGGTACAGCGGGTTGCGGGAGAGTGGACCGCTATAGATAAAGGGGGGAAGGTGTCGGGGATATACCCCGCGGTATGACCAAGCCGGAAATATGACCCGGCCGGACTTGGCAGTTTACTTGAGACCCGGCTGATAATTGGCTATTCACTGGCGACCCGCTCTGACTTGGCGGTTTACAAGCAACCCGCCTGAATGTTATGACTCATTGGTAACTCGGCAGATGGGTCAGAGGAGCGGCAAGACCCGGTGGCCTAATGGGCGGTTCACGGAAGGCCGGCTCGTATTATGGTGGGTCGGCTTAAGAGAAAAGGCATAAGGAATATTGCCCTACAAAGGAAGCAAGCCTAAGACTCCACTTGTAATAGAATAATCCTAATCCTGATAGGACTAGTCATGTAAGCCGCCCCTTCAACATATATAAGGAGGGGCAGGGCTCCCCAAGAGGGACAAGTTCCACAAGTTTGATAAGTTAGGGTTAGACAAACAAGTCTAGAGCTCTCGAGTTAGAGCACCCGTGTAATTGTGATCATCATCATCAATATCAATGAAGCAGGATGTAGGCTTTTACCTCCACCGTGAGGGGCCAAACCTGGGTAAAACATCACGTCCCTCGTCCCGCTCAACCCCTCTCAAGCTACCACATAGATGCGTTGGCCTCGCGATTAAAGTCCTAACACTAAGGACATCTGCCGTGACAATTCCACGACAGTTGGCGCCCACCGTGGGGCTTGCGCACGATGGTGTTGAGCTCTTGGAGGGATCTTTCCGAGTGATCGAGCAGCTTGCAATTCATCGGATGAAGAAAATTTCTAGAAATTAGGGTTGCATCAGGTGCGCCGCCACAAGGTTGCCGAGTTGATAATACTGGCGATGCAATTCAAAGACAGGTTAAATTTTCAGAAATGTTAACGCCCACATGTGTGGGCATTCACCATCCCGACCACACGCAAGCATCTCCGTTGGCAACTGTTTGCATGAATCTTGGAACAAACCGGCCGGTTTGCTGCGCCACGTAGGACGAGGCGCGTGTGCGGTGTGCGAGACAGTTTGCCCACACGTTGGTTGCCATCCCGCGGTCAGCGGTTGCCACTCGGAGGCGTGCGGTGGAACTGCAATGCGCCCGCACGCCACGCTCCGATCGCGGTTGACGTCAAACACGTCGCACACCTCTGCCACCTCTCCGTCATGGTTCCATTTACTCACCCGCACCGCAGTTACTGGCACAACCCACTCGCATTTCAAACCACTGGAGGAGAAGGCGAGGGGAGAAGGCGACGGCGGAGGCGGAAGAATCGACGGTGTTCGCGGCCGTCGGTGGGGCTCGCCGGAACGGAGCGGCTTCGCCGGAGCGCCTGCGGGTTGAAGGTAATGCTCGATACAACTCTCGCAATCCCTTCCTGCATTTTTCCCCCTTCCCTCCCTGTCGATTCCTCGATCGAGATTCGTAGAGATTCAGGCGATTCGGTGATGCGTTGGCGTTCCCTCCGGCGCCGAAGTCGTCTGCTAGCCGTTTTTGGTGGCACTGGGCAGTTTCGTCGCGGCCGCGGCCGCGACATCGTCGGTGTGGTTATGCTTGTTCGGAGGCACGCAATAGTATTGCCTATGGATTGGGCAGGTGTCTCCCGGTTTGTTTGATGCGCATTTGGTCCGAATTTGTGTTTGCAGTCAGCTCGTGGGAGAATTTTGAGGGTGAATTTGAAGTCGTGGTAGTTCCATTGAACCCTAGATCTAGTTAGTTGGGTTTTGAAACTGTAGTATGAGGCGAACTTGATAGTTTCATTAAGTATCATGATTGTGTAGCAACTAACTCCCTGAAGAAATGTGATAGTTGCCACAAATGTGTTTCCCCTTTGTGGCAACAAATTACTGAAATGACTGTGCTAGTTGCCACATATAAGCTTTCGCATGGGGCAACTATTTTTATTGAATGACTGTGATAGTTGCCACACACACGCTCTTCCATGTGGCAACTAAATTTGATGAATTACTGTGATAGTAGCCACAAACATGCTTTTTATTTGTGGCATCTAATTTTTCTGAATGATTTGTGATAGTTACCACACTGTGATAGTTGCCAAAATCGGTAGTCAATGTAGTTTCAGGAGCCAACTTCACTAGACGGCAACTAATGTGCACATCAAGTGTGCCTGTTGCCACTTGGATAGTATATTCATGTGGCGAATAGAATGTGAACACACTGTCTGTTGCCATTCTGCAGATAAGACAGTGTGGCAAATTGGCTGCATAATGTGGCAACCAAATTTGCATATCAATTCTGTCAGATGCTATACATATGCTTTGCATGTGGCAAGTTTTTCACTGACCACCATGACAATTTGGTCTGTTCCAATCTCAGCAGAATGGCTCATGGAGATCATCAAAATGATGATGATGATTTCATGGATCCATCACAGCGTAATCGGGCAGCTGGACGGAGAAAAGAGGGTGATGAGGTAAATGTTCACACATCCCTCCTTCCTCCTGATTTGTGTTACTGGTTGACACCTCAAGCTTGCAATCGTCTGACACGAACTAAAGTTTCATGACATTGCAAAACATGGCAACAACTTATCACTGTTTGCAAAAACATGGCAACAACTGATCACTTTTTGTCTGTTTTTTGCAGAAGAAGAAACATATTCGCAATAGAGCCTCCCAAGAACGACTGGCTGCGTTGACTGACAAATTCACCGACGATCAGAAGGGGGCTGCTGCTGAGATGGGTATGCAGTCTATGATGGATGTCCGGTGCACGAACCTTGTTAACCCTGTATGCGACTGGCTTGGTGAGATCTATGACCCTGCCTCCAGGGAATTCGTGATTCCGGGACGCGGAAGACTACCGTTGAACGAGGAATCCGTGTTCTGTACTTTGGGTGTGCCTCGTGGACATATGAAAGTCCCGTACGAGGTCAACAATGAGATCGAGGAAGAGCTGTTCCCCCGTTTGTTTCCTGGGTCTGAATCCACGCCGAACACGTCCGCAGTGGCAGATTCGCTGCAGGCCATGACGACGCACAGAGATGTTTTCAAGATGAAGCTACTCGTGTACCTCATCTCAGCTGTTTTCGCGCCGACCACCTCTCTTCTCCCAAGCAACAAATGCTTCCCCATCCTAGTGAATGATCCATCTTTACTACTTTATTTTCCTTTGATCTTTTTGGCTCCGATGTCATGTGTAAAGCTAGTGAGTGCCAGCGTTTTCCGATGTTTATTTCCATTTGATTTCTGATGCGGCAACCCTTTTTTTGTCCTGAAATTTTGTGTGGTGCAGGCGGATCTGGGAAATGTGAAGAACATGAATTGGTGTAAGTTTATTGCCGACTTCCTGCACGATGCATTCTCAAGCAAGATGTACCAAAAGGGTTGTCGACTGCATTTAATGGTATTTTTTTTACCAGTTCTTTCTATGAACACTGTTTTTTAACACACTTTTATTCATGCATGGCAACCTGATCATAACAAGATGGCAACCTGATCATATCAAGATGGCAGCTGCCATAATGACAATATGGCAATTGGCATAATGACAATATGGCAACTCCCATCATATTAGTATGGCAACTGTCATCATATTATGATGGCAACTGCTATCACACTATGATGGCAATTAGCACATGGAGATGGCATCTTCTTCTTTTTCTTCTTTTTTTTCATGCACCTCAACTTGAATATCATGGGAACATATTTTATCCTGTTTTCCTCCACACAGTACCCATGATGGCAACTGATATTTATTTATTTTTAAAATTGTTTTGCATCAGCTCATGTACGTCGACTGTCTTGACCTGTCCACCATGGACTTCACTGGGATAGGAGGCCCGCCGCCTGCGCACAAGTTTGCTGTTTCTGCTTGGACTATCAACGCTGTCAAGGCTCTGCTTGCCGCAGACAAGGCTACTGACACCACATATGGAAAACTGCAGGTTAGTTCTGGTTTATTTGCCCACACGGCATGCCTACAAATTGGCATGAGGCAACCGTCTGTGGGTCATAAGAGATGACTACCTTTGTTATCCATGGCTGTCTGAGTACTGTATCCATGTCTCATTCCACATGGCAACCCTTTTCATTCGTGCTTAAACTTACATTCTCTCTCTTACGTCCTAGTTTTTTTTTCTTTGTTCTTCCAGCTGATGCCCAAGCATGCTATAGACTACAACGTGTTTGGGGGGCCTCAAAACTTTGGAAAGTGGATGGACGTGTACTCAGCTCCGTCTTGCCCTACCGAGGTAATCAGTAAATCTACATCTATGGTTTGCCGTGGAGTATTTTTTGATGTCGTGCAAGTGATTGCAATACGGTGGTCATTGATGCTTCTTTGTTTCATGCATAGGCGAGGGCACCTGTTGAGCATCTAATAGGGCAGTTTGCATCTGGAATGACCGGCTTGCTCGGGAAGTTGGTTGAGGGGTGGACATCCCTCAGTGGCTCTGACAGCGACGCGGTTGCGAGGCAGTTCACTTCATTGGCCGGTATGACTACAACAGTTCCCAAGAGCCTGCTGACACACAAGATGAACTAGGTGGAGATGCTGGTCTTAGCAAGGATGACGATGATGTCATGGAGAATGTGCAAGAGGACACCAATGATGATGATCATGCTGAAGTTCACGCAGGTGGTAACAAGGGCAAGGATGCAACAAATGTCCCCCAACCGGAGAAAGTGAAACAACACATGGCTGCGAGAGGCGAGGGGGTTTTGACATCAAAGAGGAGGAGGGCTCCAGAGGGTGTTGGGCAGGGTTCTGCTGGCAAGAGGTCTAGGACCGACCCTGTAGCTGCTAGGAAGAGGTTCGACTTTTATTTTAGTTTTTTGCTTTGTCTACTTTCTTCGAACAGACTCATCCTTTTTTTGCACTTGTTTTTGTCAAGCGCGGCAACGAGTTTGCTGTCTGACAATTGCCACCTTTTTTTCCTCCATCTCATACGTGCAGCGAGCCGATAGCTGGTGGACAAGCAGTTACGAAGAAACAGGCGCCAACGCCAACCCGTGTTTCTGCTCGGTTGAACAAAGGCGCCCCCATTGCCGGTGACACCCCTTCCACCAGGTCATCTCCTCGCACGACGACGACCAACACCGGGGATCCTGTCGTGTTGCCAGACATGAGGAAGGCAGTCAGGAAGTAGGTTTTTTCATCCGCTTTCATTGACATAGCGCTATACTTTCTTGATTTTCCAATGCATCCGTTTAGCTTGTCACATTGTCTTCTGTCATCGCCCCCCACATGGCAACTGCTGTTCTCCAAATGATTTTTTCCTTTCCTTTTTAAGTGTATGGCAACTCCTATTGTTTTTACATGGCAACTGGAATCTAGGCCAAATGGTAACTTTATGTACCTAATGGCAACTACCATCTTTACCGTTGGCTTGTGAGCTCATCCCACACCTAGGTTTGAAATTGCATTCATGGCAGATCACACATTTGTTTCATTCTTCAATTTTGGCTAACATGGCAACTGCTGCTGGATGGCAACTGCTAATTATGACACATGGCAACTCACGTTCCCCTTACATGGCAACTACCAGCTTTTCCACTTGTTTCTCATTTTTTAAGATTTCTACCAAGCAAACATATTTTTTGTTCACTTTTTAATACCTTTTTTGTGTGCTTTATTTTTTTTTGCAGGGTGAAGAAGACTACTACGCGCGGGGCCAAGCATATCAGTAAGGACCCGCTCGAATGCCTGCATTCAAAGTTGTCAACAGGGGGCAACTCAGATGTACATGAGGCACCAGGCGACAATACTGCTGCTGCACCGCTGACCGCTCCCACCAACTCTGATGCAAGTGGCCGACCATCTCTGCCGGCTGCAGATGTGCAGGCTACGACAACAGGCATCCATACATCAGGGAGTGACGAGTCGGTATCTGCCAGGACAGCTAAAATATTGCCAACTCTTTTGGCAATGAAGGATGCTGCTGTGAGCCATGCCACCCCATCAGCAAGTGTTGAAGTGGACGCTCCCGAGACGAACCTAAGCAAGGAAGATTCCCGCTCATCTGACACTGATTCCAAGCTCGTGCGTGGTGGCACTCCTATGTCCACGACAGAAGCGGCCGAGGCGGCAGTTCACAAGGATATGCCATCTACAGGTGAGATTCCTGGCACAACAGCTCCAGCTCCTGTCGGTGCAGATACTGCTAAGGCGACTGTTTCGCGTGCTGGTCTTCCACCTAGGCGTCGTAGCCCCCGCAAGCAACCAACAGACATACCCAACGCACCGGCTGTAGCTAGGAGCAGGAGAGACGAGTCTGGTTATGTTGCTGCGTCCACACTGTTCCCGCCACCTGCCAAAAGCAATGTGATGGAGAAACCGGAAGACCGGAGCACAACTGATGCAGGTGTCAAGCCGGGCACGAGTGACGCTGGTGAAAAACCGGATCAGACTGCGCCTTTACCCGCAGTGGAAATCCCCAGCATAAATCTGCGCACTTCCAGGCTCCCAGTCAATGTCGGTGTCCCCTACAGCCCAAACAAGAAGATTGTCATGAAAGTTGCGGCTGATACCGCTGACAACACACACCGCCCTGCAAATAAGGCCGATCATTCTGTAGCAGCCGATTCATATATGTTTGTCGATCTTTCACCCTTGGATTCTTCCCCGCAAGTCGTTCGTGGTCCGGCCAGTAGGAATGAGAGGCACCCAATGGCCTTTACCCCACCGAGCTTCAGCCTTGGCATCAGTCAAGATCAACCGGTGGTGCAAGATCCTATGCCAGTTGCCGTTGCTTTCCCAGGAGGCATGCCCGCAATGATGGCGCAGGCAATGGTCGAGGGCAGGAAGGCTGTCAAGTTCGTAGAGCCGATTGTGCAAGGTACACTTGTCATGTCCTTATGATTTTTCTTGTATACATCTTTGTAGTTTGACTTTTGTCCCAATCATATTTTTTGGGGGTTCTCACTTGTGATGGCAACTGACATGTGATGACATGGCAACTGGATTTGATGTACCATGTCACCTACATTTCTTTTGCTGCCATGCTGCATTTTGACATTTGGGCAACCACGTGGCAACTGAAGTTGATTCAACATGACAACTGTAGTTGCTGTCACATGGCAAATACAGTGCATTACACATGGCAACTGCATTTGCCACGCCATGTCGCCTGCATTTTTTGTTTCCATGCTGCATTTTTTCATACGGCAATCACATGGAAAGTGGAGTTGACACAACATGGCAAATGTAGTTGCTGTGACATGGCAACTACAGTCCAACTAGATGGCAACTACAGTGCAACTACATGGCAATTGTAGTTGCTACGACATGGCCACTGTAGTTGGACAACACATGGCAACTGCCCCACTTTTTCTACCTACATCTCACATCATGCACTCTATCTTCTCACAATCCATCTGTTTTTGATTTTCTAGGTATCCTAACCCACTTTTTTTATCATTGCAGCCACCCCTGAGGAGATTTCACCGTCACTTGACGAAGCTTACCGCATGATTGAGGAGGCAACATTGCAGAGGAGGTCCTCACGAGGGCAAGGGCAATCAAGTTCCAACGTGCCTGCAGATACGATATCAGAGGATACCATTAGGAGTGCCACTCATGGTTCTGTGAGGCAGCAGAGGGTAGTTCACCCACCTCCCGCGAAAGAATATGAGCCTGAGTTCAGGGCCACTAAGGAATAGACCTAGCTGTATGATATCGTCAAGCGGTTTGGAAATGCGAGGGCCAGCAACAAGCACATGAAGGAGCTGAAAGCGTAAACGACCACACCCCATAATCTCTCATTTTGCTTTGCTTCTTTTTTACCATTCATCTTCTTCGTACTTTCATGTATTTTTTACTTAGTAGGCATGATTATTCCATGTCATATCGTTTTCATACAGCTTATGTTTGGACAGAACCAAAGTCATTCAGTGCGGAGCGACGTACGTTGAGCTGGGTGATCTTGCCGAGTCCGTGAGGCCAAACGGTAAAATGTCGACGAATGTAGTTGCATGCGGGATCGACTACATCAACAATCACACAGATGTGTGTGCCGACAAGATAATCATGCATTACAGTGTGGCCTGCAAAATATGGGATGGTGACTTCCACCACAAAATCCTGAGGAAGAATTTTGCTCAGCACGGTGAATTCAAGCTCACACTGAAGAAATATGTGAGTACTCCTTCCCTGTCTGCAATGTTTTTTCACATGGTGTGGTTTTTTGCCACCATCTACACTTTGTGTTTATTTGGCAGATGTTTTCATGTGGCAACAGCTGCCGTGCACATTGACTTCTTGTTTTTTGCATCCCGTGCAAACTATGTGGCAACTTGATAGTAAAATACACGGCACATTTTGTTCATACATGGACGGCAACTTTCTTTCAACTACCCCCACCCATAACCAAACATTCTACGTGATTCTAATTTTTTGTCCCTCTGCTGTTCTTTACGTGAACTCTGCTTCTCATTTGTTCACTTTTAAATGCAGGTCATGTTCCCCATGTTCCAAGAGCTTGCACCACATGACCCACGCGACAAGTGTGGTCACCACTATGCGATCTGCCTTGACCTGAAGAACCAACGTTTCGAGGTGCTTGATTCAATCCGTTCGGAAGCTGATGCAGACCTTACTATGCATGCCGAATTCTTCATTAACAACCTCAAAGAGACATGGAACCGTCACTATGAACATTCAAAGGTCCAGATCAGGCATTTCCTGACTGAGTATGTGGCGACTGCGAAGCAAGGGAACACGTAATTTCTTCCTTCCTTCATGTGCCATTTACATCAATCCAACCCCTCTTTTGTTGTCACATCTGAATTGAAGTCTATCTTTGTTACGACTGTACTTTTTGCGTGTTCACCTGACTCTTTTCCTCGTGCAGGTCGGACTGTGGCTTTCACGTGCTGGAATACTTTGCAAAGTGGGAAGGCGGAATTGTCCCCCCCTATCACAGCTGCAACGGTCGTTGAGCTCCGGAAAATCTACACATGGAACTGGTTGATGAATGGAGATTTCAACAAGCGGTCCGGAGCACGCGAGTTCGTGGAGGAAGCTGTCAAGAAAGTCATCAAGAAGTACAAGTGATCATGTGGTGTTACACACCGGACGCATACCTTACATTCTGTTGCCGAGGAATGTAAGGTACTATCTATTTGTTTCTCGTTGAAAACTATGTTTATGTGCTATGTTATGACTGCAATCCCACGTAGCCTAACTATGTAGTGGTGGTGTGTGAGCGACCTTTGAATAGTTTCTATAATATATGTGTGGACATGAACCTATTTTAGGCGTTACAGTAGATATGTTTTTATGTTTGTCATTATTACAATGGTTTCATCGTTTCTAGCACCGGTTTGCTCTTTCGAATGCGTCTACGATGTTTTAAAAAAGATGGCAAATGTAGTTCATTAGACATGGGTAGTGAAAGTCATCGTTGTTTTTCATTTTGGCTGTTTTGCTTCTTCTTTTTCATCGCTAACTGCACCGGCTAGCATGGGTAGGTTGATCATGTAGCCACAACCTTTGCTGCGGTTTATGCACGTTACGATTTTTCCAACTTATTTCCCATGCATTTGCACACAACACACTATGTGTCTCTAAATTGCGTCGTATTGTCATGGAAATATATGCCATGCAGAGTCATTACAAATACCATGGTATAACTAACATGGTAGATACAGTACAACCAACATGGCGATCCAGCATAATTAACATGGCAGATACAGTACAACTAACATGGCAGATCCAGTACAACTAAAATGGCAGATCCAGTACAACTAGCATGGCATATTTACTATAAAATAGCATGTCATATTTAGTATAAAATAGCATGTCATATTTAGTATAAAATAGCATGGCAGACCAACTACACATAACATGGCAGATTAACTACACATAACATGGCAGATTAAGTACCCATAACATGGCAACTGCATTTATCCATTCAATGAATTTTCCTTGCACTTCTGATGCCCCTGAAGAGTCATTCTCCCAATTTTTTTTAAAAAAAATTCTCATCATATAGGGTACAAAACAAACTGTCCACGAGGACCATGTCACATCGCCCCAATTTTTGCTCATGGATTGCCCGCCCCTTTCTTTGTTTTCTTGTGTTTTGCTTGGATCTCCAATCCCGACTTGTACCTTATCTCTCTGAGACGACCCTTTGTGATAGAACGGGGTGGGTTCCTGACCTGGGTCTGTGTGCTTGCTGTTCCAGATCCTATCTCCAAGTTTTTAGATGATGGCCCCGTGGATGAAGGCACACTTGATGTGCGGGGGAACCGGTGTAAGGCTTCCTCAGCTTTCCTCTTCTTGATCTCATCAAGCTCTCTTTTCAGTGCCTTCCTGTGTTTTTCTGCTACTCTCACTGTCTCACCAATCTTGCACGCTTCATCAATTAGCTCAGCATAGTTCTTTGTCAGCACAACGTGCCTCACGGCTTCGATGGTTGACTCAGGTCTCTCGTCATGCACAGCCAGAACTGCGTGTGTTATCTGCGGTGCCAACGCGTTGTCAGCGTCCCAAGTCCATCGCCGCCTTATGAAATGGCGGGGCATCCGTGTCATAGCGTTCATGTCCATTACTTTTAGTATGTGACAGCACACAATGCCGTCCCGTTCGAACTTGCAGCATTGGCAGTAGTACTCGCCTTCGCCTATCGAGGCTTTGACGAAGTAGTTCCTTCCTTTGTCCAGGTCTTCA
This sequence comes from Triticum dicoccoides, assembly GCF_002162155.2. Classification (NCBI taxonomy): domain Eukaryota; kingdom Viridiplantae; phylum Streptophyta; class Magnoliopsida; order Poales; family Poaceae; genus Triticum; species Triticum dicoccoides. Next base: position 585,633,552 of record NC_041388.1, read on the forward strand.
GGTTCTGAATCTGACATGCCCAAAATAGAACACACCTTGAACGTATGTTCGTCCACTTGGAAAGCCGTGAACATGCTGGCACGCTTTATTTCTTCCTGGAATCTGCAAGTTTTGTGTGTTTTCTGTTAAACTATCGTGTGCTCTTTTCTTGTACCACCTTATGTTGTCATGGAAATAGAAATACATTTTTGTTTGAAGATGGCAAACATAGTTCATTGAACATGGCAAATATAGTACGTTGAACATGGCAAATGCAGTACACTAGACATGGCAAATGCAGTACACTAGACATGGCAACTGTAGTACACTAGACATGGCAACTGTAGTACATTTTCAACTGGACATTGTTATTTTTCCACACCAACATTCCCCAATGGATGCACATTGCATAAAACATGGCAACTGCCCTTTTATTTTAAACATGGCATCTACAGTTGAGTAAACATGTCAATTGCATTTCAACAAACATGGCAGATGCATTTTATTAAACATGGCAACTGCATTTCGGCATATGTGTCGCCAATATAACAATTTTTTCCAGTTGACATTGGCATTTGCATGCCAACATGGCCCAATGGAAGCACAGTGCATTAAATATGGCAACCGAACTTCATTCAACAAGGAAAATGCACCCGAGAAAGCATGGCAAAAGAGAATTTTCATTGAACATGGCATCATGCAGCTGAGTAAGCATGGAAAACAGTATTTCATTAAACATGGCAACTGCACATCATGGCAACTGCATTGCACTCTATAAGGCACCTACTAACTTGGTGCTTTTTCTGCAAATAAGACTGTAACGCAACTGACTTACTTGTTAAAGATCTTGTTGGTATATATCTTGCTCATTTGCCTCTCTATCGGTAAATACGTTAGCAATTTTGGCTGCTTTAGTGTTGTGGTCGCTTCTTGCTGTAGCTCAGATCCCAGAATTTTTTGTTGCAAAGCTGTGTACTGCTTGGCAAACTATAGCAATGAGTTGCCAGGGCTGACATACCGCTTCAAAACAGCATTGAACCCCTCGCTGCGCAGTCTGCAGAAAGGGGAAGAAGCACTACACTAAGTAGGCCGGCACCTAGTACATTCGCTTCTCCCACAGGCTAACAAGAGTCTTGTTGTCTTGGACTTGATGTGTTTCAGTCATGGCCATCCAGCTCCTTTCAAACTCCTCCACCGTCAAGCTGTGGTCCATGCACAGCTCAAATGCCTTGTGCAGCTCTGGACGGTCAGCAAAGAACGGTCCTAGCGTCTCCTCAGCCTTCTTTATAATGTGCCACCTGCAGTGCCTATGCACTGCCAACGGAAAGACCTCCTCTATGCCTGCACGCATGCTGAAATCTTGGTCTGTTATTATGTTCTTCGGAGCAAGTCCATCCATGCACTCCAAGAAGGTCTTGAACAGCCAAACGCACCCATCCGTGTCTTCGTTCCGGACGAGCCCGCAGCCGAACTACAACGACCGATTGTGGTTATTTATTCCTATGAACGGAGCGCATGGCATCTTGTACATATTGGTGAGGTACGTCGCGTCGAATGAAATGCAATCTCGGAGATGTTTGTAGGCTCTCCTTGCAGCACCATCCACCCAATACATGTTCCTGACACGGTCCTCATCGTCCAACCTTATCCTGTAGAAGAAATCTGGATCTTCCTTCGTTTTTTCATCGAAGTAGGCCATTGTGGCCTCTATGTCTGCCAACTTTCTCTCTCTATGATACTTGGCCTGTAGGTTTGTGACGTCAGCTAGTATGTACGACAAGCTACTCAGAGTCCCCTTTTTGCTGTGGATGAGAGATAGTATCTGTACCATTCTTGATGGACCGACGTTACAATCATGTAGCAGCTTTATGAATTGCCTTTCGACGGGGGTGAACCCTCTGTGGGCGGTTAGAAATTTTACCAGGTCAAACTTCTTTTTGAGTTGGTGGTTGTGCTCGTCAAAATATTCATTGACCACCCACTGTGCTCCATCTATGTTTAGCTTACACCGGACAGGGCACTCAGTCTTGAGAATGATACCTCTCTTTCGTTCCGGAACGACAGGCGCAACACCTTTCCCCTTCTTGTTCCTCTGTGCCTTGTGGCACCTCATCTCACCTCTACTGTACTCGTTAGTTTTCTTAATTTTCCTATGGTACTCGGTGTTGACCGCAAATCCATGGAACTTTGCATATGTCTGGTAGTATTCCTTTGCTTGTTCGAACGATGCAAATCTCTGCCCAATGTACGATGGCTGGGGTACCACGATCTCTGATTGCCCACCATCTTCATCCCCTTCTGCGTCGTCGTTAGTTTCATCATTCACTTCGGTATCAGCGTCAGTTCCATCTAATTGAGTGTTGCCAGTGCTTGTGTTCAAAGGGGTGCTTGTCGGCATTGCTGGAATGATTGCCATTCCCGACTCTGACTCGAAATTTTTTGCGGCATGATTGTCTGCTGGCTGGTGGAACGCGTCTTCCGTGCGCTTAGAGCTCCCCGCCATAGATGTCCCCGCGCCGCTGTTCAGTGTAGTTGTAGGCCCTGTAATAGAAAAAACAGGTACGAGAGTAAGATTTTTGTTTGGATAACATGTGTATCGCAATGGATCACACCATCTTCGAGCGATTTGGCATGACATCATTTCAAACAGCAAGCTGTGAGTCTGCGCGTGGACATGTATGGCAGCTGTAGCTGTCCAATCATGGCAGCTACTGTTCAACAAACATGGAAACTAATTGTTTTGTTTACAAATAACTACAAATAACAAATGTAGCGCTGTTTTTTGTGGTTCAGATTTTTTCCTTACCTTGTTGTGCTGCATTTGACAATCTTGTGTGGTCTGTGACACCATAATGACGTGCTCTACCTGCAATTTTTGAAGCTTGCCATGAGACGTTTGTCGGGTTACCACCAGCGTAATAACCTGTAAGCATAGTAGTAGTTGGTCAATTCATGGCAAATGCAGTTTTATGCTAGCACGGCAACTGCAGTTCCCCTGATGTGGTAACTGCAGTTTTACTGGCATGGCAACTGTAGTTGCGTCGATATGGCAGCCGCAGTTGTTCCTGTATGGCAACTGCAGTTGCCATGGCATGGCAAATGTAGTTGCACTGGCATGGCAACTGCAGTTGTTCCGCCATGGCAACTACATGTGTCCAAGGATGGCAACAACAGTTGTCCAGGGATGAGAAGTGTAGTTTTCAATTCATGGCAACTATAGATGTCCAGTCATGGCAATTGTAGTTGTCAACTATGCTCCTTCTGCTAATTGAGCATCCGCAACTTCACCTTTTTTATGGACTCACCTGTGTATGATGTCGATGGCAGGTACATGGGTGCTGCTTGATGCCACGTGCTGCATGAAGGATCTGCATTTTCACCCGTGATAACTCGTGAGTCCTTTTGCCAGTTTTTTGCATGTTCATTTTTCATGTCCACAACAGTATGTGCTCTTTTTTCGTTTTGCATTACCTTGATTAGACATACTAGCTAGTTGAAGTTGGCTGCCCGTACATTTGTCAGTGTTAGCGCCTTGTGACTGAACTTGCCACGGGGGCCCCCTATGAGTGTTTTGGTCATAAGAACCTGCGAAAAAATGACAGTGTATGACATAAATAGAATGTCATCTTCATTGTTGCGAAGATGGCAACTATTCTCTTCTTTGTTATCACGCATCATACCTACGCCTGCATACTGTTCTAGTAGTGGCAGCAACGGCCCTGCAGAGATGAGTTGACTGTACTCTGATGCATCCCAAGGGGGCGTTTCTGGCCTTTGAGAACCCCAAGCATCAGCGCCATCTTCGTGATTCATTCTTTTCGTGTCTCGCTTCTTTCCGATGTGTTCTCAATCACTGGACGAACAAGAAGGCATCAACAATCCACAAGAATTGCATTCTTCTGCTGCTTGCACATAGAAGATAGGGATGGCAAGCAACAGGTCAAAATAGGCGGCAGCTACTGACAACGAAAGGTGGCAACTGTCGTTATACACAAGTGGCAATTAATTTTTCCCACCCCCTTCATTCCAAAAATTGTCCTTCCTGCCCTTTTTTTAGGGATTCCTACTCATCCATTTCATACCCAACTACTTGCGTCAATTAAACTATGAACTTAAGTTAATGTCAAACGTAGTACATGGCAGATCTGGTGTACTCTGCCTGGCAATTGCGAATATACACTGAACCATGCAGTGTTCTACCCCTATAGCATGGACCTAGTACAAGATCGGGAGATTTTCAGCCTTAAGGATGAGAAGGATGAGATCGGGAGATTTCACCTGGTTTCAGATGATCGTCTCTGGAGGGCTGGGTTGGAGTGGGGGGCTGGGGGTGGGGAGGGTTGGGGTGTGGTTTGCGGTGGGAGTGCCCTACGGATCTGCCCTGGTTGCCATGCCAACCAGAGATGGCCGGCGATGGAGGTCGGGGTTCGAGAGGTGGGGGACGATGGCGGCAGACGAGAGAGGGGATGGATCGGAGGCCGTGAAGGGCTGGGTCGTGCGGGCAGCGGGTCATCTGGCCCGGATGGGGCAGTGCGGGCGGGGTTGCCACACACCGGACGTGCGGGCCGTGCTTTTGTGCGCGCGTACGTGGTCGTGCGGGCCGGTTCCCGTCCATGCCACACGAAGCGTGCGGACGGGTTCCCGTCCATGCCACATGTGTGACAGTTATTCGGACCCTAAATTTTTTGGAGCACTCACGCGTCGGCCAGACCGACGGGATTTTCATCAAGCGCCACCATGATCCGGGAACACAAACATGTTTTCTACAGGGTCACTTCAAATCTGGATGCAGGGTATTGCCTTGGGTTTGGTCAAGTATCAAGACAAGTTAGTTATTGGTAGGTCACGATCAAACTAGCACCTCAAACGCAAAAACAGAAAAAAGAAGAAGAAGACAATAGTCCACGACTGGGAAAGTAGAGAGGACCACGAACTTGGACTTCTCCTTGAGCCGCCCATGCGAATCCGTTGTTGAGTCGCTGCCTGGCAGCCGCCGGCCAATGCACCTGTTTCCTGAGCCGCGGCCTTGCTCCACCAAACTATTGCCGCTGCACCCCTCCTTGGCGTCGCTCCTTCACTGCTAAGGCCTGTTTCGAGCGACCTAGCCTCGCCCGCCCGCACGCCCAGACCGGGTCACTGTTCCGGTTGGCTCCGGCGCACCCCTGCTGGCCTACACGCTTCTGGCCTATGGCTTACGCGCCCGCGCGCCCCAGCCGCCTGCTTGTTGGTTTGACTCTGACTTACCGCCGGCCGCTGTGCCTGTGCGCCTGAGCCGCCCGCTCGTCGGTTTGGTTCCGCCTCGCCGTCCATCTGGACGCCCGCTAGCTCTGCCCGAGGCACCGCCTCTCCGATTTTCCGGGCTCGCTCTGAGTCGCCATCGGGCTTGTACAGTCGTTCGCGCTAGGACTCTCTCTTCCGTGCTAAGCCGCCTCATCTCGTGCTTGAGATGTAGTCTTCCTAAGTTGCTGCAACGGGCTCATCCTCCGCCCTCCTTCTAGCACCCGCCACTGGACCGCCTGCTGATTCTGTTCCATCGTTCAAGGGAGAATCTGAGACATTCATTCAAAACCTGATGCCGACACGGATCTGGAGCAGTTTACTAGTACTCCATAATGCTAGCTGAAGAAGAGTTCACGTGAAATCCCAAGCACCACTAGTATTTGCACCAAAATCGAGGGCTAATTGATTTTGAACACATGTACCTAAAAGGGAAAAGGAAAAGAAGATGGTGTGGTGAAGGAAAATTGGTCCTCTACATAAAATCAGCCAAAGATTCAATGGCCTTCAGTCTTCAATTACTGTGCGTAGCCACGTTTCCAAACTACAGAGTCGCCGCTGCGGGCCTGATTCCCCTGCCGTTGTTGAGTCGCCCTCAGGCCTCGCTGCTGCTAAATCGCCACCACACTCGCCTCCTGTCCAAGTCACCTCTACATAGAGCCACCGTCTGTTCCAAGTCACACCCCACTTCTAAAGCCGCCGGCCATGCGGCTGCTGCGAATCGCCCGGCCGACGACGAGTATGTGCTTTGGCTGAGCCGCGGTTGCGTTTTTGCCTCCATCCCTTGCGCCTCAAGTCGCCGTCGCCCGGGTCTCATCCCCACAGCCTCCGCATCCCTGTGGCCTTGTCTTATTCAAACCGTCATCGCGCCTCGCCTGTTCGAACCGACCTACGCCGGCTGCTCTACAGTTCGCCGGCCGACCACTGGTTCCTTTTCCTCCGCACGCCGTTGAGGTGCCTGCCTCGATCCGTTGTTCGCGCGCTCGGGCTGAGTCGCCCTCGGGCCAACTCCGGTGTGCCCTATACGGCCGCTCCAGCCGCTTCTTCCGCTGCGACTCGCCTCCGCTTTGACAAGGTGCCCCTGCTGGCGTGATCTTGTCTCGCTAGTACAAAGAAAAAGAAAATGGGGGGTTCAGCCGAAGGGTAATGGAGCTGTGCATCCATGCATGTTGATTCGAGGGATCCCAATGGGTAAGTACTACTGTTATGTTTACAGCAGGCCGATGGCAGTCAAAATGCTAGATTAAATCCCAAAGAACAGAAGCGAAGTACACTGGTACATCAATTACATTAAGGCTGATTTGATTAATTATTGGTGGACTACTACCACACGTGGAGGCCTGGATCATTATTCTTTACAAAAGGTGTCACAGAAAGGGCGCGCGCCAGCATTGTTTTTAGAATAGCGATGTTCTGTGCTGCTTGACGAATATGTGAACAAGTTGCCGCCCCTGCTGCATCAACATCTGCGATTGACCCGCTTATCTGCGCCCGCTTACAATGTAGTGGCCGACTAATCTGTCTGTTCTCACGACCGACTTGGCCGCGATTAATTTCAGCTTCACCATGGTGATCATCTACTTCACGGTGGATAATTTGTGGCCTAACATATCAGGTGATATTCATCTAGTATATATTTATATTGCATATTGTTTTCTTTAAAAGAACAATTACTCTGCCTTGCAAATTCTCTAATGCAGGACAAGTTGTCTACTGCAAAAAGGACTATTATATCACTGAGCTGATGAATGACTTATACCGGTTTATATCATGGTTAAGCATGGAGAGTCTCAAGCCAACTCCCCGAGTCGTCTCAAGACTCGGGGGCTACGATGACATGACTCAGCAAATCTTGCCAGTTTCAGCAAATTTAAGAACCCCGGGACGATGGAGGGAAAGATAACCCGGTCCCTGAGGCTACTACTATATTGATGAAAGTTTAAAGGCCATCAGAAAATTTCCGGCTTAAAAAGTATATGACAATTACAAAATCCCGGTTCAATGAAGAAATTCCAGGTCATCAGAAAGGATTCTGGTTCAAGAGACATCTTTCTCCCAAAAAGCGTTGAAGCTCTAAAATATCCGGTTTAAAATATGGTTCAAGGGACGTCAGTCTTACATAAGCTCTCAAATATCCGGTTTACAATCCGGTTCAAGGGAAATCTGTCTCGTACAAAGCTCTGAAGCTCTCAAATCCAGTTTAAAAATTCCGGTTCAAAAAGAATTTGGGTCTGACTTGGATCGTATTCGAATCAAGGTCGTTAAAAACCTCTCAAGGTCATTTGGGGGCTTCCTGTTCAAACATAGGTCGTATTCGAACCAAAGAGAACATAACTGTCGGTACCCTCTTGATCGGCGCAACGCCAAAGCCACTGGGGGCTACATGATCATATTCGAATCCTAGCTTAACCTCTTTGGTCCGGTTTACTGATCGTATTCGAATCAGAAGCCTCAAATTTGTTCTTTCTGTTTTGCTTAAGTTTTTCGCAAACAATCTTTGTTTTGTCTTGAGACTTTTGTCCAGATGTAAGTATAAGTGTGGTTTAAATTTAACCCGGCTTGACTTCGGATAATAAGCCGCCATCATATGACAATCATCAAACATTTGGAAGTCTTGGCTTCTAAAGATTGGGTTATCACCCTTACTGCATAGGTATCCTAAACCGGCAGTACGATTCAATATCACAGGAACCGGTTTTCCAAACCGGAATATATTATTCAAATCTTTAATAGCCAACATGGTTGGATTTTTATTATGATTATCAATAGCCAATATTATGATGGATCTCTTCAAAGTCTCTTCAACGCAATGGTTATTATTTTATTAATGGACATGATTTATTTTTACAATGGAGGGAATAGTCCCGAGTCGCTTCAGGCTTACGACCAGGCACTTGGGGGCTGAATTATTCAGATTGAGATTACATCAAATATGCAAGTCCCATGTCACTGCCAGCATGCACCATGGCACTTGGGGGCTAATGTAAAGTCATTTTTTGATTAACTTATTGAAGACCCGACTCATCACATTCTAAATGAGCCGGCCCTTGGGGGCTACCAATTTCTCCTGTCAACAATTCAAGGTACACAAGTTTTATTTCATTATATTAAAGGGTCCACTACTCAGTTGGTAAAGCACAAAGCTCTTAACCTTGTGGACGTGGGTTCAAGCCCCATGATGGGGGTTACATCATATGATGTTCTTTTCAAAGAAGTATATATAAAGTCCCAGCACAATATTATCTTACTGAGCCGGACCTTGGGGGCTACACGTTGTTGTTCAAGTCTATATGATCATATTTATAAAGTCCCTGCTCATTATTGCATAATGACCCAGCCCTTGAGGGCCACACTGGTTGAAGTTTTTTTGAGCATCAGGCAATTACAAGTCCCAGGTTGCTGCAAGCATGACAACCCGGCACTTGGGGGCTACATAATATGGAGTATTCAGTTTTTACTAGTGACTGGGATGAACAACGTGGATTTCTTCAAAAGTGGCAGTATTTATATTGAAGCAAGTCTTAAGCCATCACTTTGTTCTGCTCAAGACTTGGGGGCTACATGTAATATGGATATAAGGGAGAAAAATCTTCAAATTCTCAGTTTTGACCCGACGTCAGCAACAATTATGACTCGGCATCATCTGTTATAACCCGACAATGATAAACCGGCAAGTTTTACATCTTCAAACTGGCTGAAGAATCAGATGAGTATGTCAAAACCAATATTTTTAAAACCGGCGCTTTGGAAGCCGATTCAAGTGGATTATTTCTTACAATATTTCTCTACAAGAGACCAATGTCAACAAATTGACTCTGAAGCTGGCTTATTGACCCGGATTTTTTAGAAGAAGAAAATGGCAAGAAGTGAAGGAGGATCAGGTGCCGACTTACAATAATTGTTAATCGGGAACACAATATGTCAAATTTGTTCTTGTGTTTGTTTTACAGGATCAGTTTAACATGGATAAATTCAAATTAAACTGGGGGCTAATGTCGGGGATATACCCCGCGGTATGACCCGGCCGGACTTGGAGGTTTACTTGAGACCCGGCTGATACTTGGCTATTCACTGGCGACCAGCCCTGACTTGGCGGTTTACAAGCAACCCGCCTGAACGTTATGACTCATTGGTAACCCAACAGATGGGTCAGAGGAGCGACAAGACCCGGTGGCCCAATGGGCGGTTCACGGATGGCCGATTCGTATTATGGTGGGCCGGCTTAAGATAAAAGGCATAAGGAATATTGCCCTACAAAGGAAGCAAGACTAGGACTCCACATGTAATAGAGTAATCCTAATCCTGGTAGGACTAGTCATGTAAGCCACCCCTTCAACATATATAAGGAGGGGCAGGGCTCCCCAAGAGGGACAAGTTCCACAAGTTTGATAAGTTAGGGTTAGACAAACAAGTCTTGAGCTCTCGAGTTAGAGCACCCGTGTAATTGTGATCATCATCATCAATATCAATGAAGCGGGATGTAGGCTTTTACCTCCACCGTGAGGGGCCGAACCTGGGTAAAACATCGCGTCCCTCGTCCCGCTCAACCCCTCTCAAGCTACCACATAGATGTGTTGGCCTCGTGACTAAAGTCCTAACTCTAAGGACATCTGTCGTGACAATTCCACGACAGAAGGTGATGGAGATGTTGGTGAAGATGGCGGAGGTGTTGGTGTAGATCATGGTGATGATGATGATGGCCACGGCAGCATTCCGGCACCACCAAAAGAGAAGCGGAGAGGGGGGCCCTTCTTCTTCTTCCTTGACCTCCTTCCTAGATGGGAGAAGGGTTTTGTCGGGGATATACCCCGCGGTATGACCCGGCCGGAAGTATGACCCGGCCGGACTTGGCGATTCACTGGTGACCCACCCTGACTTGGCGACTCACTAGGTGACCCGTCCGGATCTCTCCACTCACTGATGACCCGGCCGAGCCAGGTGACTCATTGGTGACCCTGCCGGCGGAGCAGAGGAGCAACAAGACCCGGTGTCCCAAGCAGACGGTTCATGGAAGGCCGGCTCGTATTATGGCGGGCCGGATTAAGAGGAAAGCATAAGGAATATTCCCTTACAAAGGAAGCAAGACTAGGACTCCACTTGTAATAGAGTAATCCTAATCCTAATAGGACTAGTCATGTAAACCACCCCTTCAACATATATAAGGAGGGGCAGGGCACCCCAAGAGGGACAAGATTCACAAGTTTCACAAGTTGGACAAGTTAGGTTTAGGCAATAGCTCTCGAGATAGAGCACTCTTGTAACCGTGATCATCATCATCAATATCAATGAAGCAGGATGTAGGCTTTTACCTCCACCGTGAGGGGCCGAACCTGGGTAAAACATCGCGTCTCTCATCACGCTCAACCCCTCTCAAGCTACCACATAGATGCGTTGGTCTCGCGACTAAGTCCTAACACTAAGGACATCTGCCGTGACAATTCCACGACAGTTGGCGCCCACCATGGGGCCTGCGCACGATTGTGTTGAGTTTTTGGAGGGATTTGTTCTTAGGGTTTTGAGAAATTTGCGATCAGCCGGATAAAGAAGGACCGTCGCGGAAGAATTGTGCAAGACCCGGCGTGGGACAGTCATTTGGCAGAGCCGACATGTTCATTGTCTATGATCAGAGTTGTGATTAATTCTACAGGGCCAAGACAAGAGCTAGAGGCTACAAACGGCCGCCGGAGGCGCCCTGATGATTCACCAGACAGATTGTTTCTGTTGACAGCCGCAAGTTGCCAATCTGAGATGGTCTGCTATATGGTCGCAAGTAGTACTACTATTTATCAGGAAGTCACACTGCCGTTCGGATCTGCAGGCGCACGGCCAAAGGCAAAAGTCAAAACTCAACTCGACTCGGACGGTTTTGTTCAAGCCAGCCACGACCTAGAGAAGGACCCTGGCGTGCACACGGACTTAGATGATTCTGCGGCGCCAAACTCGCCCTGAACCGCCGTACGTTGTGTCAGGATAAAGCAAGACCATGAAGAAATTTTTTTAGGGCAGAGCAGTTTGTCAATCAGTCAGGTCGTTCTGCACTAGTACTACCAAATACTACTTGAAGTAATACACGCACGAGTACCGGAGTCTGATTCGAGGCCTAGTCAGATTTGCGATGCCCACCGAAGACTATATGAGGAGACTTATACATCCACTCCTACATGAAATTAAGGGATAAAAGAAAGGGATCACGTGACGAAGGGTCCAATCCATACTAACAGATAACAGTACTAGTAGTCAAAAGATCAACCAAGGAATAAATAGCCACATGGATCCCAAGGCTAATAGTAGAGTTTATTCAAAGTTGCTCGGATATATCAGATTTTCAGTATCCAGGACACGTCAGATACAATTCTGCGTTCACCACTTCCTACGACGAGTCGAAGCTCTGAGCAGCTGCTTCCAAATTGGTCATGCCTTAGTTAAGCCGCCGTGGCCTGTCTCTATTGAGGACCGCCACGCCAGAGTCCTCTGACTGCTGCTGTCTGTGCATGCTGAGTGGTTCGCTTGCTTTAGGCTGGTCATAATGGGGAGGAACTTAGAAATAACATCACACACCCCAATACAACTTTACTTATGTGGCACATATTTAATGAAGAGAGAGGTGTTTGTGGTAACTAGCTAAGTTACCGGAACATCACACACTCCAAAAAACAATGAGTCTATAACCTAATAAATACATCGTTGCATGACACTACATAGATGTTCCTACCCACTATGGAGATAGTAACATAGTCTAGGGAAGTGTGTAAGTTACTAGCTTATGTTCTTGCCCATTGTGACCAGCCTTATGCTCGTGGCCCTGCCGTCTCCCGCGTCGCCGCGCCCGTGTCCTCACCTCGAGGCACCCTTGCTACAACGCTTCAGCCGCCCACTTCCCCAGCTACTGTGGGTTCAGACCGCCACTGTTATATCTGCCGCTTTGTTGGTACTGTGTACATACTATAAAGGCTGCATCAGAATACATCCAACATTATCCAGTACTGGTATCCGCGTTCATCCGGAAATAAATCAGTGTATATGGAGCGCGCACCAGCATAATTCTACACTGGAGTCTGTCCGTGTCATGTTGCTCGACGGATACACGTGCAAGTCATGGCCCCCGCTGTTCGGTTTACATTTGTCCACGCCTGCGGCCGAGTCGTCCGTTCACACCAGCTTACAACGCCGCGGCCGACTCTCTCGTCCGCACCGGTTTGCAATGCCGCGGGTGACTCACCCATGAGTGATTGTAGTTTCACGTAGTAATCATCAACTTCATGGCGGGTTACTTCCGGCCTAAACACATCAGGTGATATCTATTTAAAATATATTTTATTAGCGCATATTATTTTTTGTCAAAGAGCAGTTTATCTTTGCCTTGGCCTGCTGGTACGCCAAGTCTGAAGCATATTGTTTTTTCTCAAAGAACAATTACTTTGATCTGTATATTTTTGTATACATGATAATTATTCACTACAAGTGTGGTTTATACCATGGGTATTGAGCACAGGCTAATAATGTTCCGCCCAGCGATAGTCCGTGACATATTACCCATTGAATGGACGCGCACAAGTCGCCTCCCTTGCGGACCGGTCTACATCGACTTGTCGGGATCGCGTTTGATCGCTGTTCAATGGACATGCAGAAAGCCGCCGCCTCTGCGGACCCGGTCTACATTAACTCGCACGTCCATGCCGGTTTACAACACCGGTGCTGATTTTCCCCGTCCACACCGGCTTGCAATGCCATGACATGCGGCCGACTCATTTGTCCAAGCTACCTCTGATGTTGCGGTCGTCTTTGTCGTCCGTCTCTCGTGGCCTAGTCTACATCAACATATCGGGCCACACCTATCTCCATGAGCTGTTTATTGAGTATGAGCAAGTCACAGCTTGGGTAGCCCGGTTTTCTTTCAACAAAATGGAGGTGTATTAAATCGCCATCGGTCAAGAGCCGATGGGTATTTAAACTCCAGGTATTTGAATCTTTAAATAGCCAAACTTGGCTGGATTTTCATTATGATATTGAATGATTGAGGTTTTCAAACCGGGTCATTGAAATCTTTAATAGCCAACATGGCTGGATTTTTATTATGGTTATCAGTAACTAAATATTATGATTGAGGTTTTCAAAGGCGCTTCAGTGCAAAGACTATTATTTTACCAATGGACACGATTTATTCTACAATGAAAGGAATAGTCCTGAGTCGCTGCAGGTTTACGACCTGGCACTTGGGGGCTACATTATTGAAATTGAGATCACATCAAATATGCAAGTGCCATGTCACTGCCAGCATGCACCATGGCACTTGGGGGCTAATGCAAAGATAATTTTACTGGCCTTATTGAAGACTCGACTCATCACATCATAATGAACCGGCCCTTGGGGGCTACCAATTGCTCCTGTCAACAATTCAAGGTACACAAGTTTTATTCCATTATATTGAATGGTCCACTGCTCAGTTGGTAAAGCAATAATCTCTTAATCTTGAGGACGTGGGTTCAAGCCCCATGATGGGGGTTACATCATATGATGTTCTTTTCAAAAGAAGTATATAGAAAGTCCTAGCTCAATATTATCTTACTGAGCCGGCCCTTGGGGGCTACACGTTGTTGTTCAAGTCTATATGATCATATTTATAAAGTACCTGCTCATTATTGCATAATGACCCGGCCCTTGGGGGCTACACTGGTTGAAGCTTTTATGAGTATAAGGCAATTACAAGTCCTAGGTTGCTGCAAGCATGACAACCTGGCACTTGGGGGCTACATATATAGAGTATTCAGCCTTTACTAGTGACTAAGATGAACAACATGGATTTCTTCAAAAGTGGCAGTATTTATATTGAAGCAAGTCTTAAGTCGTCACTTTGTTTCTGCTCAAGACTTGGGGGCTACAGGTAATATGGATATAAGGGAGAAAAATCTTCAAATTCTCAGTTTTGAGTAAACCAGATTGACCCGGCGTCACCAATAACTATGACCCGGTGTCAGCAACAATTATGACTCGGTGCCATTAATATTTATAAACTGGCAATTTTGATAATGATAAATCGGCAAGTTTTACATCTTCAAGCCGGCTGAAAGTCAAATGAGTATTTCAAGACTAATATTTTTTAAATTGGCGCTTTAGCTGATTCAAGTGGATTATTTCTTACAATATTCCTCTACAAGAGACCAATATCAGCAAATTGACTCTGAAGCTGGCCTATTGACCCGGATTTCTCAAAAGAAGTATCTGGATTTTTTGCATTCACAAAGTTTGAACTGAAGGAAATATTCCCTAGAGGCAATAATAAAGTTATTATTTATTTCCTTATATCATGAAATTTTTTTATTATTCATGCTAGAATTGTATTAACCGGAAACATAATACATGTGTGAATATATAGACAAACAGAGTGTCACTAGTATGCCTCTACTTGACTAGCTCGTTAATCGAAGATGGTTATGTTTCCTAACCATAGACATGAGTTTTCATTTGATTAATGGGATCATATCACTAGGAGAATGATATGATTGACATGACCCATTCCGTTAGCTTAGCACACGATCGTTTAGTATGTTGCTATTGCTTTCTTCATGACTTATACATGTTCCTATGACTATGAGATTATGCAACTCCCGTTTACCAGAGGAACACTTTGTGTGCTACCAAACGTCACAACGTAACTGGGTGATTATAAAGGTGCTCTACAGGTGTCTCCGAAGGTACTTGTTGGGTTGACGTATTTCGAGATTAGGATTTTTCACTCCGATTGTCGGAGAGGTATCTCTGGGCCCTCTCGGTAATGCACATCACTTAAGCCTTGTAAGCATTGCAACTAATGAGTTAGTTGTGGGATGATGTATTACAGAACGAGTAAAGAGACTTGCCGGTAACGAGATTGAACTAGGTATTGAGATACCGACGATCCAATCTCGAGCAAGTAACACACCGATGACAAAGGGAACAACATATGTTGTTATGCGGTCTGACCGATAAAGATCTTCGTAGAATATGTAGGAGCCAATATGAGCATCCAGGTTCCGCTATTGGTTATTGACCGGAGACGTGTCTCGGTCATGTCTACATAGTTCTCAAACCCGTAGGGTCCGCACACTTAACGTTACGATGACAATTTTATTCTGAGTTTATGTGTTTTGATGTACCGAAGGTTGTTCGGAGTCCCGAATGTGATCACGGACATGACAAGGAGTCTCAAAATGGTGGAGACATGAAGATTGATATATTGGAAGCCTATGTTTGGATATCGGAAGTGTTCCGGGTGAAATAGTGATTTACCGGAGTACCGGAGGGGTTACTGGAACCCCCCGGAGGCTATTGGGCCCTATGGTCCCAAGTGGAGGAAGAGGAGGGGCGGCCAAGGGGCAGCCGCGGGCCCCCCCCCCCCACCAAGTCCGAATTGGACAAGGAGGGGGGAGACGCCCCCCTTTCCTTTCCCCTCTCTCCTCCTCCCCCCCAAGTCCTAATCCAACTAGGAAAAAGGAGGGGAGTCCTACTCCCGGTGGGAGTAGGACTCCTCCGGCGCGCCTCCTCCTATGGCCGGCCGCACCCCCCCTTGATCCTTTATATACAGGGGTAGGGGCACCCCATAGACACAACAATTGATCATTGATCTCTTAGCCGTGTGCGGTGCCCCCCTCCACCATAGTCCACCTGGATAATACTGTAGCGGTGCTTAGGGGAAGCCCTGCGTTGGTAGAACATCAACATCGTCACCATGCCGTCGTGCTGACGAAACTCTCCCTCAACACTCGGCTGGATCGGAGTTTGAGGGACGTCATCGGGCTGAACGTGTGCTGAACTCGGAGGTGTCGTACGTTTGGTACTTGATCGGTTAGATCATGAAGACGTATGACTACATCAACCACGTTGTGATAATGCTTCGCTTTCGGTCTACGAGGGTACATGGACAACACTCTCCCCTCTTGTTGCTATGCATCACCATGATCTTGCGTGTGCGTAGGAATTTTTTTGAAATTACTACGTTCCCCAACAATGGTATCCGAGCCTGGTTTTATGCGTTGATGTTATATGCACGAGTAGAACACAAGTGAGTTGTGGGCGATATAAGTCATACTTCTTACCAGCATGACATACTTTGGTTCGGCGGTATTGTTGGATGAAGCGGCCCGGACCGACATTGCGCGTACGCTTACGCGAGACTGGTTCTACCAACGTGCTTTGCACACAGGTGGCTGGCGGGTGTTAGTTTCTCCAACTTTAGTTGAACCGAGTGTGGCTACGCCCGGTCCTTGCTAATGTTAAAACAACACCAACTTGACAAACTATCATTGTGGTTTTTATGCGTAGGTAAGAACGGTTCTTGCTAAGCCCGTAGCAGCCAAGTAAAACTTGCAACAACAAAGTAGAGGACGTCTAACTTGTTTTTGCAGGGCATGTTGTGATGTGATATGGTCAAGACATGATGCTATATTTTATTGTATGAGATGATCATGTTTTGTAACCGAGTTATCGGCAACTAGCAGGAGCCATATGGTTGTCGCTTTTTTGTATGCAATGCAATCGCCCTGTAATGCTTTACTTTATCACTAAGCGGTAGCGATAGTCGTAGAAGCATAAGATTGGCAAGACGACAATGAAGCTACGATGGAGATCATGGTGTCACGCCGGTGACGATGGTGATCATGACGATGCTTCGGAGATGGAGATCACAAGCACAAGATGATGATGGCCATATCATATCACTTATATTGATTGCATGTGATGTTTATCTTTTATGCATCTTATCTTGCTTTGATTGACGGTAGCATTATAAGATGATCTCTCACTAAATTTCAAGATAAAAGTGTTCTCCCTGAGTATGCGCCGTTGCCAAAGTTCGTCGTGCCCAGACACCACGTGATGATCGGGTGTGATAAGCTCTACATCCATCTACAATGGGTGCAAGCTAGTTTTGCACATGCAGAATACTCAGGTTAAACTTGACGAGCCTAGCATATGCAGATATGGCCTCGGAACACTGAGACCAAAAGGTCGAGCGTGAATCATATAGTAGATATGATCAACATAGTGATGTTCACCATTGAAAGATACTCCATTTCACGTGATGCTCGGTTATGGTTTAGTTCATTTGGATCACATGATCACTTAGAGGATTAGAGGGATGTCTTTCTAAGTGGGAGTTCTTAAGTAATATGATTAATTGAACTTAAATTTATCATGAACTTAGTACCTAATAGTATCTTGCTTTTCTATGTTGTTTGTAGATAGATGGCCCATGCTGTTGTTCTGTTGAATTTTAATGTGTTCCTTGAGAAAGCAAAGTTGAAATATGATGGTAGCAATTACACGGACTGGGTCCGTAACTTGAGGATTATGCTCATTGCTGCTCAGAAGAATTACGTCCTGGAGGCACCGCTGAGTGCCAGAACTTCTGCTGATGCAACTGCAGACGTTAAGAACGCCTGGCAGAGCAAAGCTGATGACTACTCGATAGTTCAGTGTGCCATGCTTTACGGCATAGACCGGGACTTCAACGACGTTTTGAACGTCATGGAGCATATGAGATGTTCCAGGAGTTGAAGTTAGAATTTCAAGCAAATGCCCGGATTGAGAGATATGAAGTCTCCAATAAGTTCTACAGCTGCAAGATGGAGGAGAATAGTTCTGTTAGTGAGCATATACTCAGAATGTCTGGGTACCATAATCACTTGACTCAGCTGGGAGTTAATCTTCCGGTTGATAGTGTCATTGATAGAGTTCTTCAATCACTGCCACCAAGCTACAAAAGCTTCGTGATGAACTATAATATGCAAGGGATGAATAAGACAATTCCCGAGCTCTTCGCAATGCTAGAAGCTGCGGAGGTAGAAATCAAGAAGGAGCATCAAGTGTTGATGGTCAATAATACCACCAGTTTCAAGAAAAAGGGTAAAAGGAAGAAGAAGGGGAACTTCAAGAAGAACAGCCAGCAAGTTGCTGCTCAGGAGAAGAAACCCAAGTCTGGACCTAAGCTTGAGACTGGGTGCTTCTACTGCAAGCAGACTGGTCACTAGAAGCGGAACTGCCCCAAGTATTTGGCGGATAAGAAGGATGGCAAGGTGAACAAAGGTATATGTGATATACATGTTATTGAGGTGTACCTTACTAGAGCTCGCAGTAGCACCTGGGTATTTGATACTGGTTCTGTTGCTAATCTTCGCAACTCGAAACAGGGACTAAGGATTAGGCGAACACTAGCAAAGGACGAGGTGACGATGCGCGTGGGAAATGGTTCCAAAGTCGATGTGATCGCAGTCGGCACGCTACCTCTACATCTACCTTCGGATTAGTATTAGACCTAAATAATTGTTATTTGGTGCCAGCGTTGAGCATGAACATTATATTTGGATCTTGTTTGATGCGAGACGGTTATTCATTTAAATCAGAGAATAATGGTTGTTCTATTTATATAAGTAATATCTTTTATGGTTATGCACCCTTGAAGAGTGGTCTATTTTTGATGAATCTCGATAGTAGTGATACACATATTCATAGTGTTGAAGCCAAAAGATGCAGAGTTGATAATGATAGTGCAACTTATTTGTGGCACTGCCGTTTAGGTCATATCGGTGTAAAGCGCATGAAGAAACTCCATACAGATGGACTTTTGGAACCACTTGATTATGAATCACTTGGTACTTGCGAACCATGCCTCATGGGCAATGATGACCCACAAGTATATGGGATCTATCGTAGTCCTTTCGATAAGTAAGAGTGTCGAACCCAACGAGGAGTAGAAGGAAATGATAAGCGGTTTTCAGCAAGGTATTCTCTGCAAGTACTGAAATAAGTAGTAACTGATAGTTTTGTGATAGGATTGTCACATCCCTAGCTTCTGGCATTGCACTAGGCTAGCTTCATGTGTGCATCATGTTTAAATTTTGCCTAAACTTGAAATGGGGATGTTCAAACCCTAGCACCAAATGAAATCCAACTAGGATCACAAAATGCCTTTGGAAATGTTCATCATTTCCGATAAAGGTAAAAACCTCTGCCAAAAATGATAAACATATTTCTAGGTCATTTCTGGATTTTTGAATTAACTCATATTGTACTTGAATTGGGGCATTTAAATCCTATAAATATTTTAAATGCTCTAGTAATTCTAAAACTAGTTGAGGGCTGTTGGGAATAATTTCAACAGTGCCCACAAATATATTCAGGATTTTTGGAAATGCTCTGGCATTTTTAGTAAAGACCAAAACAATTGCAGAAATTAGAAAACAGAAACAATTAATAAGAGAGAGAGAGAGAGGGTTTTTACCTGGCACTCACCTGGGCCTCACCTGTTTTGGCCCAGCCCACCACCTGGCGCTGCCAGTCGTCGTCCAGCTCCCGCCAGTCGGACACCGCGCGCGTGGTCGCCGCGCGCCAGCATGCGCCGAGCCACCTCCTGCTTCCGCCGACGCTAGAGGCTAGCTGGACGCACCACGCAACCGCCCCAACCCCTCTGGCCTATGCACACCTTCTCCCCCCTCCTCTGCTCTCTCCTCGCAGCGCACCCGAGCGCAACCGCAGCCGCCGCTCGCCGTACCCATGGCCACCGGCCACCCCACGCCTCACCAACGCGCCCAGAAGCTCCGCCACCTCGTCCACCACCCCCTCACTGAGCCACGCCCCGCCGGAAGCCCTGCAGCATCGTCCCCGACCTCGTCTTCAACCTCTGACCACCGGCGAACTTACCAGGGATTCACGAGCTCCAGCCCCTCCCCGGCCTCGCCGTTGCCTCTACTGGAATCGTCGTGAGCCCCTGCCCTTTTCCCCTCTCTCCACGTGCTCGTCCGCGCCTTCTAACCACCATAGACATCGGAGCCGATAGCTCCTCACCGCCGGCCATGTCGCCACCGCGACCACTGCCATACAAGCACGCGTCCGAGCCCACCGCTGCACTCGCTGCACTTCCGCGGGTCGATCACGACCATCCGCGGCTACGGACATGCCCCGAAAGATGCAAACCGCCGTTGGCCGAACTTCGGCCGCCGCCGCGAGCTCCCTTCCGACGAGCTCAGTCCACCCCAGCTGCTCCCGCTTGCCCCGTTTGATGCGCGCGATCCCCAGCTCCCCGTAGAGCCTCTCCGCCGCTCATTTGGTCGCCGGAGGAGCTTTTCCGACACCCTCCGCCGTCTCTGGTGTCGCCGGCGACGACACGCGGGTCAGCTCCGGAGAGTATGACACAGCTGACCAGGGGTTTGACCTCCCCTGGCTCATTGACATGTGGGCCCCAGGCCACTAACTAAACTAGGATTAGTATTAGTTTAACGCTAACTAAATTTAGTTACTTAACTAACCACTGACCAGTGGGTCCCACTGGTCAGGGTTGACCTGGACCGTGCCCGTTGACCGCTGACATCAAAGTGATGTCATGCTGATGCAATAACTCTTTTCTGGATTTATTCTTTTACAGGAAATTCTAGAAAATTGCCTAAACTTCTAAAAATCATAGAAAATCAACCGTAACTCCAAATGAAATAAATTATATATGAAAAATTATCAGAAAAATCCAATCTATCCATTTATGCTACTTTCATGCATGTTCAACCTACTTATACCCCCTGTATAAGTGAAAACATGATAATGGCATTTTAAATACCCCTTATGGAGTTTGCATATGAACCCTTGGTTCATATGGACTTCATTTAAATTGTTGCTAGATGCATTAGCACAAATAATAGCATATTGCCATGTCATGATCATGCATCATATTGTCGCATTTGCATTGATTGTGTTCTTCTCTATTGCCGGTGGTTGTCCCCTCTCGGTAGGCGTATACCGTCGATGAGTTCGATGACACCGATGAAGAGCTATATTATCTTCAGAAGTGCCAAGCAAGAAAAACCCCCTTGTTCATTCCGATACAATCCCACTCTCTCGCTCCTGCTCTCTTTTACTGCATTAGGACAACAACGATTCAACTGTTACTTGCTGCGGTAGTTGAACCCCTTATCCTCTGCATGACCTGTCATTGCCACAGTAAATAGATGAAACCCACTGGCAGGAGTAGGAGTTGTTGAGCCCTGATGTGCCTACTCATTCATGCTTGTTTGTCATGCCTGCTACTACTTAGAGTTGAGTCAGGTCTGATTCATCGGGGTGAATTGGAACAGTGATGAACATGTCCTACTGTGTGTGAACACGATTTGGTAAAGGTAGCGGTGAGAGGCCATGTAGGAGTACATGGTGGGTTGTCTCACTGAAACCGTCCTCAGGAAGTGAGTTCTGTATTTGTAATCCATGAAACAGCTACTACCACACATTGGGCCCTGGAATATGACCCCTCTCGACTTATTGACCCCTCTCGTCCTCTGTCCAGGAGCTGCAACTAGTTTCTGGTGTTTGTAGGTTATGTGTTGGTGGGCGTGCGTAGTGCTGACCCTAGGAGTGGGCTATGATGCGGTAGATACACTATGGCCGGGTATGCCGGGCGCCCGTTTGGCGTCTCGGGACCTTGTACACATCGTTTGGGGCCGTTGAGGACACCCCGGCTGGATTTCCTTGCGGATGGAACCCGAATAGGCGATAAACCTGGAGTAGAGACTTGTGCGGTTAGTCAGGTCGTGGTCTACACCCACGTAGGCTTTCGCTTGAAGTCTGCCGAGCACATGTCGTGTGCAGACGCTAAGTGGTGGAAACATGTGTGAAGAAGTACACCCCTGCAAGGTTATAAATGATCTATTCGAATAGCCGTGTCCGCGGTAAAGGACCTCTGGGTTGCCTATAACAGTTCATAGACAAGTGAAAGTGGATACTCTAAAAATTGCAAGATAAGTGTGAGTGCTATGGATGGCCTTCTCGTAATGAGACGGGAGCGGATCCATAGTGGTGTATTGAATGGTGAATATGTGGACTCGTGTGCGCCACCTCAAAAGAGTTGCTTGCAGTCATAGTTCAGGTTAGCCACTGAGTCAAAGCTGGCTTGCTGCAGTTAAACTCTACCACCCCCTTTATTAATACCGATGCATATGTAGATAGTTCTGATGTAAGTCTTGCTGGGTACATTTGTACTCACGTTTGCCTATTTTATGTTTTGCAGAGAGACGTCAGTCTCGCTAGTAGTTCCGTGTCGACTTCGATGTTTAGCTTGATACCTCAGCTATGATCTTGTGCCCTCGGCAGGATCTGGTAGATAGTCAGGCTTCTTAGCCTTTTTCATTTGTAGATGTCTGTACTCAAACATGTTAAGCTTCCGCATGTGCTTTGATTTGTATGCTATGATTGTTGGGTCATGAGACCCATGTTTGTAATATCTCACTCCTCGGAGCCTAATGAATAAATACTGCCCGGTTGTGATGCCATGTTGTATTTACACATATCGAGCATATTGTGTGTATGATTGAAATGCTTGGTATGTGTGGGATCCGACAATCTCGTTGTTTATCCTTGGCAGCCTCTCTTATGGGGAAATGTAGTCTAGTGCTTCCATGAGCCATAGTAGTCCGCTACAGCCCGGTTCACCGGAGTCCTGTTAGCCCAGCACTACTGCTCAGGACACTTGACTGGTCGGCATGTGTTTCACTTCGTTCCTATGTCTGTCCCTTCGGGGAAATGTCACGCGGTGACATCCAGAGTCCTACCTAGCCTGCTACAGCCCGGGTTCCCGGAGTCCTGTTAGCCCAGTGCTACAGCCCGGATTCACACGCTGATGACCGACACGCTCGATGTGATTCATGTATTCCTGTCCTCATAGGTTAGTGCCGCTTTGGGTTCATGACTAGCCATGTCGGCCCAGGTTCTCTGTCATATGGATGCTAGCGACACTATCATATACATGAGCCAAAAGGCACAAATGGTCCCGGGCCATGGTAAGGCGACACCTGTGGGAATACCGTGCGTGAGGCCGGAAAGTGATATGTGGTGCTACCGGCTAGATCGATGTGACTTGGAATCGGGGTCCTGACAGCTTTGGTATCAGAGCCTGACTGCCTGTAGGATTACCAAGCCAAACTAGGCGAAGTTGAGTCTAGAAATGCTTTAGTTATATAAGGGGATTGATTGTGGAAGGGAACGTAAGGCTCTTTTTACTCCTTTACCCTATGCCTTCTGATCTGAGTCACCCTCTTCTTTTCTGAGGGGGTTAAGAACTAGGCTTCTCTTCTATCTCTCAGGATAATGTGTTGCTAAACCGTAGTTGCCTAGGATTGTTGAGTTCAAGCCCAGTTCAGTTCCTACTATCTTCTGTGTGTTGACAGTTGATCTCGGAACCTTGATACTGTGTTGTTGAGTGGTTATGCCACCATTTTGCATGATGTCTCAAATCATTTTGAGCATTTACAGGCATTATGCTTTCCGAGTCATCCCAGGTCTCTAACTAGTCTGGTGCATTTGCAAATCCTTTCTTCCCGTTTCCATTGTCCGTTTGGGCCAGATTAAGCACACTAACGGTCTGTTGAGGTACTCTACTACCTCGACATATATGTTGGAGCTATTATTATGACCTAGGTTTTTGGGGAGTCACCTAGTAATCTAGCCATGTTTTTTGTTCCCGGTGTGATGATTCTGGCCACCATTCTCGAAAGCATCCCGTGATGCCATTTAATAGTAGGTATTCTACTCCTGGGTTCTTGACCCATGATTCACTCTACTTACCTCGTGTTGATAGTGGTGCTCGTACCTTTAGGATATTAGTAACCTTTGTGATAGTCCTCGAGGTCCATGGTATTTCCTTCTTCCAAATATCGTGAACTACTTATGGCAGAAGTTCTTCTGAACCAAAAGATCACAACCATAGTGCTCTTAATGGGTTCTCCATTCTACATTGTGATTCTGCCAGTTCTACCTTTCTGCATGGATTATCCGGAAGAAATGTTGAGCTTTGCTCGACATACTAATCTATGCATCCACAACTCAGAAAAATATATGTTCCTTTGAGTTGTGCCTCTTTAGTTGTTTCTGACCTCCGTCTATCAATTGATAGTCAAGAGTATGCATGCATTCGTTCATCGTTGCCTTTACTCTTGCGTTCCGTCAAGCCATTCTATCTCGGAATGACTAGGAGAAACAAACTCCAGTACCTTATCCATTTCTAGGATTGGGTCAAAGCAGTTGTAATCTGCAGATCAAAATGCCAATCTAGCTTTTGCTCTGTTCTACCGTGGAGTGTCACCTTCTTCTTATCAAGAATGTCATGAGAATTGCACCACCTCTTATGAGTTCTTGATTTAGTGATACTTCTTGCCATCATTGTTCATTCCTTGGTTCCGTGTTGTTGTAACCAGAATGCCGGCAAGTGAATCGTAATGTGTGAAATCAATACTCCTAGCAACTCTGTTGCTTGGTAGTTAATGGACAATAATTTCATTCTTAGCGTGTTGGTTATTGAATCATCATCATAAGATTTATCGTGCGACCTAGTCCATTTTCCCTGGTGCACTCTTCGATCAATGAGTTAGGATTGTGTCATTCCTCGCTCTTTTGATCATTTCATCTTTCCCTGAAAAGAAAGATTGTTCTCGAGCCTTGTAACATATCGGTGGTTCGTGATTTTTTGAATATCTTCTCGGAATTATTACCAGGTTGTCACCTGACCACTATGTGGATTTCGTGATCAAGTTGGTTTCTTGTAAACCAGCCATTCTCCAAGAATCTGTGTTGGTTACCCCCCCCCCCCTGAGCTAGTTGGTTAAGCTAAACAATAACTTGGAGACTTGGAAGATAAAAGCTTGCCAGCATAGTTCATCTCAAGGGATATATTTGCGTGTGTTGAAGATAGATGATATCTTCATCGATTGGTCCCTGTGATCAGTTGTTGGACCTATTGTCATATCAAAACTTTGATTTGAGTATGGGCTACCATCAAATCAAATCAGAACCAACGATGTTCATAATGTTGTCTTACTCGTGGTTGATCCCTCGAGCATACACCATTATATCTTTTGGGTCTGACCAATGCTATCACTTGTTCACATAATTATGGAATTCCATCTCCATGGAAACCTGGATGAATTGTTGTTGAGCCCATCAGCAACACTGCTACCTTCTCCATGATTCGTGTTGAACATCCAGCTAGTATTGGAAACTTTATAAGCATTATCTTCATGTTTCGTTCATGAAGCATATGTTTGGATAAAAAAGTGACTACCTATGATTCACGTGCATTGGGTGAAAGTTGCCGCCGTGAATTCGAGAAAGTTAGTTTTGCTTCCTCTGGAATCATCCCAAGTCAGTCATGCACGTGCGAAGTATTCTATGGTCTGATAGACTGATCATCTTCATTCCATACGTATCCCTAGCACACCAAGCCACTGATTGACTTGTTTAGGGAGAAGAAGTTTCTTCTTAGGAGCTAGACTTACGCAAGGACTTCGATATCCTCGTTGATGGTTCCCTCCTGAACTCGGTAGTGTTTCGTTGAAAGACTACCAGGTGGCCATGCTTGTCTAGGACAACGTGTTCACATGCTTGTGGCAGAACCGGCTCATGTTTTGGAGCTTACTATCGTAGTTCATTACCCTGAGAATCTCGCAACGTCATCTCGTCGATTTGTGTTGCAAACTTTCATTTTTCTTTCCAGACCCGATGAGTTTGTATTATCCTGACACCAACTAGATCTGAATCCCAAGCAGATATGATGGTTGGAACGTTTCTCAAGGACTGTAATATTGGTCTTTCTGTAACCCGGTAAAGTGGATGTTGTGGCCAACACACCCAACCGGAAGACTTATTATTGTAGTATCTTGATTGAGAAAGTTGGCCACCTCCCCATAAGGATTTCGTAGGATTTACTCCAGTAGTTGTTCCTTATGGATCCTTTGTATTCCGAAGTACGACCACTACTTGATGACTATGTTGATGCTTTAAAGCATGATCGTGGTAACCAGTACATCAAGGAGAACATAAGAAGTGGAGTGCTAAATGTCTCTCGGCCGATCATCTAGATTTCATTCCCTTGGCCTCGCTAAGGTGAAATATGAGAAAGGGTTATCTTTCTATGCATCTGCATTGTCCATCACTATTCATCAAGGTAGTAAGATGTGTTGCCAGGATCCTCGACTCGGATGTTGGTAGAATCTTGATGAATATGGAAATGCTCAAGTTCTTGAGAGCACGCGCAAGCAAATTCATCCATTACGTTGTCTTCAACAAGGTAGTCCACATCATCCATTCTAGTCCAAGTATATCATTCCTTCAAACTCCTTCAAATGATCGATTGTGATTTGCCTTAGGCTGGTATAAAGAGTTTCAATGATCTTTGAATCAAAAGTAATTCTTTTTCCCACTTAAGGGAACAATCCAACAAGTCACCTCCCCCAAGGTGCCCCGTTGTGGAATTATGGCAGCTAACTCCTTGCTACGTCATTATCGAGCGTGGATTTGTTGCTTACCTACCGGACCTTCGTCATCTGTTACACTCCATCCCCCTGGATGTATGTTTCATGTCTCAGCTCGAGAGATGTTTTATATCTCACCCCAAGAGTTGATCTTGAGTTGCCCGATCTTTGAGAAGATCGATTCCGGTAGAGTTCCTGTCCGTCGTCATTATGTTGGATGAAGATCTTGAAAGGAAGGACACCAAGATCTATATGAAGCAGTTGGATCATGAAGATTGTGTTAAGCCTTGCATCCCCTTTGTCCTCTCACCTCACGTCCTGAATCTCCGGACGAGATTCTTCTATAGTGGGGGTGAGTTGTCACATCCCTAGCTTCTGGCATTGCACTAGGCTAGCTTCATGTGTGCATCATGTTTAAATTTTGCCTAAACTTGAAATGGGGATGTTCAAACCCTAGCACCAAATGAAATCCAACTAGGATCACAATGAAATATTCTCAATGATCCCAAAATGCCTTTGGAAATGTTCATAATTTCTGATAAAGGTAAAAACTTCTGCCAAAAATGATAAACATATTTCTAGGTCATTTCTGGATTTTTGAATTAACTCGTGTTGTACTTGAATTGGGGCATTTAAATCCTATAAATATTTTAAATGCTCTAATAATTCTGAAACTAGTTGAGGGCTGTTGGGAATAATTTCAATAGTGCCCACAAATATATTCAGGATTTTTGGAAATGCTCTGGCATTTTTAATAAAGACCAAAACAATTGCAGAAATTAGAAAACAGAAACAATTAATAAAAGAGAGAGAGAGAGAGGGTTTTTACCTAGCACTCACCTGGGCCTCACCTGTTTTGGCGCAGCCCACCACCTGGCGCTGCCAGTCGTCGTCCAGCTCCCGCCAGTCGGACGCCGCGCGCGTGGTCGCCGCGCGCCGGCACGCGCCGAGCCACCTCCTGCTTCCAGCGATGCTGGAGGCTAGCTAGACGCGCCATGCAACCGCCCCAACCCCTCTGGCCTATCCACTCCTTCTCCCCCTCCTCTGCTCTCTCCTTGCAGCGCACCCGAGCGCAACCACAGCCGCCGCTCGCCGTAGCCATGGCCACCGGCCATCCCACGCCTCGCCGACGCGCCCAGAAGCTCCGCCACCTCGTCCTCCACCCCCTCACCGAGCCACGCCCTGCCGGAAGCCCTGCAACGTCATCCCCGACCTCATCTTCAACCTATGACCGCCGACGAACTTACCAGGGATTCGCGAGCTCCAGCCCCTCCCCGGCCTCGCCGTTGCCTCTACTGGAATCGTCGTGAGCCCCTTCCCTTTTCCCCTCTCTCCCCGTGCTCGTCCGCACCTTCTAACCACCGTAGCCATCGAAGCCGATAGCTCCTCGCCGCCGGCCATGTCGCCACCGTGACCACGACCGTGCAAGCACGCGTCCGAGCCACCGCTGCACCCACTGCACTTCCGCGGGTCGATCACGACCATCCACGGCTCCAGACATGCCCCGCAACACGCAAACCGCCATTGGCCGAACTCCGGCCACCGCTGCGAGCTCCCTTCAGACGAGCTCAGTCCACTCCAGCTGCTCCCGCTTGCCCTGTTTGATGCGCGCGATCGCCAGCTCCCCGTAGAGCCTCTCCGCCGCTCATTTGGTCGCCGGAGGAGCTTTTCCGACGCCCTCCGCCGTCTCTGGTGTCGCCGGCGACGACACGCGGGTCAACTCCGGCTAGTTTGACCCAGCTGACCAGGGGTTTGACCTCCCCTGGCTCACTGACATGTGGGCCCCAGGCCACTAACTAAACTAGGATTAGTATTAGTTTAACGCTAACTAAATTTAGTTAGTTAACTAACCACTGACCAGTGGGTCCCACTAGTCAGGGCTGACCTGGACTGCGCCCGTTGACCTGGACGCTAACTAAATTTATTCATTTACAGGAAATTCCAGAAAGTTGCCTAAACTTCTAAAAATCATAGAAAATCAACCGTAACTCCAAATGAAATAAATTATATATGAAAAATTATCAAAAAAATCCAATCTATCTATTTATGCTACTTTCAAGCATGTTCAACCAACTTATACCCCCTGTATAAGTGAAAACATGATAATGGCATTTTAAATACCTCTTATGGAGTTTGCATATGAACCCTTGGTTCATATGGACTTCATTTAAATTGTTGCTAGATGCATTAGCACAAATCATAGCATATTGCCATGTCATGATCATGCATCATATTGTCGCATTTGCATTGATTGTGTTCTTCTCTATTGCCGGTGCTTGTCCCCTCTCGGTAGGCGTATTCCGACGATGAGTTCGATGACACCGATGAAGAGCTATATTATCTTCAGAAGTGCCTGGCAAGCAAACCCCCCTTGTTCATTCCGATACAATCCCACTCTCTCGCTCCTGCTCTCTTTTACTGCATTAGGACAACAACGATTCAACTGTTACTTGCTGCGGTAGTTGAACACCTTATCCTCTGCATGACCTGTCATTGCCACAGTAAATAGATGAAACCCACTAGCATGAGTAGGAGTTGTTGAGCCCTGATGTGCCTACTCATTCATGCTTGTTGGTCATGCCTGCCACTGCTTAGAGTTGAGTCAGGTCTGATTCATCGGGGGTGAGTTGGAACAGTGATGAACATGTCCTACTGTGTGTGACCTAAGTGTGTGAACACGATTTGGTAAAGGTAGCGGTGAGAGGCCATGTAGGAGTACATGGTGGGTTGTCTCACTGAAACCATCCTCAGGAACTGAGTACTATGTTTGTGATCCATGAAACAACTACTACCACACATTGGTCCCTCAAATATGACCCCGCTCGACTTATTGACCCCTCTCGTCCTCTGTCCAGGAGTTGCAACTAGTTTCTGGTGTTTGTAGGTTATGTGTTGGCGACCGTGCGTAGCGCTGACCCTAGGGGTGGGCTATGATGCGGTAGATACACTGTGGCCGGGTATGCCGGGCGCCCGTTTGGCGTCTCGGGACCTTGTACACATCGTTTGGGGCCGTTGACGACACCCCGGCCAGATTTCCTTGCGGATGGAACCCGAATAGGCGATAAACTTGGACTAGAGACTTGTGCGGTTAGTCAGGTCGTGGTCTACACCCACGTCGGCTTTCGCTTGAAGTCTGCCGAGCACATGTCGTGTGCAGACGCTAAGTGGTGGAAACATGTGTGAAGAAGTACACCCCTGCAGGGTTATAAATGATCTATTCGAATAGCCGTGTCCGTGGTAAAGGACCTCTGGGTTGCCTATAACAGTTCATAGACAAGTGAAAGTGGATACTCTAAAACTCTCAAGATAAGTGTGAGTGCTATGGATGGCCTTCTCGTAATGAGACGGGAGCGGATCCATAGTGGTGTATTGAATGGTGAATATGTGGACTCGTGTGCGCCACCTCAAAAGAGTTGCTTGCAGTCATAGTTCAGGTTAGCCACTGAGTCAAAGCTGGCTTGCTGTAGTTAAACTCCACCACCCCCTTTATTAATACCGATGCATATGTAGATAGTTCTGATGTAAGTCTTGCTGGGTACATTTGTACTCACGTTTGCCTATTTTATGTTTTGCAGAGAGACGTCAGTCTCGCTAGTAGGTCCGTGTGGACTTTGACGTTTAGCTTGATACCTCAGCTATGATCTTGTGCCCTCGGCAGGATCTGGTAGATAGTCAGGCTTCTTAGCCTTTTTCATTTGTAGATGTCTGTACTCAGACATGTTAAGCTTCCGCATTTGCTTTGATTTGTATGCTATGATTGTTGGGTCATGAGACCCATGTTTGTAATATCTCGCTCCTCGAAGCCTAATGAATAAATACTTGAGTTGTAGAGTTATGTTGTGATGCCATGTTGTATTTACACATATCGAGCATATTGTGTGTATGATTGAAATGCTTGGTATGTGTGGGATCCGACAATCTAGTTGTTTATCCTTGGCAGCCTCTCTTATGGGGAAATGTAGTCTAGTGCTTCCATGAGCCATAGTAGTCCGCTACAGCCCGGTTCACCGGAGTCCTATTAGCCCAGCACTACTGCTCAGGACACTTGACTGGTCGGCATGTGTTTCACTTTGTTCCTGTGTCTGTCCCTTCGGGGAAATGTCACGCGGAGACATCCGGAGTCCTGCCTAGCCTGCTACAGCCCAGGTTCTCGGGGTCCTGTTAGCCCAGTGCTACAGCCAGGATTCACACGCTGCTGACCGACACGCTCGATGTGATTCATGTATGCCTGTCCCCATAGGTTAGTGCCGCTTTGGGTTCACGACTAGCCATGTCGGCCCGGGTTCTCTGTCATATGGATGCTAGTGACACTATCATATACATGAGCCAAAAGGCGCAAACGGTCCCGGGCCTTGGTAAGGTGACACCTGTGGGAATACCGTGCGTGAGGCCGCAAAGTGATATGAGGTGCTACCGGCTAGATTGATGTGACTTGGAATCGGGGTCCTAACAAGGATGAATTGTAACGAGCAACGAGTAACAAAAGTAAATGAAGTGCAGCAAGGTGGCCCAATTCTTTTGTAGCAAAGGACAAGCCGGAACAAACTCTTATAACAGGAAAAGCGCTCCCGAGGACACATGGGAATATCGTCAAGCTAGCTTTCATCACGTTCCTATAATTCGCGTTCGATACGTTGATAATTTGATATGTGGGTGGACCGGCGCTTGGGTGCTGTTCTTACTTGAACAAGCATCCCACTTATGATTAACCTCTATTGCAAGCATCCGCAACTACAACAAAAGTATTAAGGTAAACCTAACCATAACATGAAACATATGGATCCAAATCAGCCCCTTACGAAGCAACACATAAACTAGGGTTTAAGCTTCTGTGACTCTAGCAACCCATCATCTACTTATTACTTACCAATGCCTTCCTCTAGGCCTAAATAATGGTGAAGTGTTATGTAGTCGACGTTCACATAACACCACTAGAGGCTAGACAACATACATCTTATCAAAATATCAAACGAATACCAAATTCACATGACTACTAATAGCAAGACTTCTCCCTTGTCATTAGGAACGAACGTAATTACTCACAAAGCATATTCATGTTCATAATCAAAGGGGTAATAATATGCATATAGGATCTGAACATATAATCTTCCACCAAATAAACCAATTAGCATCAACTACAAGGAGTAATCAACACTACTAGCAACCTACTAGCACCAATCCTGGAGTTTGAGACAAGAATTGGATACAAGAGATGAACTAGGGTTTGGAGGTGAGATGGTGCTGGTGAAGATGTTGATGGAGACTGCCCTCTCCCGATGAGAGGAGCGTTGGTGATGACGATGGTGATGATTTGCCCCTCCCGGAGGGAAGTTTCCCCGGCAGAACAGCTCTGCTGGAGCTCTAGATTGGATCTGCCAAGGTTCCGCCTCGTGGCGGCGGAGTCTCGTCCCAAAAGGTTCCTCCCTATTTTTTTCTCAATGAAAGACTTCATATAGGAGAAGATGGACGTCAGAGAGCCACCAGGGGGCCCACGAGGTAGGGGGTGCTCCCTAGGGGGGGCGCCCTCATGAGCAGGGTGTGGGCCCCCTGGCCTTCATCTTCGGCGAGGATTTTTCTTTATTTGTTTAAGATGTTCCGTGGAGTTTCAGGACTTTTGGAGTTGCGCAGAATAGGTCTCTAATATTTGCTCCTTTTCCAGCCCAGAATTCCAGCTGTCGGCATTCTCCATCCTTATGTAAACCTTGTAAAATAAGAGAGAATAGCCATAAGTATTGTGACATAAAGTGAAATAACAGTCCATAATTCAATAAATATCGATATAAAAGCATGATGCAAAATGGACGTATCAACTCCCCCAAGCTTAGACCTCGCTTGTCCTCAAGCGAAAAGCCGATAACAATAAATATGTCCTCATGTTTAGAGGTAGAGGCGTCGATAAAAATAAAATACGGAGATGAAGGCATCATGATTATTCTCATAACAGCAACATATATAGATTTTGTCATATGATTACTTATGTTCAAGTGATGATCTATTCACAATGCAAGAGTATAAATCATAAACCTTATTGGGCTCCAACAAACTATAATCTCATTCATTGAAGCAATTGCAATTTATCATAACATCGGAAAGAGTCTATGTGAGAGCTAAAAATGCAAGTCCACATACTCAACTATCATTTAGTCCTCCATAATTGCTAACACTCATGCGATACTTGTGGTTACGGAGTTTTAATCGAACACAGAGAAAGATAGGGGCTTATAGTTTTGCCCAACAACCTTTTACCTCAAGGGTAATGTCAACAATAATGGTTCATGCTCCCCTACATCCAATTAGATATATATATATATATATATATATATATATATATATATATATCATGTTCTTTCCAACATGCTGAGCTTGCCAAAGGATAAAATGAAAAAGAAAAGGTGAAGATCACCATGACTCTTACAGAAGGTAGAAGATAATAATAAAGGATAGGCCCTTCACAGAGGGAAGCAGAGGTTGCCATGCGCTTTTATGGTTGGATGCATAAAATCTCAATGCGAAAGAATGTCACTTTATATTACCCCTTGTGATATGAACCTTTATTATGCAGTCCGTCGCTTTTATTACTTCCACATCACAAGATCGTATAAAGCTTATTTATCCCACACCAATCAATCATACATATTTAGAGCAATTTTTATTGCTTTGCACCGATGACAACTTACTTGAAGGATCTTACTCAATCCATAGGTAGATATGGTGGACTCTCATGGCAAAACTGGTTTAAGGGTATTTGGAAGCACAAGTAGTATTTCTACTTGCTGCTGAGAATTTGGTTAGCATGAGGGGGAAAGGCAAGCTCAACAAGTTAGAGGATCCATGACAACATACTTTATCTTAGATATAAGAAAGAGATAACTCATTACGTTGTCTTCCTTGTCCAACATCAACTGTTTAGCATGTCATATTTTAATGAGTGCTCTCAATCATAAAAGATGTCAATGATAATATATCTATATGTGAAAACCTCTCTTTCCTTATTACTTCCTATTAATTGCAACAATGACCAAAGCTATGTCTGCCAACTCCCAACAACTTTTAATCATCATACTCTTTCTATGTGAAGTCATTACTCTCAATAAGATCAATATGAACTTTTTGTTTCTTTTTATTCTTTTTCTCTTTTCTTTTATTCACCCAAGATCATGGAAAAATAATCAAGCCCTTGACTCAACACTAATCTTTATTATATATAGCTCACGGACTCGATTACATAGAGAGATCATAAAGCAAAAATCAAAACTAGATCAAGATACTACTAATAGGATCGAACTAAGAAAAACGGTAAAGATAGGAGTTGTGATTGTGATACGATACCGGGGCACCTCCCCCAAGCTTGGTAGTTGCCAAGGGGAGTGCCCATACCCATGTGATTATATCTCCTTGGTTGGTGAAGAAGGTGGTGGTGATGTTGGCTTAGTTGATGGCTTAGGCTTCTCCCTTAATTTGCGCTTGAGGACGGCATTTTGATCCCTCAGATCATCAATCTCCCACTCTAGGGTTAATATCTTTTTGCATAG
This sequence comes from Triticum dicoccoides, assembly GCF_002162155.2. NCBI lineage: Eukaryota > Viridiplantae > Streptophyta > Magnoliopsida > Poales > Poaceae > Triticum > Triticum dicoccoides. The sequence continues at coordinate 585,667,594 of NC_041388.1, forward strand.
GTCCTACTTATTTTCCTGCAAGAGACAAAAAGGGATAAACTCGAACTTGGGTTTCTTTACCCTATCAGGGAGACTTGACTTTTTGAACTCCACGTGCATGTCCCCAAGTTGAGGTAATGGTGCTTCATCTTCATCTGAGCTCGTCTCATCCTTCCCCTTAGGTTCATAGTCCTCTTCTTCCTTCGTGGTCCACCCATCGTGTTCCACATCTCCATAGACCTTTGGATTTGCTATGTAATCATCCACATAGCTTTCTCCTTCCGAATCCTGGGAAGACATGTTGATTTAATCTGCAACGGGACAGCTCGAAATGAAAACAGAGGAAATTTGCGTGATACGGGAGTCAAAACCTTCGGGAGATTATATACTGAATTTTTACCGACCAAAATACGTAATGTGCAAGAAAATGGAGTCTGGAAGGCACACGAGGTGCTCACGAGGTAGGGGGCGCCCACCACCCTCGTGGGGCCCTTGTGTCCTTCCCGGACTGCTACTTATTTTTCTATTTTTCTAAATACTCCAAAACAGAGAAATATTGCCTTAAAAATTGTTTTGGAGTCGGTTTACTTACCGTACCACATACCTATTCCTTTTTGGAGTCTGAAACGTTTCGGAAAGTGTCCCTTATGTATTCCTCCGGGGTTACGGTTTCAATAATATTGGTTTCAACATTTATGGGATTACCTGAGATATAATGTTTAATTCTTTGACCATTTACCACCTTCGGATTTGTGCCCTCGAAGTTGTTGATTTTGATGGCACCGGAACGATAGACCTCTTCGATAACATATGGGCCTTCCCATTTAGAGAGAAGTTTGCCTGCAAAAAATCTTAAACGAGAGTTGTATAGCAATACATAATCACCTACATTAAACTCACGCTTTTGTATCCATTTGTCATGCCATCTTTTGACTTTTTCTTTAAACAACTTGGCATTTTCATAAGCTTGGGTTCTCCATTCATCAAGTGAGCTAATATCAAATAACCTCTTCTCACCGGCAAGTTTAAAATCATAGTTAAGCTCTTTAATAACCCAATATGCCTTATGTTCTAGTTCGAGAGGTAAGTGACATGCTTTTCCATAAACCATTTTATACGGAGACATACCCATAGGATTTTTATATGCAGTTCTATAAGCCCATAATGCATCATCAAGTTTCTTGGACCAATTCTTTCTAGACCTATTAACAGTCTTTTGCAAAATTAATTTGAGCTCTCTATAGCTCAACTCTACTTGACCACTAGACTGTGGGTGATAAGGAGATGCAATTCTATGATTAAAATCATATTTAGCAAGCATTTTACGGAAAGCACCATGAATAAAGTGTGAACCACCATCAGTCATTAAATATCTAGGGACTCCAAACCTCGGAAAAATAACTTCTTTAAGCATTTTAATAGAAGTGTTATGATCAACACTACTAGTTGGAATAGCTTCTACCCACTTAGTAACGTAATCAACAACAACTAGAATATGTGTGTATCCATTAGAGGCAGGAAAAGGTCCATATAATCAAAGCCCCAAACATCAAATGGTTCAATAACAAGAGAATAATTCATAGGCATTTCTTGACGTCTACTAATATTACCAATTCTTTGACATTCATCACAAGATAAGACAAACTTACGGGCATCGTTGAAGAGAGTAGGCCAATAAAAACCAGATTGCAATACCTTATGTGCAGTTCTATCTCCAGCGTGGTGTCCTCCATAAGACTCGGAATGACACTTGCATAGGACTTGTTCCTGTTCATGCTCAGGTACACAACATCTAATAACACCATCTACTCCTTCTTTATAAAGATGTGGGTCATCCCAAAAGTAATGTCTTAAATCATAGAAAACCTTTTTCTTTTGCTGGTATGTGAAGCTAGGTGGTATAAACTTAGCAACAATATAATTAGCATAATCAGCATACCATGGAGTACTACGAGAAGTACTTATAACATTTAATTGTTCATCAGGAAAAGCTATCATTAATAGGTAGTGGGTCATCAATAATATTTTCTAACCTAGACAAGTTGTCTGCAACAGGGTTCTCAGCTCCCTTTCTATCAACAATATGCAAATCAAATTCTTGTAGCAAGAGAACCCATCTAATAAGTCTAGGTTTAGCATCTTTCTTTTCCATAAGATATTTAATAGCAGCATGATCAGTTTGAATAGTTACTTTAGAATCAACAATATAAGATCTGAACTTATCACAAGCAAATACAACTGCTAAAAGCTCCTTTTCAGTAGTAGCATAATTTCTTTGAGCATTGTCTAGAGTCTTACTAGCATAATGAATAACATTTAATTTCTTATCAACTCTTTGCCCTAGAACAGCACCTACAGAATAATCACTAGCATCACACATAATTTCAAAGGGTAGGTTCCAATCAGGTGGCTGAACAACATGTGCGGTGACTAATGCTTTCTTAAGTATTTCAAATGCTTCTACACAATCTTCATCAAAGACAAATGGTATATCTTTTTGCAATAAATTAGTCAGAGGCCGAGAAATTTTTGAGAAGTCCTTAATGCACCTCCTGTAAAATCCGGCGTGACTAAGGAAACTTCTTATACCTTTGATGTCCTTGGGACATGGCATCTTTTCAATAGCATCAACCTTGGCTTTATCAACTTCAATACCTCTTTCAGAAACTTCGTGCCCCAAGACAATACCTTCATTAACCATAAAGTGGCACTTTTCCCAATTTAAGACAAGATTAGTTTCTTCACATCTCTGCAAAACTCGATCAAGATTGCTCAAGCAATCGTCAAAAGAGGAACCATAGACGGAAAAGTCGTCCATGAAAACCTCACAAATCTTTTCACAAAAGTCAGAGAATATGGCCATCATGCATCTTTGAAAGGTAGAAGGTGCATTAGATAAACCAAAAGGCATACGTCTATAAGCAAAAATACCAATAGGGCATGTAAAAGTAGTCTTTGATTGATCTCTAGCCGACACGGGCATTTGAGAGAAACCAGAATAACCGTCTAGAAAGCAATAGTGTGTATGTTTGCATAATCTTTCTAGCATTTGATCAATAAAAGGTAAGGGGTAATGATATTTCTTAGTAGCTTTATTTAAATTGCGGAAATCAATTACCATCCTATAACCTGTGATCATTCTTTGTGGAATCAATTCATCTTTATCATTAGGAACAACAGTAATACCTCCCTTCTTAGGGACACAATGGACAGGACTTACCCATTCACTATCAGAAACGGGATAGATTATACCTGCCTCCAGAAGCTTTAGTATTTCTTTTCCTACCACTTCTTTCATCTTAGGATTCACACGTTGTTGAGGATCACGAACTGGTTTTGCATCTGCTTCCAAATTTATTTTATGTTGACATAGAGTGGGACTAATGCCCTTAAGATCATCAAGAGTATATCCAATAGCAGCACGGTGCTTCTTCAGAGTTTTCAATAATCTTTCTTCTTCATGCTCTGAAAGGTTAGCACTAATAATAAGAGGATATATCTTCTTTTCATCAAGATAAGCATATTTAAGATTATCAGGCAAAGGTTTAAGCTCAAACACGGGATCACCCTTGGGTGGAGGAGGATCCCCTAAGATTTCAACAGGCAGATTGTGTTGCAGAATAGGTTCCTGTTTAAAGAATACTTTATCTATTTCGCTTCTTTCATTCATGAACATATCATTTTCATGGTCTAGCAAATAGTGTTCTAAGGGATCACTAGGAGGTACGGCAATAGAAGCAAGACCAATAATTTCATCCTTACTAGATAATTCTTCCTTGCGATGTTGTTTACTACTCCCTCCGTTCCGAATTACTCGTCGCATAAATGGATGTATCTAGATGTATTTTAGTTCTAGTTACATCCATTTCTGTGACGAGTAATTTGGAATGGAGGGAGTAAATTTAGAGAAATTAAACTCATGAACCATATCATCCAATCCAATAGTAACAACATTCTTTGTGCAATCTATGGTAGCATTGACAGTATTTAAGAAGGGTCTACCAAATATAATGGGACAAAAGCTATCTTGTGGGGAACCAAGAACAAGAAAATCAGCAGGATATTTAGTCTTCCCACACAAGACTTCAACATCTCTAACAATTCCAATTGGTGCAACAGTATCTCTATTAGCAAGTTTAATTGTAACATCAATATCTTCTAACTCAACAGGTGCAATTTCATTCTTAATTTCTTCGTATAACTCAATAGGTATTACACTAGCGCTAGAACCCATATCACATAAGCCATGATAACAATGCTCTCCTATTTTAACAGAAATAACAGGCACGCCTACCACAGGTCTATGTTTATCTTTATCACAAGGTTTAGCAATTCTAGCAGTTTCACCTTCGAACTGAATAACATGCCCATCAATATTATCAGTCAAGAGATCTTTAACAATAGCAATATTAGGTTCTACTTTAACTTGCTCAGGAGGTGTATAAGTTCTAATATTGCTTTTACGAACAACAGTTGAAGCTTTAGCATGATCCTTTATTCTAACAGGGAAAGGTGGTTTCTCAATATAAGAAGTAGGAACAATAGGATCATTATAAGTGACAGTCTTTTCTTCAACTTTAATAGGTGCAGCTACTTTTACTTCTATGGGAGGATGATATTTAAACCACTTCTCCTTAGGGAGATCAACATAAGTAGCAAAAGATTCACAGAAAGAAGCTACTATCTCAGAGTCAAGTCCATATTTAGTGCTAAACTTACGGAAAATATCGGTATCCATAAAAGATTTAACACAATCAAACTTAGGTGTCACACCTGACTCCTTACCTTCATCGAGGTCCCAATCTTCAGAGTTGCGTTTAATTCTATCCAATAAATTCCATCTGAATTCAATAGTCTTCATCATAAAAGAGCCAGCACAAGAAGTATCGAGCATGGTGCGATTGTTATCAGAAAGCCGAGCATATAGATTTTGAATAATCATTTCTCTTGAGAGCTCATGATTGGGGCATGAATATAACATTTATTTAAGCCTCCCCCAAGCTTGAGCGATGCTTTCTCCTTTGCGAGGCCAGAAATTATATATATAATTTCGATCACGATGAACAAGATGCATAGGGTAATACTTCTGATGGAATTCCAACTTCAATCTTTTATAGTCCCATGATCTCATATCATCACATAGCCTATACCATATCAATGCATCTCCCTTCAAAGATAAAGGGAAGACCTTCTTCTTAGCAACATCATCGGGTATACCTGCAAGCTTAAATAATCCACAAACTTCATCCACATATATTAAGTGCTCATAAGGATGCTTTGTTCCATCTCCTGTAAAAGGGTTAGCTAGCAGTTTTTCCATCATACCCGAAGGAAATTAAAAAGGAGTTTCATTTTCTATAGGTTCAATAGGTTGAGGAGAAACTCTTTGCCCTACTGGATGAGGTGAAGATACCCCGAACAAGCCCCTCAGAGAATTACATTCCATAGTAACAAGTGACAGTAAATTTCAGCACACTATATAAATTTTTCCTTACCAAATTCCACCTACCAAACGTGCTACACTCCCCGACAATGGCGCCAGAAAATAGTCTTGATGACCCACACGTATACGGGATCTATCGTAGTCCTTTCGATAAGTAAGAGTGTCGAACCCAACGAGGAGCAGAAGGAAATGATAAGAGGTTTTCAGCAAGGTATTCTCTGCAAGTACTGAAATAAGTAGTAACAGATAGTTTTGTGATAGGATGAATTGTAACAAGCAACGAGTAACAAAAGTAAATAAAGTGCAGCAAGGTGGCCCAATCCTTTTGTAGCAAAGGACAAGCTGGAACAAACTCTTATAATAGGAAAAGTGCTCCTGAGGACACATGGGAATATCGTCAAGCTAGTTTTCATCACGTTCATATGATTCGCGTTCGATACTTTGATAATTTGATATGTGGGTGGACCGGCGCTTGGGTGCTGTTCTTACTTGAACAAGCATCCCACTTATGATTAACCTCTATTGCAAGCATCCGCAACTACAACAAAAGTATTAAGGTAAACCTAACCATAGCATGAAACATATGGATCCAAATCAGCCCCTTATGAAGCAACGCATAAACTAGGGTTTAAGCTTCTGTCACTCTAGCAACCCATCATCTACTTATTACTTCCCAATGCCTTCCTCTAGGCCCAAATAATGGTGAAGTGTTATGTAGTCGACGTTCACATAACACCACTAGAGGCCAGAAGACATACATCTTATCAAAATATCAAACGAATACCGAATTCACATGACTACTAATAGCAAGACTTCTCCCTTGTCCTCAGGAACGAACGTAATTACTCATAAAGCATATTCATGTTCATAATAAGAGGGGTAATAATATGCATATAGGATCTGAACATATAATCTTCCACCAAATAAACCAATTAGCATCAACTACAAGGAGTAATCAACACTACTAGCAACCTACTAGCACCAATCCCGGGCATTGAGACAAGAATTGGATACAAGAGATGAACTAGGGTTTGGAGATGAGATGGTGCTAGTGAAGATGTTGATGGAGATTGCCCTCTCCTGATGAGAGGAGAGTTGGTGATGACGATGGTGATGATTTCCTCCTCCCGGAGGGAAGTTTCCCCGACAGAACAGCTCTGCCGGAGCTCTAGATTGGATCCGCCAAGGTTCCGCCTTGTGGCGGCGGAGTCTCGTCCCGAAAAGTTCCTCCCTATTTTTTTCTCATCGAAAGACTTCATATAGGAGAAGATGGACGTCGGAGAGCCACCAGGGGGCCCACGAGGTAGGGGGCGCGCCCTAGGGGGGGCACCCCCACCCTCATGAGCAGGGTGTGGGCCCCCTGGCCTTCATCTTTGGCGAGGATTTTTCTTTATTTGTTTTAAGATGTTCCGTGGAGTTTCAGGACTTTTGGAGTTGCGCAGAATAGGTCTCTAATATTTGCTCCTTTTCTAGCCCAGAATTCCAGCTGCCGGCATTCTCCCTCCTTATGTAAACCTTGTAAAATAAGAGAGAATAGCCATAAGTATTGTGACATAAAGTGAAATAACAGTCCATAATTCAATAAATATCGATATAAAAGCATGATGCAAAATGGACATATTAGGCAAGATGAATAAAATGCCGTTCTCCGGTACTATGGAAAGAGCAACATATTTTTTGGAAATCATACATACAGATGTATGTGGCCCGATGAATGGTGAGGCTCGTGGCGGATATCCTTATTTTCTCACCTTCACAGATGATTTAAGCAGATATGGGTATATCTACTTAATGAAGCATAAGTCTGAAACATTTGAAAAGTTCAAAGAATTTCAGAATGAAGTTGAAAATCATCATAACAAGAAAATAAAGTTTCTACGATCTGATCATGGAGGAGAATATTTGAGTTACGAGTTTGGTCTACATTTGAAACAATGCGGAATAGTTTCACAACTCACGCCACCCGGAACACCACAACGTAATGGTGTGTCCGAACGTTGTAATCGCACTTTACTTGATATGGTGCGATCTATGATGTGTCTTACAGATTTATCGCTATCGTTTTGGAGTTATGCTTTAGAAACGGCCGCATTCACGTTAAATAGGGCACCATCAAAATCCATTGAGACGACGCCTTATGAACTGTGGTTTGGCAAGAAACCAAAGTTGTCATTTCTTAAAGTTTGGGGCTGTGATGCTTATGTGAAAAAGCTTCAACCTGATAAGCTCGAACCCAAATCGAAAAAATGTGTCTATATAGGATACCCAAAGGAGACTGTTGGGTATACCTTCTATCACAGAACTGAAGGCAAGATATTCATTGCTAAGAATGGATCCTTTCTAGAGAATGAGTTTCTCTCGAAAGAAGTGAGTGGGAGGAAGGTAGAACTTGATGAGGTAACTATACCTGCTCCCTTATTGGAAAGTAGTTCATCACAGAAACCAGTTTCTGTGACACCTACACCAATTAGTGAGGACATTAATGATGATGATCATGGAACTTCAGATCAAGTTACTACTGAACCTCGTAGATCAACCGGAGTAAGATCCGCACCAGAGTGGTACAGTAATCCTGTTCTAGAAGTCATGCTACTATATCATGATGAACCTACGAACTATGAAGAAGCAATGGTGAGCCCAGATTCCGCAAAATGGCTTGAGGCCATGAAATCAGAGATGGGATCCATGTATGAGAACAAAGTATGGACTTTGGTTGACTTGCCCGTTGATCGGCAAGCAATTGAGAATAAATAGATCTTCAAGAAGAAGACTGACGTTGACGGTAATTTTACTGTCTACAAAGCTCGACTTGTTGCGAAAGGTTTTCGACAAGTTCAAGGGATTGACTACGATGAGACCTTCTCACCCGTAGCGATGCTTAAGTCTGTCTGAATCATGTTAGCAATTGCCGCGTTTTATGATTATGAAATATGACAGATGGATGTCAAAACTGCATTCTTGAATGAATTTCTGGAAGAAGAGTTGTATATGATGCAACCGGAAGGTTTTGTCGATCCAAAGGGAGCTAACAAAGTGTGCAAGCTCCAGCGATCCATTTATGGACTGGTGCAAGCCTCTCGGAGTTGGAATAAACGCTTTGATAGTGTGATCAAAGCATTTGGTTTTATACAGACTTTTGGAGAAGCCTGTATTTACAAGAAAGTGAGTGGGAGCTCTGTAGCATTTCTAATATTATATGTGGATGACATATTGCTGATTGGAAATGATATAGAATTTCAGGATAGCATAAAGGGATACTTGAATAAGAGTTTTTCAATGAAAGACCTCGGTGAAGCTACTTATATATTGGGCATTAAGATCTATAGAGATAGATCAAGACGCTTAATTGGACTTTCACAAAGCACATACCTTGACAAAGTTTTGAAGAAGTTCAAAATGGATCAAGCAAAGAAAGGGTTCTTGCATGTGTTACAAGGTGTGAAGTTGAGTAAGACTCAATGCCCGACCACTGCAGAAGATAGAGAGAAAATGAAAGATGTTCCCCATGCTTCAGCCATAGGCTCTATCATGTATGCAATGATGTGTACCAGACCTGATGTGTGCCTTGCTATAAGTCTAGCAGGGAGGTACCACAGTAATCCAGGAGTGCATCACTGGACAGCGGTCAAGAACATCCTGAAGTACCCGAAAAGGACTAAGGATATGTTTCTTGTTTATGGAGGTGACAAAGAGCTCATCGTAAATGGTTACGTTGATGCAAGCTTTGACACTAATCCGGATGATTCTAAATCGCAAACCGGATATGTGTTTACATTGAACGGTGGAGCTGTAAGTTGGTGCAGCTATAAACAAAGCTTCGTGGCAAGATCTACGTGTGAAGCGGAGTACATAGCTGCTTCGGAAGCAGCAAATGAAGGAGTCTGGATGAAGGAGTTCATATCCGATCTACACTACTAGGAAAATGGCTATAGATGGAATGGACACTAATGGTGCACGTGTCATGTGGTGCCCCTCTACTATATAGCAGTGGCGCACCATGTGCTGGTGCACCATTAGTGTGGAAGACACTAATGGCGCACCTGGCACATGGTGTGCCACTAGTAAACAAAATTTTATTTTTTTATTTTTCCAAACATACTAATGGCGCATCACTGCACGGTGCGCCATTACTAGTGCTAACTAGTAATGGCGCACCGGCCACACAGTGCGCCAGTACTGTTGTTTTTCTTATTCTTTTTTTTGCAAAACTACTAATGGCGCACCGTAGCATAGTGCGCCATTACTAGTTTAAACTAGTAATGGCTTACTATGCCACGGTGCGCCATTAGAATATTTTTTTATTTTTTGCAAAACTTCTAATGGCGCATCAGCAGCAGGTGCGCCATTAGTATGTTGGGTTACTAATGGCGCATGGCTCTGTGGTGCGCCATTAGTAACCTGAGACCAGCTAGATATTTTGGACAGCCACACCTACACACTCACTTTCCCCACTTCATTCCCTCCATCTCCTTCTCCAAGCTTGTCGGTTGCCTCCTCCTCCTCACCTCATTTGCACCATGGATTCATCAAAATTAAGTGGTGAAATTACCTTTTTTTGATAGGTAAGTAAGGGGAAAGCTATCTTCATGTTGTAGATCTACTTTTTTTCTCCCTAGCTCGCTCCAACAACGTGCACATGCACTTTTTGTGGCCTAGCTATATCTATGTATGTTCGTGGTGTTGCATATGTTTGTGGTGTTCCATATATGTTTGTGTTTGCAGGTACCGGTATTTGAAATGCGATAGTTGCCAATATTTTGCTGGAATGTTGATTCATTTCAGTTTCGGCGAGAATTTTGGCACTATGCATTCTTTTTGGTCCTATTTTTAGGGAAAGTCATGCCAAATTTTTTCTTGGTTCTAAAATATTGATTTGCTCTACCCCACAGGCGACCATGGTCCGCACGATGACTGAAGGCATCATGAATAGGTTTTTGAGCTCCGCGATGGACGGGATGCTTCGAAAGAATGAGACGGAGATAAGATGTCCATGTCGAAGATGCAAGCCGAAGAGCTTTATTGCGGACCCGGATTCCGGGCAGGTGCGGGACCACCTGCTCTTGCGTGGTTTCATGGATGGCTATCGGTGGCAAGGTGTAACGCCCTCGATGCGGCTATATCTCCCATGTGTCGAAGCACGACTTAGAGGCATAACCGCATTGAAAGCAATGTCGCAAGTGATGTAATCTTCACAAACAACCCATGTAATACACTAGAGGAAAAGATACATAGTTGGCTTACAATCGCCACTTCACACAAATACATGAATACAACATTACAACATCCAAATACAAACAAGGTCCGACTACGGAACCAAAATAAAACAAGAACCCCAAATGCGACAAGGTCCCCGATCAACCCCAACTGGGCTCCACTACTGATCAACTAGAACGAAACAACACAAAGGACAAGATCTCCATTGAGATCCTCCTAGAGCTTGGTTACGTCATCTGCACGGACTCATCGGCACCTGCAAGCTGGTTTTGGAAGTAATCTGTGAGTCACGGGGACTCAGCAATCTCGCACCCTCGCGATCAAGACTATTTAAGCTTATGGGTAAGGTAAAGGTATGAGGTGGAGCTGCAGCAAGCCACTAGCATATATGGTAGCTAACGTACGCAAATGAGAGCGAGAAGAGAAGGCAAAGCACGATCGAGAAACTATGATCAATAAGTGATCCTAGAACAACCTATGTCAAGCATAACTCCAACACCGTGTTCATTTCGCGGACTCCGCCGGAAAGAGACCATCACGGTTACACACGCGGTTGATGTATTTTAATTAAGATCAACTTCAGGTTTTCTACAACCGGACATTAACAAATTCTCATCTGCCCATAACCGCGGGCACGGCTTTCGAAAGTTCAAATCCCTGCAGGGGAGTCCCAACTTAGCCCATCACAAGCTCTCACAATCAACGAAGGATAAACCATCTCCCGAGACATTCCGATCAGACTCGGTATCCCGGTTCTACAAGACAACTTCGACAATGGTGAAACAAGTCCAGCAACACCACCCGAATGTGCCGACAAATCCCGATAGGAGCTGCACATATTTCGTTCTCAGGGCACACTCAGATGAGCTCTCCATACAACTAAAACCAAACCTCGAGTTTCCCCGAGGGGGCGCTGCACAGGGCTCTAGTTTGGACCAACACTCAGAGGAGCACTGGCCCGGGGGGGTAAAATAATGATGACCCTCAGGAGCACGACTCCCAAGGGAAAAGAAAAGGCTAGGTGGCGAATGGTAAAACCAATGTTGGGCATTGCTGGAGGAGTTTTATTCAAGGCGAACTATCAAGGGGTTCCCATTATAACCCAACCGCGTAAGGAACGCAAAATCCGGGAACATAACATCGATATGATGGAAACTAGGGCGGCAAGAGTGGAACAAAACTCCAGGCATAAGGACGAGCCTTCCACCCTTTACCAAGTATATAGATGCATTAATTAAATAAGACATATTGTGATATCCCAACAAAATAAGCTTGTTCCAACATGGAACAAGCTCCAATCTTCACCTGCAACTAACAACGCTATAAGAGGGGTTGAGCAAAGCGGTAACATAGCCAAACAATGGTTGCTAGGACAAGGTGGGTTAGAGGCTTGGCTCAACAATATAGGAGGCATGATAAGCAAGTGGTAGGTATCGCAACATAGGCATAGCAAAAGAGCGAGCAACTAGCAAGCAAAGATAGAAGTGATTTCGAGGGTATGGCCATCTTGCCTACAAAGTTGTCAGAGTTGACTTGATCCTCGTAAGCAAACTCAACAGGCTCCTCGTTAGCGAACTCGTCCCCCGGCTCTACCCAAACAAGACAAACAAGCAAAAGGAACACAATCAACCACAGGCAAAGCTCAAACAACATGATGCAAACATGGAATGCTATGCGGGATGCGATATGTGATGCATATGCAAGATTTGACAAGGAATTATTGAACCTGACCTCAACTTGTAAATCCAAGAGTGCCACTGGAAAGGTGAGGTGCTTTCGGTTGAAATCGATTTAAGGATCACCGGAATCGGATGCACGGTTTGGAAATGGCAAGCAAAACAAATATGGCACCGGTCTGCGATAAACAGCAAGTAGCCATATAAATGCATCAAGATAATTATGCTTCATCACTCAAACAAGACAACAAAATACATGGCAGGGATCCACTCATGATGCTTGACAAAAGATGAACACTTAGCTACGGACAATTCATCCATTAACAGGTTCAAACAAGCATGTCAAAAATGCAAATGATAACAGGTTTCAGACTTAGTGAAATTAACACAAGTCTGGAATTTCAGATCAGGTAGCACACTTTGGAGCATGAAAACTATATGCTAAAGGAACTTAACATGGCAAAGAAAGGCATGCCGTGAAGCTACTCAAAGAACTTAACAAAAGTCCCTTAGTGACCTTGAGCCAATAGGGATCAGAAAATACAATTGCAAGCATGTGAACATGGCAAAAACATAATCAGGTTACAGACTTAGTGAAAAACTGGAGCATGCAAATCAGATTAGCAAGTAGGCATGTTCACGAGCTCGATGCACTCATTACAGAGCATGGCATGACAAACTAAGGATACACCCATCAACAATACATATGAGGCATGATATGCAAGTGGTAGGTATCATAGCATAGGCATAGCAAAAGAGCGAGCAACTAGCAAGCAAAGATAGAAGTGATTTTGAGGGTATGGTCATCTTGCATGCAAAGTTGTCAGAGTTGACTTGATCCTCGTTAGCAAACTCAACGGGCTCCTCGTTAGCGAACTCGTCTCCCGGCTCTACCCAAACAAGGCAAACAAGCAAAAGGAACAGAGTCATCCACGGGCAAAGCTCGAACAACATGATGCAAACTTGGAATGCTATGCGGGATGCGATATGTGATGCATATGCAAGATTTGACAAGGAATGATTGAACCTGGCCTCAACTTGGAAATCCAAGAGAGCCACTGGAAAGGTGAGGTGATTTCGGTTGAAATCGATATAAGGATCACCGGAATCGGATGCACGGTTTGGAAAAGGCAAGCAAAACAAATATGGCACCGGTCTGCGATAAACAGCAAGTAGCCATCTAAATGCATCAAGATAATTATGCTACAGCACTTAAACAAGACAACAAAATACATGGCAGGGATCCACTCATGATTCTTGACAAAAGATGAACACTGAGCTACGGCCAATTCATCCATTAACAGGTTCAAACAAGCATGTCAAAAATGCAAACGATAACAGGTTTCAGACTTACTGAAATTAACACAAGTCTGGAATTTCAGATCAGGTAGCACACATTGGAGCATGAAAACTATATGCTACAGGAACTTAACATGGCAAAGAAAGGCATGACATGAAGCTACTCAAAGCACTTAACAAAAGTCTTTTAGTGACCTTGAGCCAAAAGGGATCGGAAAATACAATTGCAAGCATGTGAACATGGCAAAAACATAATCATGTTACAGACTTAGTGAAAAACTGGAGCATGCAAATCAGATTAGCAAGTAGGCATGTTCATGAGCTCGATGCACTCACTACACAGCATGGCATGACAAACTAAGCATACACCCATCAAGAATACATATCATAGAAGCTAGACATGGCAAGAACAACGACATAGCATGCACGGATCAACAACAACATCCTCGGCAAAATCGCTAACAAGTCAACAATCTGTTAGGATTCATGATATAGCAAAAGTAGAGCTCGATTGACTCAAGCTAGGGTGCTCCATAAATGCAAAAAAAGACATGGATGGATAGAGCACCACAATGTTAACAAAACATCCTTACTGATCATCCTCAAAAGAGGCACGGATCACTAGAAAACAACATGAACATATGGCATATTGACAAAAATCAGATCAAGGACTTAGTGAAATTCTAAGTCCCTGAAATCAGCATTACCGAATACGCTACTTTGCAAGCTTGTGCTAGTCACCACACATATCACAAAAGTACATGGTAAGCACCTTTGTAAAGATGGCATGGCATGTAACAAAACTCATGTATAGCTCAGGAGCATATCATGCACACATTAAACATGGCAAAAATGACAAATAGCTATTTGATGGAGCAGATCTGACAATTATCTCAAATAGCCCTCTTCCAACAGCATTTCGGGCAACAATATGAGCTCAAATGAAAATGATGCAATGAGTTGAAATGATGTACTCTCTGAGACGAACATTTTGTTATGCTATACCCGCAAAACAGAGCTACGGATGCAAAGTTATCACATGATGAACATGGGCATTTGAATTTGGAAATTTCGGGGACTTGGTCGAAAAATTACCCTCCGGAAAAGTCAACCCGGGACGGGACGAATCGGGACGAGGAGATCCGGGGGACGAAGAGCTGCGTTTGGATGGCCAGCTTGGTGGATCTGATCCAGGCAGGGATTCGGGATGGGGTGCAGGATCTGGATGACGGCGGGACGAGGCGGCGAGCTCCGACGAACTCCGGTCGCCGGAGGCGGCGAGGAGCTCGTGGTTCCGCGGCGCTCCGGGCGATGGCGACTGGCAGCAGCGGGTTGAGCGGTGGCGGGAGCGCAGCGCGCGAGGCGGCGCCGGAAGTGGGCACGGCGGCGGTCGGCGGCGATGGCTGGTGGAGGAGGCAGCGGCGAGGCGCGCCGCGGCGGCGACGGGCGGTCGCAGGCAGGGCAGCGCCCGCAGTTGGCGGCGGCGGGATCTGGCCCGGTTCGGCCCCGCGCGGGCTGGATCTGGGCCGGCGGGCTTCGGCGGTGGGGAGGAGAGAGGAGGTCCGGCGGGATGATGTGTCGCGCCCGGATTTGTCCGGCGCGGCGGCTGGACATGTCCGGCGTGCGGAGGAGGAAGATCTAGGTTTAGACCCGGATTTCGGGGGAGATGCACATATATATAGGTAGAGGGAGCTAGGATACTCCAAATGAGGTGCGGTTTTCGGCCACACGATCATGATCGAACGACCGAGATGATGGAGGAGGTTTAGGTGGGTTTTGGGCCACTTTGGAGGGGAGTTGGGCTGCAACACACATGAGGCCTTCTCGGTCCCTCGGTTAATCGTTGGAGTATCAAACAAAGTCCAAATGGCACGAAACTTGACAGGCGGTCTACCGGTGGTAAACCAAGGCCGCATGGCAAGTCTCGGTCCAATCCGGAAATGTTTTACCCCACACACGAAAAGAGGTAGAAAGGGGCACCGGGTGACATAGGAGCGTCGGATTGCAAAACGGACAATGGGGAAAATGCTCGGATGCTTGAGATGAACATGTATGGAAATGAAATGCACATGATGACATGATATGAGATGCATGACATGCAAGCAATGACAAGGCAACAACAGGGAATAACTGGACGACACCTGGCACATCGGTCTCGGGGCGTCACAACACTCCACCTCTACGAGAGGACTTGTCCCGAGATCGAGAATGGCACCAGAGGAAACGAAAAAGGAAGAGAAGAGGTAAAACTAAGTTGCTTCTTTGACAAACGAGTGAAATCAAAGAACCTTGAAAGGTTAAGACATTTCGAGAAAAGAATAAAATGGAGATGAACAAAATTGAAAACACTCCGGTAGGGAAGAGGGACAAGGAAGAACAACTTCAGGTAGCACTCCGATTGAAAAGAAAACGAATTGAATAATAACTTGATAAGATGAGAAGATACTTGAAGAGATCAACAACATACAGCCTCCGGAACTATTGAATGAATGGAACAAGAGGTAAGAAAGATCTCAGACAGCACTCTGGTTGAAAAGAGGTGCAAGGCTTGATAAGGCGAAAAGAACTTGAGCAAAAGGGCACAACACTACGGTTAAATGGATAGGCATGAATAGAACATGATCTTTGACCAAACGAGATGATTGGTGAAAAGAACAACATCGCAAAGCCTCCGGAACGAAAGAATAGAAGATATATAAATGAAATAGGAGAATGGAGAAGAAAATGCCAACTTCTGTCACGAAAGAGCTTGAAAAGGCATACTTAGGAGAAGGGTCGAACGGAGTTGTTGGAATACCAACAACAGAAGGACAAGCTTGAAGTGGGCTTATAGAAGGCATATCAACATTATGAGGTGACAACTTGCCACTCACGGAAAAGATTGGATTGGTATAACCAACGAGGCGAGAACGTATTTCACTGAGAGGATAAAGAAGAACTTTGGTCCTTTATAAGAACCATAAATAGCAACAATCCTTAGGGAAGGTTTAAGGTGAAATATAACCCAAGATAACTACAACAGAGCGATTGATGGATTGAGAAGAGCTCATGCTCGAAGAAATTGGTGGATTTAACTATCTCATTCTTGACAATTGTTGTATCATGAAACACGAACTCAAATTGTCAAGAGTGACATAATACCACCTCCGATGATACGGTAGAAAGAATTGCACTCCGGATTGCAAGATGAAGAATGATTGAGATCCTCTGAAAAGAATCTCAATGAACACTTCGAAAAGGAATTAAATCTTAGATGAACCATCATGTAGAACCTTCATGAAGAACTCCGGTAACAAAAGGATAACCAGAAAAAAGAGAAGTTGAAAAACACAAGGTGAAGCCTTGCGATGATTTAAATGGAGCTTCGTGACAAGACAAAGTGGAAACTTGGTACCCCGGAAAAGAAAGATGAGCAAAAGAAACCAAGAATAAACATTACATTATGCTTATCCTTCACCAATTCAAATTGATGACAAGCAATGGAATTGGCATACTACTTATTCTCGTAGAAAGGATTAAGCGAGATATAGCGCAAACTTGGGAAGGTCTTCGACAAATCCACCGGTAGGATTGAAAACAACAAATGAATTGAGATGATAACAAGGTAAGAAGAATCTTGAACGAACCACCATAAGAATTGAAAACAACGAATAAAAGATAACGAATCACCCGGAAGAATTTGCAAATGAACGAAGATGCCCGAGAGAATCTAGATACATGAGAACGAAGGGATCACGAACTGATTAGAGATCACTTGAAAGAAGCACCGGTAAGATTTGGAGAAAGAGAGCTGAAAGCTGAGAATGAACAAATCTGAGATGATGGACTCCGGATGAACAAACTGAACAGAATCTTGAATTGCTCCGGATAGGTGAAAAGAATTCTCACAATCTAAAACAATTATGCGAGGATGGCATAAAGCTAGAATCACGAATCTTGAAGAGAAAAGAGCAAGATTGAAAGAACAATCTTCTTCGGTCTTCCAAAATATGAGAATGACGATGAGGGACACCACCAAATTGTTGAGATACTCCGGAATGAAGAATAGAAAGGTAGAGCCAACGATGAAAGAATTTGAAAGATCTTGGAGAAAAGCATTTGACTGATGATAACTCATTCTTACGTCAAACTTGGAAAAGAATTTAGGATAGCTCCGGGAAAATAAGAAGAGCCAGGTAAGATCCTGGGAAAAAACCTCTGGGTTAGGGCCCACTCAAAAGATACACCGTAGAACAATTTGAAGGGGAGATTGCACCGGTTGAATTAAATGGCTTGAATAAGATAGGACCTCAAAATAGCTTGAATGAAAGCAGAGTGGAAACACGAATCTTCTGAGATATCTTTAGCACTCCGGAACAATTTAATAGCGAGAAGTGGATGATTAAGAGGTGCACCGGCATGAGAAAGCATTTGAAACGAGGAAAAAGGATATGATCAACACCAAATCTTGATTTGAATCCACCGGAGAAGAAAAGAATGAAGAATGACGAACTTGAGGCTCCTTTAGTATCTTCATGAGAATCACCGGATAAGAACATTGAATGAAAAGGATGGAGAGACTTCACATCAATAAGATGGATACTTGATCAAGAAATCTGAATCCTTGAAGAAAAAGGGTGGGTGGGTGGGAAAACAAAGGCAACTTGGGACGAATGAAACAAACACCGTTGAGAAGAAATGATAATTGATCTTGCTGATGTTGAAATGATCGGATCCACTTGAAGAGAAAACACGCCGGTTGGAAAAAGAATTGACATGACCATCTCGATGATGAAGAAGGGTTAGTATTCACAAAGGAGTATGACAACACCGCTTAGGAAAGGTATGGAATCAACGCTTGACTTCGAAGCAACTCGAATACCACAACTCAAAACAAAACAAAGGATTGGCTTGCAAAATAGCCGGAGCAAACAGATGATAGAGATTTCTTCCGAAGTTTTCGTGGTGGGGCCTCTACGGGCTCGATCGTACAGCACCATCATGTACAAGGCAGTGCACATGACATATGAAGCGTCCTCGAGTCGGCATAGCCAAGGACTCTTTAAGACACAACAAGACCACTATAAAACCAACCGTGAATAGGCAGACCACTAGACGTCGAGCCCCATTTTCATATCATACATCTGTCGGAAAGATATCCTAAGAGCTACTTGAATTCCCACTTATAAACTCCCGAAATTTTCTCGTTATGCAATCAGGTGTTGGGGATACAGGGGAAGCATAATATCTCACCCAAAACTAGCAAATCCTACATCCAGTTGTATCCATCCTTCAACACATAACCAAGAAACCTTCGGAAATCATCTACCTTAACCTTCGAAAAGCATCTGTTATACGAGTTATGGCAATACTCCCGAACTCCCGCCCCAGTACTGGGTGGCATCGAGGTTATCTCACCAACAACTGCATAAAAGAGATTTTTGATGTCGGCGAAACTAAACTCAGGTATTCCAGAACTGCAACGATAAAATTGTGACGACAATACCTCGGAGCTCAACTCCCCGGGACACTGCCACAACCCCTAAATGACAGGAGGCACCAAGAACAATGTTCTCGTCACAAAACCATCGGAACGATTCCAAGATACCCGTGTGATCCTAAAAAAAGTTTTAGTGAAATTTGAGAAGAGAAGAGTCAAAACTCTACGTCAGGATGCCTTACCAGAGCGATGAAGGGACTGAGGAGTAAAAAGAAGTCCTAACTCTCCGATATATATAATTCCTAAATGACTCAAAACATTTCTAGACTCAATAACGCCAGCGATTCGATCAAGCAGGGGGCTCCTAAGGTTGGGGAAGGCTCTGATACCAACTTATAACGCCCTTGATGTGGCTATATCTCCCACGTGTCGAAGCACGACTTAGAGGCATAACCGCATTGAAAGCAATGTCGCAAGTGAGGTAATCTTCGCAAACAACCCATGTAATACAATAGGGGAAAAGATACATAGTTGGCTTAAAATCGCCACTTCACACAAATACATGAATACAACATTACAACATCCAAATACAAACAAGGTCCGACTACGGAACCAAAATAAAAGAAGAACCCCAAATGCGACAAGGTCCCCGATCGACCCCAACTGGGCTCCACTACTGATCAACTAGAACGAAACAACACAAAGGACAAGATCTTCATCGAGCTCCTCCTAGAGCTTGGTTACGTCATCTGCACGGACTCATCGGCACCTGCAAGCTGGTTTTGGAAGTAATCTGTGAGTCATGTGGAGTCAGCAATCTCGCACCCTCACGATCAAGACTATTTAAGCTTATGGGTAAGGTAAAGGTATGAGGTGGAGCTGTAGCAAGCCACTAGCATATATGGTAGCTAACATACGCAAATGAGAGCGAGAAGAGAAGGCAAATCATGATCGAGAAACTATGATCAAGAAGTGATCCTAGAACAACCTACGTCAAGCATAACTCCAACACCGTGTTCACTTTCCGGACTCCGCCGAAAAGAGACCATCACGGTTACACACGCGGTTGATGTATTTTAATTAAGATCAACTTAAGGTTTTCTACAACTGGACATTAACAAATTCCCATCTTCCCATAACCGCGGGCACGACTTTCAAAAGTTCAAATCCCTGCAGGGGAGTCCCAACTTAGCCCATCACAAACTCTCACGGTCAACGAAGGATAAACCTTCTCCCGAGACATTCCGATCAGACTCGGTATCCCGGTTCTACAAGACAACTTCGACAATGGTGAAACAAGTCCAGCAACACCGCCCGAATGTGCCAACAAATCCCGATAGGAGCTACACATATCTCGTTCTCAGGGCACACTCAGATGAGCTGTCCATACAACTAAAACCAAACCTCGAGTTTCCCCGAGGGGGTGCTGCACAGGGCTCTAGTTTGGACCAACACTCAGGGGAGCACTGGCCCGGGGGGTAAAATAATGATGACCCTCAGGAGCACGACTCCCAAGGGAAAAGAAAAGGCTAGGTGGCGAATGGTAAAACCAATGTTGGGCATTGCTGGAGGAGTTTTATTCAAGGCGAACTATCAAGGGGTTCCCATTATAACCCAACCGCGTAAGGAACGCAAAATCTGGGAACATAACATCGATATGACGGAAACTAGGGCGGCAAGAGTGGAACAAAACACCAGGCATAAGGCTGAGCCTTCCACCCTTTACCAAGTATATAGATGCATTAATTAAATAAGAGATATTGTGAGATCCCAACAAAATATCCATGTTCCAACATGGAACAAGCTCCAATCTTCACCTGCAACTAACAACGCTATAAGAGGGGATGAGCAAAGCGGTAACATAGCCAAACTATGGTTTGCTAGGACAAGGTGGGTTATAGGCTTGGCTCAACAGTATAGGAGGCATGATAAGCAAGTGGTAGGTATCTCAGCATAGGCATAGCAAAAGAGCGAGCAACTAACAAGCAAAGATAGAAGTGATTTCGAGGGTATGGTCATCTTGCCTGTAAAGTTGTCAGAGTTAACTTGATCCTCGTAAGCAAACTCAACGGGCTCCTCGTTAGCGAACTCGTCTCCCGGCTCTACCCAAACAAGGCAAACAAGCAAAAGGACCACAATCAACCACGGGCAAAGCTCGAACAAGATGATGCAAACATGGAATGCTATGCGGGATGCGATATGTGATGCATATGCAAGATTTGACAAGGAATTATTGAACCTGACCTCAACATGGAAATCCAAGAGTGCCACTGGAAAGGTGAGGTGATTTTGGTTGAAATCGATATAAGGATCACCGGAATCGGATGCACGGTTTGGAAATGGCAAGCAAAACAAATATGGCACCGGTCTGCGATAAACAGCAAGTAGCCATATAAATGCATCAAGATAATTATGCTACAACACTCAAACAAGAAAACAAAATACATGGCAGGGATCCACTCATGATGCTTGACTAAAGATGAACACTTAGCTACGGCCAATTCATCCATTAACAGGTTCAAACAAGCATGTCAAAAATGCAAACGATAACATGTTTCAGACTTAGTGAAATTAACACAGGTCTTGAATTTCAGATCAGGTAGCGCAGTTTGGAGTATGAAAACTATATGCTACAGGAACTTAACATGGCAAAGAAAGGCATGACATGAAGCTTCTCAAAGCACTTAACAAAAGTCCCTTAGTGTACTTGAGCCAAAAGGGCTTAGAAAATACAATTGCAAGCATGTGAACATGGCAAAATGAAAGCACAAGTGCTCCCTAGGTGGTTTTGATAATTGATGACAACATATCTCTTGTTGGACTAACATTTCTATCTAGCATGTTTCAGATAAGTTCAACAATGGAGTGGCATGGACTAAAGGTTGTGGGAACTCCTTCAAGATGCTAAGAACAAAGGATTGGCTAAAGCTTCAAGCTCAAGACTCTTCATTTTACATTTTAGTGATCCAAGATCACATTGAGTCCATAGGAAAAGCCAATACTATCAAGGAGGGATGAGGTGTTGCTTAATTAGCCTCTTGCTTCATGTGCTTAATGATATGCTCCAAAATCCTCAACTACTTTCCCACTTCCACATATGACCTAAACCCAAAGCCAAACTCGGACCTACCGATTATTCCTATCCGGCGCCACCGAGTTTCACCTGTCATAGCCACTGCCAGAAACCCTAATCAGTTCGGTCTCACCGATGGGATCTCGGTCTCACCGAGATGGGCTTGCAAACTCTCTGTTACCTATTGCAATATTTTCGGTCCCACCGAGATATGCAATCGGCCCCACCGAGTTTGCTTGGCCAACTCTCTGTTTCACTTATTACCCAAATCGGTCCCACCGAGTTTGAGTAATCGGTCAAACCGAGTTTTGGATTTACCCTAACCCTAGCACATCGGTCCCACCGAGTTGATCCAGTCGGTCCCACCGAAAATCTCTAACGGTCACTAGGTTTCCTATTTCGGTCTGACCGAGTTTGTTGATTCGGTCCCACCGAGATTGGTAAATCGTGTGTAACGGTTGGATTTTGTGTTGAGGCTATATATACCCCTCCACCTCCTCTTCATTCGTAGAGAGAGCCATCAGACTAAGCCTACACTTCCAGCATCCTATTTCTGAGAGAGAACTACCTACTCATGTGTTGAGGCCAAGATATTCCATTCCTACCATATGAATCTTGATCTCTAGCTTTCCCCAAGTTGCTTTCCACTCAAACCTTCTTTCTAGCAGATCCAAATCCTATGAGAGAGAGTTGAGTGTTGGGGAGACTATCATTTGAAGCACAAGAGCAAGGAGTTCATTACCTACACACCATTTGTTACTTCTTGGAGAGTGGTGTCTCCTAGATTGGCTAGGTGTTACTTGGGAGCCTCCGACAAGATTGTGGAGTTGAACCAAGGAGTTTGTAAGGGCAAGGAGATCGCCTACTTCATGAAGATCTACCGCTAGTGAGGCAAGTCCTTCGTGGGCGATGGCCATGGTGGGATAGACAAGGTTGCTTCTTCGTGGACCCTTCGTGGGTGGTTGCTTCTTCATGGACCCTTCGTGGGTGGAGCCCTCCGTGGACTCGCGCAACCATTACCCTTCGTGGGTGGATCCCTCCGTGGACTCGCGCAACCGTTACCCTTCGTGGGTTGAAGTCTCCATCAACGTGGATGTAGGATAGCACCACCTATCCGAACCACGGGAAAAACATCCATGTCTCCAATTGCGTTTGAATTCTCCAAACCCTTCCCCTTACATTCTTGCAAGGTGCATGCTTTACATTCCGCTGCTCATATACTCTTTGCATGCTTTCTTGATATGTATTGTGTATTTTGAAATTGTGCCTAAAACTCCACTCAAACCAAAAAGGCCTAAAAATTGCAACTTTAGCACTAAGTGTCTAATCACCCCCCCCCCTCTAGACACATATACTTCTAGATCCTACAAGTGGTATCAGAGCTTTGGTCTCCATTGCCTTGGTTTAATCACCATTGGAGGAAGATGGATGTGTCTACCTTAGGGAGTCTTAGACATAGAGTGCCTATTCTTGATGGAGAGTATTTTCATGAGCGGAAAAATGAGATGCTTGTAATTTTCAATCAATATCATTTGAACAAGTATATTGCTAGCCCTTGTGCACCTCATATTGATCCTTTGCATCCTACCCTAGATGAAGATATTGACTTGATTCGCAATCTTAGAACTATTGAGCTCATCATTAGAGGATTGCCCAAAAATTTGATTGCTAGTTTGCCTACTCTTAATTGTGCCTATACTATATGGAAATTTCTTGAGGAACGATTTCCCGATCATTCCTTGAAAACTTTGGATGAAATTCTCCATAAATCTATTGCCTTGAGTAAGATGAACTCTAGTGATCCTAGTTTTAGTAATTGTCTATTTGAACTTACCAATCTTAAGCATGCTAAAGGAGATGTTGGAATCATTAGTGATATCACATTCGAAGCTATAAGAATTCATAAAGGTGACCACTTTGATGATCATTTATCTAATGAATTACCCTCTCTAGGAAATGATGAGTCGGAAGATCATGATGAACATGGATACTATGATGATGATAGTGACTTCGATCTTGATGATGCAATGAGACATTTTGGTCTTATGGCAAATCTTCGGGGATATGAATCAGGAGGAAAGGAATGGGTTCTTGATAGTGGATGTACTGATCATATGACCGGAGATGAAGAGATGTTTCGTGAGCTTGCTGAAAATGACGGCCCTCGAAAATATGTCACCTTTGGTGATAATTCAAAGGGTAAAGTGGTTGGCCTTGGTAAGGTGGCCATCTCACATGATAGTTCCATTCAAAATGTCATGCTCGTTGAATCTCTCGGCTACAACTTACTTTCAGTATCTAGACTTGCTGATTTCGGTTTGAATGTCCTATTTACTGAGGTAGATTGCCAAGTATTTCGTCGAGACAATCATAAAATGGTCTTTACGGGTATGCGTAGAGGTGATGTTTACATTGTTGATTTCTCTAAAAAGGCACAACCTAAAACTTGCCTTGTTGCTAAATCCTCAAAAGGTTGGTTGTGGCATGGACGACTAGGTCACGTTGGCATGAGAAACCTTGACAAGCTTATTAAAGGAAATCATATCCTTGGAGTTAACGATGTCATATTTGATAAGGATAGACTTTGCAGTGCTTGTCAAGCAGGTAAATAGGTTGGAGGAAGACATCCCGTGAAGAACATCATGACCATAAGGAGGCCACTCGAGCTACTTCATATGGATCTTTTTGGTCCCAACGCCTACAAGAGTCTCGGTGGAAATTCTTTTGTTCTAGTTATAGTTGATGATTTTTCAAGATTTATGTGGGTGTTCTTTCTTAATGACAAGCCGCAGGTCCAGAAGATCTTCAGAAACTTCGCTAGGAAGGCCCAAAATCAGTTTGATGTGAAGATCAAGAAGGTTCTGAGTGACAACGGAACGGAGTTCAAGAACGCAAATGTGGACACCTTTCTTGATGAAGAAGGGATTTCACAAGAGTTCTCGGCTACGTACACACCTCAACAAAATGGAGTTGTTGAGAGGAAGAACCGGACGATCATCGAAATGGCAAGAACGATGCTTGATGAATACAAGACGCCGAAGCACTTTTGTGTAGAAGCGGTTGAGACAGCTTGTCACGCAACAAATCGCTTATATGTTCACAAGCTACTCGGCAAGACGGCATACGAGCTTCTCACCAGTAACAAACCCCAAGTTGGATACTTTCGAGTATTCAGCTCAAAGTGCTACATTCTTGATAAGCATCATCGTTCAAAGTTTGCTCCTAAATCTCATGAAGGTTTCCTACTTGGTTATGGCTCAAACTCTCACACTTACCGTGTCTACAACAATTTCACCCGAAAGGTTGAAGAGACGGTAGATGTGAAGTTTGATGAATCTAATGGCTCGCAAGTAGAGCAATTGCCAATTGATGTAGGAGACAAAGACCCTTCAGAAGCAATCCAAGACTTGTCCATTGGCAAAATTCGTCCAATGGAGGTGAAGGAGAGTACTTCATCCGTCCAAGTGGAAGCTTCTACTTCACGACAAAGTGAACCAAGAATTGACACGGAAGCATCCACAAGTGGGACACACCAAGATGAAGAAAACGAGGAAATACATCAAGACGAACATCAACAACCTCCTTCTCCACCACGACAAGAGAACGACAACGTCAACAATGAAGAAGACCAAGAAGAAGAACAAGATGAAGAAGATGTTCAACAAAGACCCAAGCAAAAGCTCTCACGAGTCCGAGGAAGAATTGTCAAAGATCATCCCGTCGAGCAAATCTTAAATGATATACAAACCGGGAGAATCACTCGCTCAAAGACTCGTTTAGCTAACTTTTGTGAAAACTATTCATTCATCTCTAGCATTGAACCTATGAAGGTTGAAGAAGCATTGGAAGATCCGGATTGGATAAACGCTATGCATGAAGAGCTACACAACTTTGAGAGAAACCAAGTTTGGACATTAGTTGAGAAGCCCGACAACAACCACAACATCATTGGTACCAAATGGGTGTTTCGCAACAAGCAAGATGAAGATGGACAAGTGGTTCGCAACAAAGCACGTCTCGTCGCCCAAGGATACACACAAGTCGAAGGTATGGACTATGGTGAGACATATACTCCCGTTGCTAGACTTGAGTCCATTCGCATCTTACTTGCCTATGCTAATCACCATAATATCACCTTGTACCAAATGGACATCAAAAGTGCTTTTCTAAATGGTGAAATAGAGGAGGAAGTTTATGTCAAACAACCTCCCGGTTTTATCAATCCTAAGAAACCAAATCATGTTTACAAACTTCACAAAGCTCTTTATGGTCTTAAACAAGATCCTAGAGCATGGTATAAATGCTTGACCAAGTTCCTTACTACAAGTGGTTTTGAAATTGGTAAAATTGATTCTACTCTTTTTACTAAAAGGGTTAATGGAGAACTATTTGTATGTCAAATTTATGTTGATGATATCATATTTGGTTCAACTAACCCTCTCTTTAGTGAAAAGTTTGGAAAGCTAATGTCAGAGAAGTTTGAGATGTCTATGATGAGTGAACTCAAATTCTTTCTCGGTTTGCAAATCAAGCGAACTAAGGAAGGTACATTTGTCTCTCAAACAAAGTACACCAAGGACTTATTCAAGAAGTTCAATATGCAAGAATGCAAAGGTATGTCTACACCCATGCCTACTGGTGGACATAATGATTTGACCAAAGATGGTGAACCGGTTGATCAAAAGGTTTATCGCTCTATGATTGGTTCATTGTTATACCTATGTGCTTCACGTCCCGGTATTATGCTAAGTGTGTTCATGTGTGCACGATATCAAGCTGCTCCTAAAGAATGTCATCTTAAGGCTGTGAAAAGGATAGTGAGATATTTAATCCATACACCAAATTTTGGCATTTAGTATCCTAAGAGGTCTTCTTTTGATCTTGTTGGCTATTCCGACTCGGATTATGCCGGAGATAAGGTTGATAGAAAGTCCACTTCGGGTACTTGTCAATTTCTTTGTAGATCTCTTGTGTCTTGGTCTTCCAAGAAACAAAACTCGGTATCCTTATCCACCGCCGAAGCGGAATACATTGCCGCTGGTTCATGTTGTGCTCAATTACTTTGGATGACCCAAACTCTTAAAGATTATGGGATCTATGTGAAACATGTTCCACTACTTTGTGACAATGAAAGTGCTATCAAAATTGGTCATAATCATGTACAACATTCTCGAACTAAGCATATTGAAGTTCGTCATCATTTCATTCGAGATCATGTTGCTAAGGGTGACATTTATCTTAAGCATGTTCGCACCGATAAGCAATTAGCGGATATATTTACTAAACCTCTTGATGAGAAAGTGTTTTGCAGGTTGAGAGGAGAATTGAACATCATTGATGCTTCGAACTTGGAGTAGAAACTCCATTGGATACATGCAAGACATGAGCTTATGACTAATCCATGATATATCTCTTATGATAACTATCTTATGTCTTGGATATATTTGCACCTTGCATGTTGTCTAACCCATGTAGGTGCTTGGTTGAATCTAATTCCATGAGATTGCGACTCACTCACATCTTGAGAAATCTCTACATCACCAAGACTCTACACAATGGTGGTTGAAGACAAGGAAGCACAAAACCATTCAAACATATCCTTTGATAAATTCTATGTTGAGCTTCATGATTGTCATTTTTGGATACACAAGTGCTCTTCCTTGCAAGAACTAACCCATGTAGGTAGATGAACTCAAACTCCAAGTGGTGCTCCCAACTCTTGATGAGTTATATCAACCTTGAGCACCCACACAAGTTCAACTACATGAGCAATAACCACACCACCACCCAAGGTATGTTATTCCATCTTAGAGAAGCTTTACTCCAAGACATGAGTCAAAGCAACTCAACAAGATGTGAATACATCAAGATGCTTAAACGAAAAATGGTAACCCCATTTTGAGCTTAAACGATGAGTATGACCTATGATCAAGTGTTCTCACTTGACTCCTAAGTCAATATACTCTAACATAGGTGACTATGTCACCGCCCAACTCTAGATGAAGTTCTCTTGTGTTCTTTTTGTGTGTATCTCATGCATGTTTAGTTTCTTTCTCTTTTTCAAAAACAAAAAAAAGTCCATCTAGATTTTTCAGTCTCTTCTCTTTTCTTTCTGTTTATGTACTGCATTTTCTGCATTTAATTCCTTAGAAATCCTTCAGGTAATTCATTGCAAATCTTTGTGAGATCCTACATGTCTAGTGAGCTGAGGTGACAAGTGTTTTTCTCTGTGTGAACTCGGTCTCACCGACTTGTAATTTTCGGTCCAACCGAATCTTTTCGGTGCCACCGAAACATACCACTCGGTGCCACCGACTTCGCAACAGGAAAAACAGTTTCCCACTTGTTCTATATTTCTTCTGATCCAGCTCTACTCAATGAATCTTGTCCTCTACAAGCATCACAGTTTTATCCATTGCTTTGTGCTGAGTCTCAAGGACCAAACCTATACGAGGATTCCAGAAAGGCCTTCTTGGAAATTGATGTCAAAGGGGGAGAGAGAGATCACATCAAAGCTTGTAGGAGAGAGAGATCACATCAAGGGAGAGAAAAAGTCTCAAGGACCAAACCTACAAGAGAGAAAGTATTAAGGGGGAGAGAGAGACTTCCAGGGGGAGAGAATACTCAAGGATCCCAGATGCTTGATGTTCAAGAGGAGAGATGTCACATGCCTTTTTGGGGGAAAGACATGTATTTGCATTAAGTTCTATCCATTTGTATCTTTCAGCTCTGATTTTCTGTTCCCTATCTTCTCCCAATATCCCATGTGAGATTCAGGGGGAGCAAGACACCTAAGGGAAAGAAATCAGTCAAATTCATTGCATATCTTTATTCTTGGGGACATGTTGAATCCAATGTGGTACCTTGTACTCACTCTCTACATGTCATCCCAGTCTTGGTATTCTTGTGGTTTCTTTTGTTTGCTCTGGCTAGTGGATGTACCTGTGTTATCTAACTTTGTTTGTGCAGGTTCATTCCATCCTAAGCCAACTCAAGACCACAAGGTAAGTATATGCATCAAAATCATGAGTATGAGGAGTTCTTGCTTATGTACATACTGTTTGCAAGAAGGACTCATGAGCATGAAGGTATTTTCCTTGATAATCTTTTGCTCTGATGCATATGGCCAAGATACATGTAACACATTGCCTACTCTCTCATGGTTATGCTCTCACATGCCTCTATATTTCATAAGTACATGAGTGCATACATGTAGGGGGAGCCTATGCTTGTTACATGTCCTTCCAAAGCTTTACTTGGTGTTCTTTATATCTTTATCTAAAGCTTGATGTATGTTTCCATCAATTACCAAAAAGGGGGAGATTGAAAGCACAAGTGCTCCCTAGGTGGTTTTGATAATTGATGACAACATATCTCTTGTTGGACTAACATTTCTATCTAGCATGTTTCAGATAAGTTCAACAATGGAGTGGCATGGACTAAAGGTTGTGGGAACTCCTTCAAGATGCTAAGGACAAAGGATTGGCTAAAGCTTCAAGCTCAAGACTCTTCATTTTACATTTTAGTGATCCAAGATCACATTGAGTCCATAGGAAAAGCCAATACTATCAAGGAGGGATGAGGTGTTGCTTAATGAGCCTCTTGCTTCATGTGCTTAATGATATGCTCCAAAATCCTCAGCTACTTTCCCACTTCCACATATGACCTAAACCCAAAGCCAAACTCGGACCTACCGATTATTCCTATCCGGTGCCACCGAGTTTCACCTGTCATAGCCACTGCCAGAAATACTAATCAGTTCGGTCTCACCGATGGGATCTCGGTCTCACCGAGATGGGCTTGCAAACTCTCTGTTACCTATTGCAATATTTTCGGTCCCACCGAGATATGCAATCGGCCCCACCGAGTTTGCTTGGCCAACTCTCTGTTTCACTTATTACCCAAATCGGTCCCACCGAGTTTGAGTAATCGGTCAAACCGAGTTTTGGATTTACCCTAACCCTAGCACATCGGTCCCACCGAGTTGATCCAGTCGGTCCCACCAAAAATCTCTAACGGTCACTAGGTTTCCTATTTCGGTCTGACCGAGTTTGTTGATTCGGTCCCACCGAGATTGGTAAATCGTGTGTAACGGTTGGATTTTGTGTGGAGGCTATATATACCCCTCCACCTCCTCTTCATTCATAGAGAGAGCCATCAGACTAAGCCTACACTTCCAGCATCCTATTTCTGAGAGAGAACTACCTACTCATGAGTTGAGGCCAAGATATTCCATTCCTACCATATGAATCTTGATCTCTAGCTTTCCCCAAGTTGCTTTCCACTCAAACCTTCTTTCCACCAGATCCAAATCCTATGAGAGAGAGTTGAGTGTTGGGGAGACTATCATTTGAAGCACAAGAGCAAGGAGTTCATTACCTACACACCATTTGTTACTTCTTAGAGAGTGGTGTCTCCTAGATTCTCTAGGTGTTACTTGGGAGCTTCCGACAAGATTGTGGAGTTGAACCAAGGAGTTTGTAAGGGCAAGGAGATCGCCTACTTCGTGAAGATCTACCGCTAGTGAGGCAAGTCCTTCGTGGGCGATGGCCATGGTGGGATAGACAAGGTTGCTTCTTCGTGGACCCTTCGTGGGTGGTTGCTTCTTTGTGGACCCTTCGTGGGTGGAGCCCTCCATGGACTCGCGCAACCATTACCCTTCGTGGGTGGAGCCCTCCGTGGACTCGCGCAACCGTTACCCTTCGTGGGTTGAAGTCTCCATCAACGTGGATGTAGGATAGCACCACCTATCCGAACCACGGGAAAAACATCCGTGTCTCCAATTGCGTTTGAATTCTCCAAACCCTTCCCCTTACATTCTTGCAAGTTGCATGCTTTACATTCCGCTGCTCATATACTCTTTGCATGCTTGCTTGATATGTATTGTGTATGTTGAAATTGTGCCTAAAACTCCACTCAAACCAAAAAGGCCTAAAAATTGCAACTTTAGCACTAAGTGTCTAATTACCCCCCTCTAGACACATCTACTTCTAGATCCTACACAAAAACATAATCAGGTTATAGACTTAGTGAAAAACTGGAGCATGCGAATCAGATTAGCATGTTGGCATGTTCACGAGCTCGATGCACTCACTATAGAGCATGGCATGACAAACTAAGCATACACCCATCAAGAATACATATCATAGAAGCTAGACATGGCAAGAACAACGACATAGCATGCACCGATCAACAATAACATCCTCGGAAAAATCGCTAACAAGTCAATAATCTGTCAGGATTCACGATATAGCAAAAGTAGAGCTTGATTGACTGAAGCTAGGGTGCTCCATAAATGCAAACAAAGACATGGATGGATACAGCACCACAATGTTAACAAAACATCCTTACTGATCTTCCTCAATAGAGGCATGGATCACTAGGAAACAACATGAACATATGGCATATTGACAAACATCAGATCAAGGACTTGGTGAAATTCCAAGTCCCTGAAATCAGCATTACCGAATACGCTACTTTGCAAGCTTGTGCTAGTCACCACACATATCACAAAAATACATGGTAAGCACCTCTGTAAAGATGGCATGGCATGTAACAAAACTCATATATAGCTCAGGAGCATATCATGCACACATTAAACATGGCAAAAATGACAAATAGCTATTTGATGCAGCAGATCTGACAATTATCTTAAATAGCCCTCTTCCAACAGCATTTCGGGCAACAAGATGAGCACAAATAAAAATGATGCAATGAGTTGAAATGATGTACTCTCTGAGGCGAACATTCTGTTATGCTATACCCGCAAAACGGAGCTACGGATGCAAAGTTATGACATGATGAACATGGGCATTTGAATCTGGAAATTTCGGGGACTTGGTCGAAAAATTACCCTCCGGAAAAGTCAACCCGGGACGGGACGAATCGGGACGAGGAGATCCGGGGGACGAAGAGCTGCGTTTGGATGGCCGACTTGGTGGATCTGATCCAGGCAGGGATCCGGGATGGGGCGCTGGATCCGGATGACGGCGGGACGAGGCGGCGAGCTCCGGCGAGCTCCGGTCGCCGGAGGCGGCGAGGCAGGAGGTGCGGCGGCGAGGAGCTCGAGGTGCCGCGATGCTCGGGGCGATGGCGACTGGCGGTGGCGGGTTGAGCGGTGGCCGGAGTGCAGCGCGCGAGCCGGCGCCGGAAGTGGGCACAGCAGCGGTCGGCGGCGATGGCCGGTGGAGGAGGCGGCGGCGAGGTGCGCCGCGGCGGCGACGGGCGGTCGCAGGCGGGGCAGCGCCCGCGGTTGGCGGCGGCGGGATCTGGCCCGGTTCGGCCCCGCGCGGGCCGGATCTGGGTCGGCGGGCTTTGGCGGCGGGGAGGAGAGAGGAGGTCCGGTGGGATGACGTGTCGCGCCCGGATTGGTCTGGCGCGGCGGCTGGACATGTCCGGCGCGCGGAGGAGGAAGATCTAGGTTTAGACCCGGATTTCGGGGGAGATGCACATATATATAGGTAGAGGGAGCTAGGAGAGTCCAAATGAGGTGCGGTTTTCGGCCACGCGATCATGATCGAACGACCGAGATGATGGAGGAGGTTTAGGTGGGTTTTGGGCCACTTTGAAGGGGAGTTGGGCTGTAACACACACGAGGCCTTCTCGGTCCCTCGGTTAACCGTTGGAGTATCGAACGAAGTCCAAATGGCACGAAACTTGACAGGCGGTCTACCGGTGGTAAACCAAGGACGCATGGCAAGTCTCGGTCCAATCCAGAATTTTTTTACCCCACACACGAAAAGAGGTAGAAAGGGGCACCGGGTGACATAGGAGCGCCGGATTGCAAAATGGACAACGGGAAAAATTCTAGGATGCATGAGACAAACATGTATGCAAATGAAATGCACATGATGACATGATATGAGATGCATGAAACGCAAGCGATGACAAGGCAACAACAGCGAATAACTGGACAACACCTGGCACATCAGTCTCGGGGCGTCACAACACTCCACCTCTACGAGAGGATCTCGTCCCGAGATCTAGAATGGCACCAGAGGAAACAGAAAAGGAAGAGAAGAGGTAAAACTAAGTTGCTTCTTTGACAAACGAGTGAAATCAAAGAACCTTGAAAGGTTAAGTCATTTCGAGAAAAGAATACAATGGAGATGAACAAAATTGAAAACACTCCGGTAGGGAAGAGGAACAAGGAAGAACAACTTCGGGCAGCACTCTGATTGAAAAGAAAAGGAATTGAATAATAACTTGATAAGATGAGAAGATACTTGAAGAGATCAACAACATACAGCCTCCAGAACTATTGAATGAATGGAACAAGAGGTAAGAAAGATCTTAGACAGCACTCTTGTTGAAAAGAGGTGCAAGGCTTGATAAGGCGAAAAGAACTTGAGCAAAAGGGCACAACACTAAGGTTAAATGGATAGGCATGAATAGAACATGATCTTTGACCAAACGAGATGATTGGTCAAAAGAACAACATCGCAAAGCCTCCGGAAGGAAAGAATAGAAGATATATAAATGAAATAGGAGAATGGAGAAGAAAATGCCAACTTCTGTCACGAAAGAGCTTGAAAAGGCATACTTAGGAGAAGGGTCGAACGGAGTTGTTGGAACACCAACAACGGAAGGACAAGCTTGAAGTGGGCTTATAGAAGGCATATCAACATTATGAGGTGACAACTTGCCATTCACGGAAAAGATTGGATTGGTATAACCAAGGAGACGAGAACGTATTTCACCGAGAGGATAAAGAAGAACTTGGGTCCTTTATAAGCACCATAAATAGCAACAATCCTTAGGGAAGGTTTAAGGTGAAATATAACCCAAGATAACTCCAACAAAGCGATTGATGGATTGAGAAGAGATCATGCTCGAAGAAATTGGTGGATTTAACTATCTCATTCTTGACAATTGTTGTATCATGAAACACGAACTCAAATTGTCAAGAGTGACATAATACCACCTCCGATGATACGGTAGAAAGAATTGCACTCCGGATTGCAAGATGAAGAATGATGGAGCTCCTCTGAAAAGAATCTCAATGAAAACTTCGAAAAGGAATTAAATCTTAGATGAACCATCATGTAGAACCTTCATGAAGAACTCCGGTAACAAAAGGATAACGAGAAAAAAGAGAAGTTGAAAAACACAAGGTGAAACCTTGCGATGATTTAAATGGAGCTTCGTGACAAGACAAAGTGGAAACTTGGTACCCCGGAAAAGAAAGATGAGCAAAAGAAACCAAGAATTTTTCAATGAACCTCCGGAATAAGGAATTGAATCACTCGGAAGAAACAAGAATAACAATTACATTATGCTTATCCTTCACCAATTCAAATTGATGACAAGCAATGGAATTGGCATACTACTTATTCTCGTAGAAAGGATTAAGCGAGATATAGCGCAAACTTGGGAAGGTCTTCGACAAATCCACCGGTAGGATTGAAAACAACAAATGAATTGAGATGATAACAAGGTAAGAAGAATCTTGAATGAACCACCGTAAGAATTGAAAAGAACGAATAAAAGATAATGAATCACCGGGAAGAATTTGCAAATGAACGAAGATGCTCAAGAGAATCTAGATACATGAGAACGAAGGGATCACGAACTGATTAGAGATCACTTGAACGAAGCACTGGTAAGATTTGGAGAAAGAGAGCTGAAAGCTGAGAATGAATAAATCTGAGATGATGGACTCCGTATGAACAAACTGAACAGAATCTTGAATTGCTCCGGATAGGTGAAAAGAATTCTCACAATCGAAAACAATTATGCGAGGATGGCATAAACCTAGAATCACGAATCTTGAAGAGAAAAGATCAAGATTGAAAGAAGAATCTTCTTTGGTCTTCCAGAATCTGAGAATGACGATGAGGGACACCACCAAATTGTTGAGATACTCCGGAATGAAGAATAGAAAGGTAGAGCCAACGATGAAAGAATTTGAAAGACCTTGGAGAAAAGCATTTGACTGATGATAACTCATTCTTACGTCAAACTTGGAAAAGAATTTAGGATAGCTCCGGGAAAATAAGAAGAGCCAGGTAAGATCCTGGGAAAAAACCTGTGGGTTAGGGCCCACTCAAAAGATACACCGTAGAACGATTTGAAGGGGAGATTGCACCGGTTGAATTAAATAGCTTGAATAAGATAGGACCTCGAAATAGCTTGAACGAAAGCAGAGTGGAAACACGAATCTTCTGAGATATCTTTAGCACTCCGGAACAATTGAATAGCGAGAAGTGGATGATTAAGAAGTGCACCGGCATGAGAAAGCATTTGAAATGAGGAAAAAGGATATGATCAACACCAAATGTTGATTTGAATCCACCGGAGAAGAAAAGAATGAAGAATGACGAACTTGAGGCTCTGTTAGTATCTTCATGAGAATCACCGGATAAGAACATTGAAGGAAAAGGATGGAGAGACTTCACATCAATAAGATGGATACTTGATCAAGAAATCTGAATCCTTGAAGAAAAAGGGTGGGTGGGTGGGAAAACAAAGGCAACTTGGGACGGATGAAACAAACACCATTGAGAAGAAATGATAATTGATCTTGCTGATGTTGAAATGATCGGATCCACTTGAAGAGAAAACACGCCGGTTGGAAAAAGAATTGACATGACCATCTCGATGATGAAGAAGGGCTAGTATTCACAAAGGAGTATGAAAACATCGCTTAGGAAAGGTATGGAATCAACACTTGACTTCGATGCAACTCGAATACCACAACTCAAAACAACACAAAGGATTGGCTTGCAAAATAGCCGGAGCAAACATATGATAGAGATTTCGTCCGAAGTTTTTGTGGTGGGGCCTACACGGGCTCGATCGTACAGCACCATCATGTACAAGGCAGTGCACATGACATACGAAGCGTCCCCGAGTTCGCATAGCCAAGGACTCTTTAAGACACAACGAGACCACTGTAAAACCAACCGTGAATAGGCGGACACTAGACGTCGAACCCCAATTTCATATCATACATCTGTCGGAAAGATATCCTAAGAGCTACTTGAATTCCCACTTATAAACTCCCGAAATTTTCTCGTTATGCAATCAGGTGTTGGGGATACAGGGGAAGCATAATATCTCACCCAAAACTAGCAAATCCTACATCCAGTTGTATCCATCCTTCAACAC
Source organism: Triticum dicoccoides (assembly GCF_002162155.2). Taxonomy (NCBI): domain Eukaryota; kingdom Viridiplantae; phylum Streptophyta; class Magnoliopsida; order Poales; family Poaceae; genus Triticum; species Triticum dicoccoides. The sequence goes on from NC_041388.1 coordinate 585,703,806, forward strand.
ATAACCAAGAAACCTTCGGAAATCATCTACCTCAACCTTCGAAAAGCATCCGTTACACGAGTTATGGCAATACTCCCGAACTCCCGCCCCAGTACTGGGTGGCATCGAGGTTATCTCACCAACAACTGCATAAAAGAGATTTTCGATGTCGGCGAAACTAAACTCAGGTATTCCAGAACTACAACGATAAAATTGTGACAACAACACCTCGGAGCTCAACTCCCCGGGACACTGCCACAACCCCTAAATGACAGGAGGCACCAAGAACAATGTTCTCATCACAAAACCATCGGAACAATTCCAAGATACCCGCGTGATCCTAAATTTTTTTTAGTGAAATTTGAGAAGAGAAGAGTCAAAACTCTACGTCAGGATGTCTTACCAGAGCGATGAAGGGACTGAGGAGTAAAAAGAAGTCCTAACTCTCCGATATATATAATTCCTAAATGACTGAAAACATTTCTAGACTCAATTACGCCAGCGATTCGATCAAGCAGGGGCCTCTTAAGGTTGGGGAAGGCTCTGATACCAACTTACGCCCTCGATGCGGCTATATCTCCCACGTGTCGAAGCACGACTTAGAGGCATAACCGCATTGAAAGCAATGTCGCAAGTGAGGTAATCTTCGCAAACAACCCATGTAATACAATAGGGGAAAAGATACATAGTTGGCTTACAATTGCCACTTCACACAAATACATGAATACAACATTACAACATCCAAATACAAACAAGGTCCGACTACGGAACCAAAATAAAAGAAGAACCCCAAATGCGACAAGGTCCCCGATCGACCCCAACTGGGCTCCACTACTGATCAACTAGAACGAAACAACACAAAGGACAAGATCTTCATTGAGCTCCTCCTAGAGCTTGGTTACGTCATCTTCACGGACTCATCGGCACCTGCAAGCTGGTTTTGGAAGTAATCTGTGAGTCATGGGGACTCAGCAATCTCGCACCCTCGCGATCAAGACTATTTAAGCTTATGGGTAAGGTAAAGGTATGAGGTGGAGCTGCAGCAAGCCACTAGCATATATGGTAGCTAACATACGCAAATGAGAGCGAGAAGAGAAGGCAAAGCACGAACGAGAAACTATGATCAAGAAGTGATCCTAGAACAACCTATGTCAAGCATAACTCCAACACCGTGTTCACTTCCCGGACTCCGCCGGAAAGAGAACATCACGGTTACACACACGGTTGATGTATTTTAATTAAGATCAACTTCAGGTTTTCTACAACCGGACATTAACAAATTCACATCTACCCATAACCGCGGGCACGGCTTTCGAAAGTTCAAATCCCTGCAGGGGAGTCCCAACTTAGCCCATCACAAGCTCTCACGGTCACGAAGGATAAACCTTCTCCCGAGACATTCTGATCAGACTCGGTATCCCGGTTCTACAAGACAACTTCGACAATGGTGAAACAAGTCCAGCAACACCGCCTGAATGTGCCGACAAATCCCGATAGGAGCTGCACATATCTCGTTCTCAGGGCACACTCATATGAGCTCTCCATACAACTAAAACCAAACCTCGAGTTTCCCCGAGGGGGCACTGCACAGGGCTCTAGTTTGGACCAACACTCAGAGGAGCACTGGCCCGGCGGGGGGGGGGGGTAAAATAATGATGACCCTCAGGAGCGCGACTCCCAAGGGAAAATAAAAGGCTAGGTGGCGAATGGTAAAACCAATGTTGGGCATTGCTGGAGGAGTTTTATTCAAGGTGAACTATCAAGGGGTTCCCATTATAACCCAACCGCGTAAGCAACACGAAATCCGGGAACATAATATCGATATGACGGAAACTAGGGCGGCAAGAGTGGAACAAAACTCCAGGCATAAGGACGAGCCTTCCACCCTTTACCAAGTATATAGATGCATTAATTAAATAAGACATATTGTGATATCCCAACAAAATATCCATGTACCAACATGGAACAAGCTCCAATCTTCACCTGCAACTAACAACGCTATAAGAGGGGCTGAGCAAAGCGGTAACATAGCCAAACAATGGTTGCTAGGACAAGGTCGGTTAGAGGCTTGGCTCAACAATATAGGAGGCATGATAAGCAAGTGGTAGGTATCGCAACATAGGCATAGCAAAAGAGCGAGCAACTAGCAAGCAAAGATAGAAGTGATTTCGACGGTATGGCCATCTTGCCTACAAAGTTGTCAGAGTTGACTTGATCCTCGTAAGCAAACTCAACGGGCTCCTCGTTAGCGAACTCGTCTCCCGGCTCTACCCAAACAAGACAAACAAGCAAAAGGAACACAATCAACCACGGGCAAAGCTCAAACAACATGATGCAAACATGGAATGCTATGCGGGATGCGATATGTGATGCATATGCAAGATTTGACAAGGAATTATTGAACCTGACCTCAACTTGTAAATCCAAGAGTGCCACTGGAAAGGTGAGGTGCTTTCGGTTGAAATCGATTTAAGGATCACCGGAATCGGATGCACGGTTTGGAAATGGCAAGCAAAACAAATATGGCACCGGTCTGCGATAAACAGCAAGTAGCCATATAAATGCATCAAGATAATTATGCTTCATCACTCAAACAAGACAACAAAATACATGGCAGGGATCCACTCATGATGCTTGACAAAAGATGAACACTTAGCTACGGACAATTCATCCATTAACAGGTTCAAACAAGCATGTCAAAAATGCAAATGATAACATGTTTCAGACTTAGTGAAATTAAAACAAGTCTGGAATTTCAGATCAGGTAGCACACTTTGGAGCATGAAAACAATATGCTAAAGGAACTTAACATGGCAAAGAAAGGCATGCCATGAATCTACTCAAAGAACTTAACAAAAGTCCCTTAGTGACCTTGAGCCAAAAGGGATCAGAAAATACAATTGCAAGCATGTGAACATGGCAAAAACATAATCAGGTTACAGACTTAGTGAAAAACTAGAGCATGCAAATCAGATTAGCAAGTAGGCATGTTCACGAGCTCGATGCACTCATTACAGAGCATGGCATGACAAACTAAGGATACACCCATCAAGAATACATATCATAGAAGCTAGACATGGCAAGAACAACGACATACCATGCACCGATCAACAACAACATCCTCGGTAAAATCGCTAACAAGTCAACAACCTGTCAGGATTCACGATATAGCAAAAGTAGAGCTCGATTGACTCAAGCTAGGGTGCTCCATAAATGCAAACAAAGACATGGATGGATAGAGAACCACAATGTTAACAAAACATCCTTACTGATCATCCTCAAAAGAGGCACGGATCACTAGGAAACAACATGAACATATGGCATATTGACAAAAATCAGATCAAGGACTTAGTCAAATTTTAAGTCCCTGAAATCAGCATTACCGAATACGCTACTTTGCAAGCTTGTGCTAGTCACCACACATATCACAAAAATACATGGTAAGCACCTATGTAAATATGGCATGGCATGTAACAAAACTCATGTAGAGCTCAGGAGCATATCATGCACACATTAAACATGGCAAAAATGACAAATAGCTATCTGATGCAGCAGATCAGACAATTATCTGAAATAGCCCTCTTCCAACAGCATTTCGGGCAACAAGATGGGCTCCAAGAAAAACGATTCAATGAGATGAAATGATGTACTCTCAAAGACGAACATTTTGATATACTATACACGCAAAACGGAGCTACAGATACAAAGTTACGACATGATGAACATGGGCATTTGAATCTAGAAATTTTGGGGACTTGGTCGAAAAATTACCCTCCGGAAAAGTCAACCCGGGACGGGACGAATCGGGATGAGGAGATCCGGGGGACGAAGAGCCGCGTTTGGATGGCCGGCTTGGTGGAACTGATCCAGGCAAGGATCCGGGATGGGGCGCTGGATCCGGACGACGGCGGGATGAGGCGGCGAGCTCCGGTGAGCTCTGGTCGCCGGAGGCGGTGAGGCAGGAGGCACGGTGGCGAGGAGCTCATGGTGCCGCGGCACTCGGGGCGATGGCGACTGGCGGCGGCGGGTTGAGCGGTGGCCGGAGCGCAGCGCGCGAGGCGGCGCCGGAAGTGGGCACGGCGGCGGTCGGCGGCGATGGCCGGTGGAGTAGGCGGCAGCGAGGCGCTCCGCGGCAGCGACGGGCAGTCGCAGGCGGGGCAGCGCCCGCGGTTGGCGGCGGCGGGATCTGGCCCGGTTCGGCCCCGCGTGGGCCGGATCTGGGCCGGCGGGTTTCGGCTGCGGGGAGGAGAGAGGAGGTCCGGCGGGTTGACGTGTCGCGCCCGGATTGGTCCGGTGCGGCGGCTGGACATGTTCGGCGCGGTGGCTGGACATGTCCGGCACGTGGAGGAGGAAGATCTAGGTTTAGACCCGGATTTCGGGGGAGATGCACATATATATAGGTAGAGGGAGCTAGGAGAGTCCAAATGAGGTGCGGTTTTCGGCCACGCGATCGTGATCGAACGACCGAGATGATGGAGGAGGTTTAGGTGGGTTTTGGGCCACTTTGGAGGGGAGGTGGGCTGCAACACACACGAAGCCTTCTCGGTCCCTCGGTTAACCGTTGGAGTATCAAACAAAGTCCAAATGGAATGAACCTTGACAGGCGGTCTACCGGTGGTAAACCAAGGCCGCATGGCAAGTCTTGGTCCAATCCAGAAATGTTTTACCCCACACACGAAAAGAGGTAGAAAGGGGCACCGGTGACATAGGAGCGCCGGATTGCAAAACGGACAACGGGGAAAATGCTCGGATGCATGAGACGAACATGTATGCAAATGAAATGCACATGATGACATGATATGAGATGCATGAAACGCAAGCAATGACAAGGCAACAACAGCGAATAACTGGACGACACCTGGCACATCGGTCTCGGGGCGTCACACAAGGTGATGAAGATGACTATGAAGTAGTCCATGGGGGGCGGGCAAGAAATGAGGAAGGGAAGCAAGAGAACCACCGCGGCTCGGGCGGGCGAGAAGATTAAGAATCTCCAGGACATGATCACGACGGTGATGCTGTACACAGTCATCATGTAGAAGATGCCGGACATGATGATGAGGAAGATGCTGGAGCAGACGAAGGGCATGATCATGAAGATGAAGATGCCGGCGGAGCAGACGACGATGGACCATCGATGGGCTGGGTGCAGGACCCTCATATTCAAGAGCTGCTTCTCAAGCAGACGGATAACGCCAGAGCTGCCGCCCGAGAGAAAGCCAAGCTGGATCAACTGGAGATAGACGCGGTTACTCCATTGTATGAAGGATGCAGGCCCGAGGATACCCGCCTGAAAGTAACGCTCATGGCTTTGGAGATGAAGGTAAAACACAAAATGACCGACGCATGCTTCGGTGAGAACATGTCATTCTGGCACAAGCGTCTTCCCAAGGGGAACAAGCGCCCAACCAGTTTCGAGGAGGCGAAGAATATCGTGCGTCCTCTGGATTTATCGCACGTGAAATACCAAGTGTGCATGAACAATTGCATCATTTATCGGGACGAGCACACGGAGTCTACCATATGTCCGGTGTGCGGCGTCACTCGATACAAGAAGAGGAAGAAAGCTCCTCGAAAAGTGGTGTGGTACTTTCCGATCACTCCTCGTCTGCAGCGGTATTTCGCGAACCCTAAGGTAGCAAAGCTCATGCGTTGGCACGCGGATAGGGAGGAGAAGAAGCAAGAAGATGACGCAAATGATCCAGAGATAAATAAAAAAGACAAGATGCTGAGTCACCCACAGGATGCGAGCCAGTGGCAAGTGTTGAACTTCGAACACCCAGAATTTGGGAAGGATCCAAGGAACATCATGCTGGGCGCGAGCATCGATGGAGTCAATCCGTTTGGCAGCCAGAGAAGCACACATAGCACCTGGCATGTGTTTGTGTGGATGTACAACCTTCCCCCCTGGTTGTGCATGAAGAGGAAGTACATTCACATGAGTATGCTAATTCAAGGGCCGAAACAACCAGGGCACGACATCAATCTGTATCTGGGGCTGCTGAAAGAGGAGCTAGACACGCTGTGGAAAATGCCAGCCAATACGTGGGACGCCGCAGAGAAAGAATATTTCCCTATGAGAGCCGCACTGCTCACGACGGTGCACGACTATCTCGGTTACGAATATCTCACGGGGCAGGTGGTCCACGAATTTTCTGGATGCGTTAGGTTCATGGATGACACAACATATCACCAGCTAGATAGAGATCTCGGGTCTTCGAAAACCGTGTTCATGGGACATTGAAGGTGGCTTCGCGACGATGACCCGTGGAGGAAACGCAAGGATCTGTTCGATGGTGAAACCAAACCCCAAAGACGCCCGCATACGAGGAGCGGCGAGGAAATAGACCAGCTGTTGAAAAATTGGAAAGATTGCCCACTGCCGGGAAAGAACAAAAGGCGCCAGAGCCGGGAAAGAAGCGAAAGGGGCCAGAGCCGCTGCTGAAGGTATGGAAAACGAGGTCTGTTTTTTGGGACTTGCCGTACTGGAAGATCCACCGTGTGCCTCACAGCCTTGATGTCATGCATATCATGAAGAACGTGTGCGAGAGTCTGCTTGGTACCCTGCTCAACATGCCAGAGAGGACCAAAGATGGGCCGAAAGCAAGGGCAGACTTGAAATCAATGCGCATCAGGGAGGAGCTTCACGCTAATGATGATGATGATGATGAGGCGAAGCAGGACACGGAAAGTCGTCGCAAAGGAAAAAAGGCCAAGAAGACCGAAAATGACTACCCTCCCGCGTCCTTCACTCTAAATCAGGGGGAGATCGAGCAGTTTTTCACCTGCCTCATAGGAGTACCTTACGGTTACGCGGGGAAGATAAGCAGATACCTAGACCTAGCGAAGCAGAAGTTCAGCGGGATGAAGTCTCACGACTGTCACGTGCTGATGACGCAGATACTTCCAGTTGCAATCCGTGGGATCATGGACGCGCACGTCCGTGAAACGCTATTTGGCCTATGCAACTTTTTCGACGTCATCTCTCGGAAGTCGGTTGGCATGAGGCAACTCAGAAGGCTATAGGAAGAGATCATGGTGATACTGTGCGAGCTTGAGATGTAGTTCGCGCCCGCATTCTTCGATGTTATGGTGCATCTGTTGGTCCATATCGTGGAGGATATCATCCAACTCGGGCCGACGTTCCTGCACAGCATGATGTCGTTCGAAAGGATGAATGGTGTCATCAAAGGATACGTTCGCAACATGTCACGTCCAGAGGGAAGCATAGCCAGGGGCTTTCTGACCGAAGAGTGCATCTCCTACTGCATGAATTATCTAGGCATCGAGGACCCCGTTGGTCTGCCCGTCAACAGGCACCTCGGCATGCTCGCTGGATGGGGTCACTATGAGGGTCGCCGCGAAATGCATGTCGACTTCGAGGGTCGACTCGCCGACTTCGAAAGAGCAAACCTAGTCGCGCTACAACACATAGAAGTGGTCGATCCTTGGGTGGTAGAGCACAAAACCTTTATTGAGAAGACGTACAATGACCGAGGCCAACAGAGGACGGACGGAGATATAATCAAAGAGCACAACTCATGTTTCGCGCGTTGGTTCAAGCAGAAGCTTCTGTCGTATCCTTTACATGAGGATTCTTCCGCGGAAGAACAACTCATATTTGCCTTGTCACAGGGCGCCGAGCACAACCTGATGACCTATGAGGCATACGATATCAATGGCTACACATTCTACACCGAGGACAAGGACATGAAGAGCGATGGTTATCAGAACTCCGGGGTAATGATGGAATCCTACACCGGTAACGACAAGGACAGATACTACGAAAGGATCGAGGAGATCTGGGAGCTGAGCTACGCTGGAGAGAAGGTCCCGATGTTCCGTGTCAGATGGGCCAAGAGCGTCCTGAAAGAAGACCGGTATTTCACCACCATGGTTATACTCGAAGCCAAATCCAAGACCGCGGGCGCAAACATCACCGCGAAAAATGAGCCATGGGTACTGGCTTCCCAAGTGGACCAATGCTTCTTCATTACCGACCCGTCAAAGCCCAGTCGTGTTGTCGTGAGGAAACGCAAAAGGAAGATCATCAGAATGGATGGAGTAGCCAATGAGCAAGACTTCGACAAGTACGGCAACCCGAAGATCGAACATGACGACGACGATGAAGTAGCAGCATACACCACAAGAAGAAGCAGGACCACCCTACCTAAAGGACGTCCATTCCACAGAAGAACTCCATTTGCGAAAAAGAAGGGCAAGAAGATTATGAACAGATAGCTAGCTAAGATCGATTGTATTTAAATCGTAGCCTTCATTTCTCGATTGTATTTCATGGGCACTTTTTGAACTCATGAATGTTTTTAAATTTCATGGACACTCGATCTTGATCCCCCTCCGTCTCGATCGCTATCCCACCTCGCCAGATCTGGTCCCCCTCGCCGCCGAGCACCCCCCGCACAATCTTCCCCGCTCCACAGGCCGCCGCCGCCGACCCCCCGCACCCTCCCCCACTCCACCGCCACC